>NC_081371.1:26104350-26412326 GCF_030684315.1 Stegostoma tigrinum | reverse complement strand
TCTAAATATTTCCTATTTGTGTATCAAGCCAGATGTCTTTTAAATGTTGTTATTGTACCAGCCTCCTTCTTCTGACAGCACATTCCATACACACACCACCCACTGCATGAAAATGTTGCCCCTCAGGTCCTCTTTTTAATTTTTTCCCCTCATCTTAAATATATGCTCTCTAGTTTGGGACTCCCATACCCTGGGGAAAAGACCTCGGCAATTTAGCCTATCCCTGCCCTTCATGATTTTTTTAAACCTCTCAGGTCACCCCTCAGCCTCTGGCTTTCCAGGAAAAATAGTCCCAGCCTATTCAGTTTCTCCCTGCAGCTCAAAAACCTCCTACCCCAGCAACATCCTTGTAAATCATTTTTTGCACTCTTTCAAGTTTAACAATATCTTTGCCACTGCAGTGAGATTAGAATTGCATGCAGTATTCCAAAAGAGGCCAAGCCAATGTCCCTGAAATGCCTGAAATCCGCTATCTTCACAAGCTTGTAGATGATACCACGTTGGGTGGGAGGGTGAACTGCGATGAGGATGCACAGATCCTTCAGCACGATCTCAACAGATTGGGTAGGTGGGTGAATCAATGGCAGATGCAGAATAATTTGGATGTGTGAAGTTATGCACATCAGAAGCAAAAACGAGAACTCAGATCACTGCCTGAATGACTGTAAGTTGGGAAGAGGGGAGCGCGCAGCAGGACCTGGGTGTCCTTGTGCACCAGTCGTTGAAGGTAAGCATGCAGGTGCAGCAGGCAATAAGTAGCCAAATGGTATGTTGGCTTCATTGTGAGACTTCTTGGGTACAGGACAGGGATGTGCTGTTACAGTTATACAGGGCCTTGGTGAAGCCTCACCTAGAATATCGTGTGCAGTTTTGGTCTCCTTTTCTGACTAAGGATGCTCTTGCTCTTGAGGGAGTGCAGCGAAAGTTTACCAGGCTAATTGCGGGATGACAGTTCTGATGTATGGGGAGAGATTGACTAGGTGGGGATTGTCTTCACTTGAGCTCAGACAAATGAAATGGGATATCAGAGACTTATAAAATTCTAACAGGACTAGACAGGGTGGATGCAGGGAGGATGTTCCTGATGATGGGGATGTTTGGAACCAAGTGTCCAAGTATGAGGACTCAAGGTAGACAATTTAGGACAGAGACGAAGAGACATTTCTTCAACCAGAATGGTGAACCTGTGGAATTCATTACCACTGGAAGTAGTTGATGCCAAAACATTGAATCTATTGAAGAGGTGAAAACTGGGTAAACTGGGATCAAAGATTTATGGGGAGAAAGCAGGATTAGGCTATTGAGGTGGACAATCAACCATGGTCGAAAAGAGTGGCAGAGCAGGCTTGAAGGGCCAAATGGCCTCATCCTGCTCATATCTTATACGTTTCTGTTTACGTCCTCGCCTGCTCCTCAATCATCGCGATTGGGATATTTGTAGAGCTTCCTGTTTGAGCGAGTTGTTTAAGTTTCCACCATCACTCATGACTGGTTGTGGCAGGACTGCAGAGTTTAGGGCTGATTTGTTGGTTGTGGAATCGCTTACGTCGGCCTCTCTCGCCACTTATGCTGTCTGGCATGCAAGTAGTCCTGCTCAGTAGCTTTACCAGGCCAATACCTCATTTTTAGGTTTGCCTGCTGCTGCTCCTGGAATGTGCTTCTGCATTCTTCACTGAACTAGAGTTGATCCCTGGCTTGATGGTAATAGTTGATTGGTGGATATATGGGGCCATGAGGTTACAGTTTGCTAGAGTACAGTTCCGATGTTAACAGCGCACAGCAGCTCACGGTCCCCACTACTGGGCTGCAACACCTGTTTGAAGTCTGTCCCATTTAGCACAGTGATAATATCACACAGCATGATGGACGGTATTCTCAACATGAACCTTGTCATCACAAGGTTTGTCTGGTGGTCACTCTTACCGAATAGTGTCATCGATAAATGCATCTGCAGCTGGCAGGTCGGTAAGAATAAGGCCAACGATGTGTACACTTCTTGTAAATTCCCTCACCGTATGCCACAGACCGAGTCAAGCAGCTTTGTCCTTGAGGACCCAACCATCTTGGTCAGTAGTGCTGCTGCTGAGGAGCCATTCTTGGTGGTTGGCATTAACCCTTCCCTCCCACCCCTTCCCCCGACAAAGAGTATTTTTTTAACCCTTGTCACCCTTAAAGCTTCCTCTAAGTGAGGTTAATCATGGAGCAGCACTGATTCATTAGCTGAAGGAGGTTGGTACATAGTAATCAGTAGGTGGTTTCCTTGTCCACATGTGACCTGGTGCATGAGACTTCATGATGTCCAGAATCAATGTTAAGGACTTTCAGACTACTCCTCCCTTACTGTGTACCAATATACTAGCTGCCAGTGGAACAGTACATATAGGGTGGTGTCTGGGACACTATCTGCTACCTAGGTATGATTCCATGACAACAACTATTTTAGATTGTTGCTTGACTAGTCTCTGAGACAGCTCTACCAATTTTGGCACTAGCTCCCAGATGTTAATAAGAAGGACTTTACAAGTCAACAGAGCTGTATTTGACGTCGTCACTTTTAGTGCCCAGGATGTTGATAGGTGAACTGATATCATTTCTTTTTTGAGACTGTGTAGCAATTGCTACAAATCGTGTAGCTCGCTAAGCCATTTCAGAAGGCAGTTAAGAGTCTGCTCTGAGCCTGGAGTCATATAGGCCAGTATGGATGAGAATGTCAAATTTCCCTCTCAAGTGGGCATGGGTTTTTCCAACAACCATTTTCATGGTCATCATTAAGATTAATTCAAGATTTCTTAACCAACGATAGAATTTTCTACTTATCTCTCACACAAGTAGCTCATTAAATTTACCTTGTGTAAACAGTAAAGAATGTCAATGCTGAAATACATTGTTACACTGCCAGTGACTCTGTATTTTGAGAGCAGTTTGTTATAATTAATTACAATTTGAATATAAAGAGCAGGATATCAGAGTTAACATAGATTTTATGTTGTCATCAGTGGTGTTTCAGCACAGACCTTCAGTCACAATTTAATTCCACTGACTAAAATTGACATCCCATCAAATATTAAATTGGCTACACAAATACAAGCAGTTTTAAATTTCAACTGGATCAAACATAGTAAAACAATAGATCACCAGTAATATAAATACTGGTGACTCAGAATGAGTGTACTGATGCTTAATTAGTGCTAAATAAATAGTACTTAAATTGGCCCAGTACAGTTTGTTACTTATTGCACCCAGTCCATATAGTGCTTGTGACTGAATGTGTATATCCCAATTTTATCCGAGAGTTGTAAACCTCAGGATCGATCATTTGGTGGCTTTCTTCGGGTTTCTGCATCCTTTCTGAATTCTTCAAACTTCTTAGAGATATTTGGAATCTGAAAACAGAACAATACACTTGGGCATAAACTTTCTTCCATTCTAAAATAAACATAGTTGAAAACCTGGCAAGGAAACCCTAAAAATAACCTTAAATAGTTTAGCCTACAGATTCTGTCTCTAAGGATGTTAAAGATATTGATTTTACAAAGTCATTACCAACGAAAAGGACATATAATATCTCACTGGAATAAAGCATGTCAGCTAATGATATTTGTCGATTTTTACCAATATTTGAATTATGGTAATGAAAATATCTAAATCCAAGATGCAAAATTACTTCAGTTACAAAGTTTCAACTCTAAATCAGTTCTCAAGAACTATCCATGTGCATGCCTGTAACTAACTGTTCATTATACAACTTTTTCTCAGGGAACTGCACTGTGAAGTTCAAGCCCATGGCACAAGAGAAAAAGCTCCAAATTCAAAGTAAATGTTCATGTTGCAGACAAGCAGTGTTACGGATTTCACACAAGTCTCACAATCACATGCTTGAGGTACTCACCACTTTGCCAATCGACTTTAATGCTCTGGGGCAGTTACCACCACAAGGTGATTTCACTGGTACTAAAGCTTTCAGGTCACATTACAGAACAGAGTCCCAAAGATAATACTGCTAACCAAATGCAAGTGCATCCCGCATCCTATTGAGTGGATACAGCATTTATGTCTCTCACTTCAGAACATATAGAATGTCCAGACCATTTGGATTCAAGTATCTATTCATAGAGAATCTCAGTGTCTAAACGGGTGTTGCAGAGAAGGGGAGGTTAAATGAAAGAAAATCCCTGACATTCACTTTAAAAGTAACATGCAACAATTTATTTATTTAATCCTAACAGTGAACGAGTTAACAGAATTACTAACAAACTGAAGTTTTTCCCTTAACTACTAACTACTCCTTAACTGAACTAAATTCTATTGGTATGTTGTTCCAATAACCACAAGTCCCAAAATTAAATTAAAACTTTGTTCTCAAAGTCCACACAGTTTTCTTCTGTTGTTCTCAAGTATTAAACACATTTCTTCTGCTGATCCAGCTGTCAGGGATGATTTTTCAGTGAAATCTTCTGTGCGAACTCTTAGCTAGAAGTGCCATAGCACATTTTACGGTGCTTTCGTAGACAGCTTAGTGATTTCTTGTGACAGCCATATGCTTATTTCTCAGATGGCAGGTCGCTCTCACACCAATTTTCACACACCCTCTCTTTATATACCTTGGATGGCTATCAATTTTCTTACAATAGCATTGGTCTGATGTTGTCAAAGCCATCAGATTTAAATTCAATTGGCTTTCAATCGCTAAGTGTTTGATTTAAATTAAATCGGCTCATTAAAGCTGGTTGCCAAAACATCAAAACAAGCCTAAGGTTTCCCATCACACAGCCAATTGATGTGTGTTTCAATTTCAGAACTGTATATCTTCAGCTACATTCAGACACAGTTTAGAAGATCACTTTACTTGTTAACGGAACCATGCACTCTTCTTCCTTATACTTTTACAAACAAACTCTAGCTTTCTGCCTTCCAATTCATGATCACACGACACAACTTCATAACAGTGGGGCTGCTTTTTGCTGGTCATATCCCAAAACGCCCATACATCTAAGGTGTGCTGATTTTGTCCTCTATCAGTAAGGTATTCAACAAAAATCTACCATGAACAAGTACCTGTGAATGGCCTAAATATTGATGTTAGAGCAATGGGGATAACTTCATAATTTTACTCAATGCCTGCCACTTTAAAACTGGACTACTTTCTGTATATCTCCTTTCCCTGTTTTAAAGTGCACCTTCGTTTTGAGTAGTGGAGGTAAGATCAATTTTCTTTCTTTTCTTTGGACAAGCTGCATCCTGTGGATCAACTGTTCCTTCAGTTAACTAATATTAATTATGAGAAGGTTAGCTACTCTGAAACAAAGACGTCAGTGAATTTGGGAAGCAAGCGGCCCACTCTTAACTTCAAGCAACCAAATCATTTTTCTTAAAATTCATTACCTTCAAAGTGATATTTAAACATTTATTTGAGAAGAACTCTAAATTTTGCATAGAAATTCTAACGAGAAACGTCAATTTCTTAGCCTGGTAGTCCTGTGGATCAAGATTCAGGAGTTACAGGCTATTTAACTACATCAAGGGCATCCATTATAGAAATTTATAAATTTCTCAGCCTGCATATATTACCACTGTAGGACCTGAATCACCTTGTCGTATTAATATTCTTGTCACTGCTTTACTGACTTGTAGCCTATTTGTGAACAAATATAACTTGCACACATTAACAAAATGCCAGGAACCTAAGACCACTATATTATCGTGCAACAAATGAAAATTAGCTTTTAAAAACACTTGAGATTATATATAATCAGTCAAATGGGGTAAACAGGAACAAAAACTGAACTATATTAGACGTACCACTGAGGACAAACTTGCGCATTCATTCTTATACACCTACAATTGTGGGAATAAGAGTTCATTATCACCCATGTATCTCCATTTGTGAGATTAGCATTCAAAGGGTGAAAAGCTCTCCATTCTGAACAGGAACGTTTTTCAAAGGATGAGAGCTGAAAAAAAAATGGGAAAATTGCCATTTATGTCTAAAAGGTGTGGACCATGTTGTTTGATTGCTGTTTAAAAGTAATAAAGTCAAAATGCACCTTTACAGAATGTTTGGAAGAGACTGAGGGGAAACAAGTTCCCCTTGGTTCCATGTTACCTTAAGTTTGCAGTGTATGTCTTTTAATCAATTGTAATTTAATATTAGTATGAATGAAATGCACAGATCAAAAGTAAAAAAAGTGTTTGAATCAAACCACTGTTTACCATAGCCAGGCTGAAATAGTAAAGCTGTATACCAAGTTTAATAGTGAATCATGACCTCAATAAATAATCATATTAAACAGAATTATTATTTATTGCAACTGAGCTCTCATGTTGAATATTGTAACATGAACTAATTAAAAACAAGCACTTGATTGTGCAGTTGCTACAAAGAATATAGATTTTAAAACAAAAAATAGGACAAGAAAACAGTTCACACAAAGAACATTATTTAAAGAGAGTCAAGAGTACATTACAGCACATCAGGCTATCTTCATGCCATCATCTTCAGAAAAGATGGTGAAACGAGAAACCAAAAGGAAATGGAAGTGAAACAAAGCCAGTTACACAACATCTGCTTGAATGATTTCATAAATTTCTAACAGTGGATTAGAATATTATAGAAATATAAGAACCATAACACATTAGTATTCAGCTTTTCAATCAAATATCCTGACTTATGTAAAATTATCCCTGGAATGCAGAAATTCTTTTTCATAAACGTACCTGATAGTTTTGTGCCAGATACATTCCGACTAGATTCCCAAAAGTAAATCCTACCTGAAATAGAAAATATATTAACAAACAAGTTATTAGAACAGATGTTCATAAATAATAGCTTTTATAGGATAGAACATTCTGAGCATGTCTGTGCATATGTATACATGAATAGTTATTGGAGCATGACATTTCACACATCTAGAATTGAAATTAGTTCAGTAAGGCATTTGATAAGGTTCCCCATGGTACGCTCATTCAGAAGGTCAGGAGGAATGGGATACAGGGGAACTTAGCTGTCTGGATACAGAATTGGCTGGCCAACAGAAGACAGCGAGTGGTAGTAGAAGGAAAATATTCTGCCTGGAAGTCAGTGGTGAGTGGGGTTCCACAGGGTTCTGTCCTTGGGCCTCTACCGTTTGTAATTTTTATTAATGACTTGGATGAGAGGATTGAAGGATGGGTCAGCAAGCTTGCAGACGACACGAAGGTTGGAGGTGTTGTTGACAATATAGAGGGCTGTTATAGGCTGCAGCGGGACATTGACAGGATGCAGAGATGGGCTGAGAGGCGGCAGATGGAGTTCAACCTGGATAAATGCGAGGTGATGCATTTTGGAAGGTCAAATTTGAAAGCTGAGTACAGGATCAAGGATAGGATTCTTGGCAGTGTGGAGGAACAGACGGATCTTGGTGTGCAGATACATAGATCCCTTAAAATGGCCACCCAAGTGGACAGGGTTGTTAAGAAAGCATGTGTTTTGGCTTTCATTAACAGGGGGATTGAGTTTAAGAGTCGTGAGATCTTGTTGCAGCTCTATAAAACTTTGGTTAGACCGCACTTGGAATACTGTGTCCAGTTCTGGTCGCCGTATTATAGGAAAGATGTGGATGCTTTGGAGAGGGTTCAGAGGAGGTTTACCAGGATGCTGCCTGGACTGGAGGGCTTATCTTATGAAGACAGGTTGACTGAGCTCGGTCTCTTTTCATTGGAGAAAAGGAGGAGGAGAGGGGACCTAATTGAGGTATACAAGATAATGAGAGGCATAGATAGAGTTGATAGTCTCTGGCTATTTCCCAGGGCAGAAATGGCTAGCACGAGGGGTCATAGTTTTAAGCTGGTTGGTGGAAAGTACAGAGGGGATGTCAGAGGCGGGTTCTTTGCACAGAGAGTTGTGAGAGCATGGAATGCGTTGCCAGCAGCAGTTGTGGAAGCAAGGTCATTGGGGTCATTTAAGAGACTGCTGGACATGCATATGGTCACAGAAATTTGAGGGTGCATACATGAGGATCAATGGTCGGCACAACATTGTGGGCTGAAGGGCCTGTTCTGTGCTGTACTGTTCTATGTTCTATGAAGCTTCCCAAAGTTAAATTTTAACAGTGCTGTGAAAAGACATGTAGGATTATTAAAAAAAAATAAACTCCATTGTTCCTTCTGTAATACCAAGCACTGAAGCTGCCCCAGCCCTAATGACACTACAAGAGTTAAAGTTTTTGAGAAGATTTGTAACTCATAGTTTATGTGGTTGTTTGACTTGCTCAGCGAGATGATAATTTTGTTTGCAGCCATGCTAGCTAACATCAGTGCATCTCCAGTGAAGTGTCAGTGTTCTGTTCCACTTGCTGTTTGTGGTTTTTAGTTTGCAGGGGTGGTGACATCACTTGCAGATTTGTTTCATAGTTGGTCTTAAGTCCTAGTCTCTAGTTGGTATGTGGGGTACAGCTCTACGTCTGTAAATGGAATTCCAGTTTGAGTGCCAGGCCTCCAGGAATTCTCATGCATGTCTTTTCTTAGCTTGTCTGAGGATGACTGCGTTGTCCCAGTCAAATTGGTGTTCCTCTTTGTCCACGTGTATTGAAGTGAGTGACAGTTGGTCATGTCTCTTGATAGCTAGTAGGAGTTTGTGAATCCTGATGGCTATTTTCTTCTGGTGTGCCTTCTGTAATGTTTTTGGCTGTCTTTGCATGGTATCTTGTAAATAACATTGGTTCTGTTAGTTGTGTCGATCACATCCTTTATTCTCATCAGTAGCTGTTAGTTTGTGGGCTAACATGATTCATAGGGGACTAAATAATCTGGTTGTCATTTCAGATATGTCCTTAATGCATGGAAGGGTGACTACTGTCTCTGGACGTGGTGTGTCTTCTTGTTGTGTAGATAGCAACGGACAACGCTTTTTGGGTAACTTGTTTCTAAAAACGCTTCACTGGCTTTGTATAGCTCTGGGGTGCTGCAGCGTGTTGTGGCTCGCTTGAACAGAGTTCTCATGTAGTTCCATTTCCTGGTATCGGGATGATTGCTATTGTAGTTGAGTACCTGATCCGTATGGGTAACCTTCCTGTGTATGCTGGTCTGGAGCTTACCACTGGCCATACATTTGAACATTACATGCAGGAAGGGAAGTCTGTAGTTGTTCTCCTCTTCCCTGGTGAATGTTATGTTGGTGAGGATGTTGTTTAGGAGTAGGTATGTTTCTTCCAGTTTAGAGAGAGTTTGATAATCACAAAAGTGTCATTCGCATAACGGACCCATAATTTTGGTTGGCTGGTGGGAAATGCTGTCCATTCTGGTCTTTGCATTACAGCTTCTGCTATTAATCCTGACATTGATGATCCTATAGGTGTTCTGTTGATTTGTCTGTATATCTTGCCATTGAAGGTGAAGTGGGTTGTGGGGCACAGATCCAGTAGTTTGAGGGGGCAGCTTTGTTGATAGTGTTGTCATCATTGGACGTCTGTATCCCTGATCTGTCTAGTAGCAAGGCTAGTTTTTCTTTAGCTAATGGGGTGTTTATGGAAGTAAATAGTGCAGTCACAAAGGAGACCATTATCTCATCCTCATCTATTCCAGTGTCGTTGAAAACATTCAGGAATTCTTAGGGAGTCTATCATTCCCAACCCATATACCAACCACTAAGAAACAAATCTGGAAATGATGCCACCCATCCCAGAAAACCAAGGCAAACAAACAGCAAGCGTTACAGAACATTTACACTTAAACGGAGGTGCACTAAAGTAGTTACCTAGCATGGTGATGAAATGTTTGTGAATAAACCTATCAGCTCATCGAGCAAGTCAAAAACCATTACAAGAGTTAATCGGCTGTTCTTACTCTGTGTTGTCACAGGGAATACAGAACCGCGGCAGAACTGTTCCACTTAGATTTACAGGGAACCTGCTCATAGAATCTTTTCTTCAGGTAGAAACATTTTGCACCAGCACCAGCCAGAAGAGAAGTGAAGTGATACAAATATTAACCTGAAAAACTGAAAAGAAAAACAGAAAATACTGCAGCCCACTGAAGTTTCAACTGCTCCTTCATTGCCCTCTGTGATATGTAAACGCACAGTAGCTTTTATCTTGACCCAACCTAAACAATCCCACTACTGTAGTCCTTATTTTCATCGTTTCAAGTTCAAGGGCTACAGATATAAACCTGACACATAACTGGCTTAATCTCCTTGGTAACTCAGATATTAAATAATCAGTGACTGCATCTTTACTTGCTTCGGTCCACAAGTCTAGAATGTCCTCTAACAACATCCTTTTGCCTCTATCCCTCACTTTCTTCTTCCAAGAAACCCCTTAGAACCTCTCTCACTATCTAAATTATCGGTTATCTTGACTCAACATCTCTCCATATAATTGACTGTCATATTTTGTCTCATAATGCTCCTGTGGAGTACCTTGGGAAGTTTCGTTATTGAAGGCAGTACAGGAATACAAGCTGCTATTAGTCATCCATGAATAGATATGAACTGTGTGTGTTTGGGATTCATTCTCCTCTGCCAGTAAAAACTATTTGTCCAGGACCACCCTGATCACTGTCTTTGTTTCTGCATTACCAACAGTCTCCACAAGATCTCTTTTTAGGAGGTTAGAGACTATTTTGTCACTATGACAATCTATATTTCGGTATCATCTTTAGTGTACAGCAACATCCCAAAACACATCACAGAAGTCTTATAAAGCAAAATATAACATTGAACAAGATTAAAAGATCACCAGCGGCTTGGTCAAAGAAGGGGCCAAAAACAATTACTATTGTTACCTGATATTTAAAAAGAGGAAGCTATTGCTCATACAGCATTGAATAGTGAATAAGCAATCTGATAACTTAGCAAAAGTGGAGGAGTCAAAAGGCATGATAAATTTAAGACTATGAGCTGTTCTTGTTAATTCTGTCCATCTCTCGGTCACTAAATTAAACATCCTTCTGGGTTTAAGCTATAGGTTAAGCCAATTAAGATCTGAAACATATTCCTTAAATATTGCAGATGTTAAACTAATTGTTTTGTTTTCTTTAAATTGACATAAATATACTTTTGCTGATAAGACCATAAAGGGACCTGAAACAAAGGGAAAATAAAGCAGTTGAGAAACAGGTAAGCATGAACTAATGAATGGTGGAACAAGCTTGAGGGGTATCCATTCCTATATTCGATGCTCTCTCTTAACTAACCAGAGCATCTCCATCAATTATTTATTTTTCCAACCCCATAATTTTCTCAGTATTTCCCCAATGCTTGATATTTCCTGCCATTCTCTTCCTCATCTACACACTGTCACTTGGTGACACTATCTAAAGACAGAGGGCAGCTTCTCTATATTCAATGACATTCAGCTCTATGTCTCTACCACTAGTCTTAAACCCTTTTATCACCATTGTACTGTCTGACTCCTTGTCGAATATCAATTCCGGATTACACTGCAGTTTTCTCTATGAAATACCAGGTAAGCTGAGATCACTTTCTTTGGCTTCTGGCACAAAATTCATATCCTTAGCAATGAGACCACACTCATCTCCAGTTCACCCACCACCAGTGTCCTTGTTGGTCTATGTTGTCTCTTGTTCTTCCAACACACCTAATCTTAATCATCTTCATTTTTAAATCGTTTCAGAGTCTCAGGGCATCATATTGCTTAATTACTTTGTGTCTTACTACTACCTTTTAATACTCTACATTTCACCAACAAAACCTCTCGTATCTCTTTTCTTCTGTTTTGCCACCATTGGTAGCCCATGCCATCAGCGGTTTAACCCTCATGCTGGAATTGTATGCCAAGACCAGGTTTGGAGGGTTTGAGCTGTAGGGAGACGTTCAAAAGACTGAGGCTATTTTCACTGGAGCATTGCAGCCTTAAGGGTGACCTTATAGAGGTTTATAAAATCATGAGGGGCATAGATAGGGTAAGTAGGCAAGGTCTTTTCCCAAGGGGTGGGGAGTCCAATACTAGAGAACATAGGTTTAAGGTGAGAGAAAAGATTTATAAGGACCTAAGAAGCAACATTTTCATGCAGAGGGTAGTGCATGTATGAATGAGCTGCCAGAGGAAGTGGTGGAGGCTGGTATAATAACATTTTAAAGGCATCTGGATGGGTAATTGAATAGGAAGGGTTTACAGCAATATGGGCCAATTGGGACTAGATTTATTTAGGATATCTGGTCAGCAGTGTGTTGGACCGAAGGGGTCTGTTTTCATCCTGTACAGCTCAATGACTCTACATCCCCCCCGAAGTCAGTTTCTTTGACTAAGCTTTCAGTCACATAACTGAATTTCTCTCACTTTTGGTTCATCCATTTCTAGCTGATTCAGTCTCTGAATTCAGGTTGCTTTTCAACATTTTAGGTACTATATAATAATAAGTTGCTGAATCTGCAAAGAGAAAAGGAGATTAGTATTTCAATTATACAGCTTGATAATATAGATCCAAAACGTTGACTTGACTTTTCTCCTTTACAGATGCTGGCAGATCGGCAGTACATTTATAGTTACAAGATTTTTCCCAGTGGTCGATAGCCTTACCGGTGTAATCTTCCTAAATTTGAGCTAAAACTTGGAAAGCTTCTTAAGCAGGAGAATTATTAACAGTAAAGTTAATATTCTACCCATCCCATTCTATAATCCTATAACATTCCACTCTGCATTCCTGCAGTCTAGCCTCCATTTTCTTACCCTCACCATTGGTGACTGGGCTTCAGTTGTCTAGGTGCTAAACTTTGGAATTCCGACACACATCTCTGTATCTGTCCACATTTAGCTCAGGTACTCTTTAAAACTCTTTAATCAAACTTTTAATCAGCTTTTATAATTTCTTCTCCTAAAATAGTAATAGCAGTTTTTAAATGACTAATATGCAGAATAGAGCCAAAATAAACACAGCCTGGCTGGGCCTCAAATGAGTGCTGAGTCACTTTTAATAAGAGTTGAATACAAAGTTGCACTGGAAAATAATTCTTAAACTTTTAAAAACAACTCACATTACAAAAAAACAACATTCTTGTGGTTGTGGTGAACTAACACAACAGAATCTGTATTAATTGTTTATGCACGAACATGATATAGTGCAAAATGACTGTCTCAAGGGCTAATTTATTGCAGTTATTTCATTTTCTGGTCATCTTTAAAGGCTTAGGTTCAGCTGGTTCGCAGGCCACAGGATCCACAGTAACCTTTGTTTTCCAATAAACTAACTGAAAGACATAGTCACCACAGTCTAACAAGACCACAGAACTGCTCTCTCATTAGAGACAGACAACTGCCTGAGGGTCACCATGCCTCGGAAGAGGGGAGATTTTAAGAAGGGCAATACTTCACTCAGTCAGTGCAGGAATTCAATCCAAGCTATTGGAGTCACTCTGCATTGCAAACAAGTTGACCAGCCCCCGGGGCTAACAAACCCTTTCAATACACTCAAACGCTCTCAAAAGCTGTTAATTTACACATCCAATGCGTTGCCAGCCTTTATCCCTACCATCTGCCCATTTATCTATACACATATTGTGTTTACTTCAGTTTTAAATACTCTTTACCCCTTTTCTTGCTGCCCTATTTATGATCTATCCTGTCCTTAACTCTGCTGATAGAATAGAATACAATTTGCTTGGCCATCACCTCAAACCTCAGGAGCTATACAGGAATCAGTCTGCCAGCATTTCTCATTTCCCTGCCTCACTTCTGCAAGCCCACTCCAAACTCACTCTCAAACTAACTCCTTTTGTTTGACCCTGCAATGGGGCTAAACTGTTAAACAACTAACTTCCAAAAATTTATCACGCGTAGCAAGTGTTTCCTAACTTCATTCTTAAAAAGGTTCTGTCTTTAATCATTGCACAACCATCTAGACTTCCAAACCAGCAGAAATAGTTCCTTTCTACTTTATCAGTATCCCGAATATCTTGAAACCTTTGATCATGTCATCCTTTGCCAGCTATACTCCAGGGATTGCAACCCTACTTTATCTGCCTCCAAATTTAACTCTCGGAAGCTAAAGTATCATTCTGGTAAATCTCTCAAAGATCAATATATCTCTTCTTTAATGTGGTGCCCAGAACTGCTCCAGGTATGATCTAACCAGGATAGAGTTTTGGCTAAGATTTGTAGTTTGGGTTGTGGGTGAGGTTGTTGACTTGCTCACTGAGCTGGCTTTTCTCGCTCAGTCCTTTCATCACCATGATAGGTGACATCATGAGTGGAGCCTCCAATGAAGCGATGTTATTCTACTCCGCTTGGAATTTATACAAATCTGGTCCATTATGGTGAGTAGCAACATTTCCGATTTTGATCTGTATGGCTTTGTATATGGGGTCCAATTCTATATGTTTGTTGATTACATTACGGGTGGAGAACCATGCCTGCAGGAATGCCTGTGCGTATCTACGTTTGGCTTGAGCTACTATGGTTACCTTGTCCCAATTAAACTGATGGCCTTCATTGTCTGAGTGTACCGATATTAAGGAATACAGAATATAGAAATATATAGAATTGGACTCCATTATACAAACCCGTATAGGTCAAAACTGGAAATTACACTACTCACTGCAATGGGCCAGACAGTATAAATTCTAAGCGGAGTAGAATAATATCGCTTCATCAGAGGCGCCACTAATGATGGCAGCTAGCATGGTGAAAAAACATCTGAACGAGAACAAGCCAGTTCGGCGAGCAAGTCAACAACCTCAGGACTTTTTACAGCTGAAGTATGGTTTCTACCACCTGGCATTGCAAGTCTCTAGGCATAAAGGTTAGTATTCATCATTGAGATTATTTTGTGCACGTATTTGTGAAATTTCAGTGATACTTGGTACCTTTATGGCAAATATCTTTGGCCCTCCACTGTTTTGAGCATTTCATCTTCGTCCTGTTCTATCCATTTCCTTCTTCACTTAATACCCAGCTATGCCGTTTATAACGTTGCCTATTTTTGTGTCATTGGCATATTTGGATATATGACACTCACTCATCTAAGACATTAATAAATACAACAAATATTTGCGGTCCAAATGTGGATCTTTTCAGGCTATTCAGAGTCACATCCCACTAATTATAGGACCTGCCCATTATCTCCTTTATCTGTCTCATGAGGCCTAGCCAATTTCCTAACACGTCAAAAAATTTGCCTTCAGTTCATTGAGTTTGAATTTTAGGTAAAGTGAAGCACTTTATTAAAAGTCTTCTACAAGTCCAGAGCAGCCATACATGTTCCTCTTGTCCTTTACTTTAGTCACCAGCTTTAAAAGAAAATTAGGTTCACGCTGGCAACAGTCCATAAAGCACAAAGCTGCTCAGAATGAACTTCTACGAACACTATTGTATCTCTCTCCAGACATTCTTTGCAAAGGCACATTTCAGCATGAGACGGGCCAGTCTCTACCATAGCAGATTACCAGCGATGACCATATCCCATGAGTGAATTAAAAAAAGGTGCAGAAAATAATCTAAATGACAAATACTTACAATCACCACCTCATTGACTTACAGTCAAAGGCATTTTTCTGCATCAACTCCTGCCTGCCTGCCCCACCCACCCTCCATGAAATGAGCAGGGGGTCTAGCAGATTTGGGAAGATCAAGAATCCATAATGGCTGAAGGTCAGGGAATGGCAGAAGGCATGAAATGGAAGGTTACCAGCAATCAGATTATTGGGTTAGAAGAGTTCTAATGATAATTTATGATCTGAAACGTAAACTCTCTATCCAGCAACATTACCAAATTTGCTGTCTTTTGCCTGCATTTTCAGTTTTCATTTTTTTTAACATTTTAAATCATTCATCAGATTTATTTCAGTTTTCTCCATTTAAGTTGGTAGCACTAATGCCTGTTTCAGGAAGTCACATGTCAAACACTCATGCACAAAATTCTAGACTAACATTTCAGAGAAACACTTCGGGAGCTGTAGATAGTCAAAGATGCCGTCTTTCAGAAATCAAGTCTCTGGATATAATCATACCACCCACACTCTTTTGAAGAAGCACCAGGAGGATATATTTGGTATTATGGTCAAATCTATCCATCAACAAACATCAATCGTCCAATGCAAAATACCGTCAACACTTCAGTATTGCAGCCTGGCACATTGCAAAGTCCTGGGCCATGGACCAAGACGCACACTGAAGCTAGGGACTGCTTCTCAAAAGGGACAATTAAGAAAGATCATCATAAGACCCTTTTATCATAGTACACAAATGGGCTATAATCACATAAAACTCAAGTTGTATTTCTGGCATGTAATTTATATTGTATATAGTAACTGTAATTGCAAATGTAGTAACAACTGAAAGAAATTGATATTTTATACAATGTCAACTTTGAACGATCAAGCCATATACATTACAAATAAAGAATATTTTGGTTAAAAGTAATAAATCCACTTTAGGCTGCAGGAAGAAACAAGTAAGTTGTGTGTGAATTATGCCAGAATACAGATCTACTCCAAAACCTGAGATGCCAGAATAATTGACATAGACATGAAGCAACAAACGGATAAAATTTAGTATCCCATTCAAAGACAATGCCTAGAAGAAATGCTTCTAATTCCCTGAAACCAAGTGAATCACACAGACACATGATCCTAACAGAAGTTCCTACCTATATCAATTACGAACACAGGCTGAGGAAGAACCATATAGAACTAGCAGCCTGCATGAACAGGGAGAAGAGAGCAGCTAACGCCCATCATTAGGAACCAGCCAATCTTGCGGAAAACTCCGGCGAAAGCTAGCGGAGGCCACAGCCCAAGGCCAGCGCCGACACTCACTCAGAGCGGCTTCAGTCAGGAAAGTCATACTTCCCGTTTCCACTTACTCACTCACCAGGAACTGGAACATCGTGTTCTCTACACTGGCCTCAATACCTGCACCCACTCCCACCGCAAGACCCTCACGCCCGATCCCGGACAGAACGCAGCAGTGCGCAGGCGCGCCCTCACCCCACACCCGGCGGGGTCGCAGCGGCGCCATCTTGTGAAGGTCATAGCTTCTGTTCAGTAGATCCCTGTCCGGACAATTGGAGCAGTAGCAGACTGTCACGGAGATAGTAGGAACTGTAGATGCTGGAGAATCTGAAATAACAAGGTGTAGAGCTGGATTAACACAGCAGGCCAAGCAGCATGAGAAGAGCGGGAAAGTTGACGCTTCGGGCCTAGACCCTTCTTCAGAGACGGGGGAGGAGAGGGAGATTCTGAAATAAATAGGGAGAGAGGGGGAGGTGGATAGAAGATGGATAGAGGAGAAGATAGGTGGAGAGGAGACAGACAGGTCAAAGAGGCGGGGATGGAGCCACTAAAGGTGAGTGTAGGTGGGGAGGTAGGGAGGAGATAGGTCAGTCCAAGGAGGCAGGATGAGGTTAGTAGGTAGGAGATGGGCGTGGGGCTTGATGTGGGAGGAGGGGACAGGTTAGGGAGGTGGGGACAAGCTGGCCTGGTTTTGGGATGCAGTAGGGGGAGGGGAGATTTTGAAGCTTGTGAAGTCCACATTGATACCATTGGGCTGCAGGGTTCCCAAGCGGAATGAGTTACTGTTCCTGCAACTTTCAGGTGGCATCGTTGTGGGACTGCAGGAGGCCCAGGATCGACATGTCGTCTGAGGAATGGGAGGGGGAGTTGAAATGGTTCGCAACTAGGCGGTGCAGTTGTTTAGTGCGAACCAAGCGTAGGTGTTCTGCAAAGCGGTCCCCAAGCTTCCGCTTGGTTTCCCCAATGTAGAGAAGGCCACAACGGGAACAGCGGATGCAGTATACCATATTAGCAGATGTGCAGGTGAACCGCTAGTGGATGTGGAAAGTCTTGGGGCCTGGGATGGGGGTGAGGCGTGGATGTGTAGGGGCAGATGTTGCACTTCCTGGGGTTGCAGGAAAAAGTGCCAGGTGTGATGAGGCTGGAGGGGAGTGTGGAGCAGACAAGGGAGTCACGGAGACAGCGGTCCCTACGGAAGGCAGACAAGGTTGGGGAGGGAAAAATGCCTTCGGTGGTTGGATTGGATTGCAAATGGCAGAGGTGTCAGATGATGATGCATTGGATCCGGAGGTTGGTGGGGTGGTACGTGAGGACGAGGGGGTTCTGTTTTGGTTGTTATTGCGGGGAGTGGGTGTGAGGGATAAGTTGTGGAAGACACGGTCGAGGGCGTTCTCGACCACTGACGGGGGGGTCCTTGAAAAACAAGCACATCTGAGATGTACAGGGGTGGACTGCCTCATCCTGGGAGCAGATGTGGCGGAGGCAAAGGAATTGGAAATAGGAGATGGCATTTCTGCAGGAAGGTGGGTGGAGGAGGTGTATTCTAGGTAGCTGTGGGAGTAGGTGGGCTTGAAATGGATATCGGTTTCTAGTTGGTTGCCAGAGATGGAAACAGAAAGGTCCAGGAAGGAGAGAGAGGTATTAGAGATGGTCCAGGTGGACTGAAGTTT
This sequence comes from Stegostoma tigrinum, assembly GCF_030684315.1. NCBI lineage: Eukaryota > Metazoa > Chordata > Chondrichthyes > Orectolobiformes > Stegostomatidae > Stegostoma > Stegostoma tigrinum. Next base: position 26,393,933 of record NC_081371.1, on the reverse strand, counting down.
GGGGTGGAAGGTGTTGGTGAAGTGGATGAACTGTTTGAGCTCCTCGTGGGAGCACTCAACTTCATTTTCTCCCCCTTGGTCCAGGAACTCCCTGTGTCCGTGACACCACCCACGCCCTCTGCCTCCTCCAGAACTTCCAATTCCCCGGTCCCCAATACCTCATCTTTACCATGGACATCCAGTCCCTATACACCTGCATTCCCCATACAGGTGGCCTAAAGGCCCTCCGCTTCTTCCTGTCCCACAGGCCCGACCAATCCTCCTCCATTGATACCCTCAACAAATTCTCTTTCTATTCTGCCCACTTCCTACAAAGGGGGTGGCCATGGGTACCCGCATGGGGCCAAGCTATGCCTGCCTCTTTGTAGGTTAGTTCTCTTGAGACTAAGACAACGTAACCCTCCTGAAGACAGTGACAAGATTGTCCGTGGTTTGTGTGTCTGTGTCTCTCTGTCTGTGAGTACAGCTTGCGCTGTGTCTAGAAAATTGGATTTGTGTTTTATTGGCTTTTCCAGCTTTGCCAGACAGGTTGTTTTTTTCATCATGCAAATTGTTGCTTTTTCTTCATTCTCTTATGGGTTGTGCGCTTCACTGGTAAGGTCACACATGGGCACAGTCATACAGACAAGTGTATACATGCCTGATATTGACACAGAGGTATACACCATGTCATACATATTGCAAATCACATGCAGAGCCTAGCAGAAACATAGATTTAACAAATACACACAAAACACCCATATATACACATTGAAGGCATTGAGAATCATGCTCATGTTCCCACCCTACCCTGGGTGTTTCGGCGCTAGTGGCAACCCCTTTGGTCTTCTGACTTGCTTGCTTTAGCTCCCGTGTCTCTTTACATGCTGAATGACAATATGGTGTATTAGAGATACTAGCCTCACACCCTGCATTTTGGATTTGTTATATGCCAAACATATTTTTAGAAAATTCATGGCTGAAGTGGAAGTATTGATTGACAGGAATTAAAATTACAGTACAATTATGTTTGGACAGAACATGTTCTTGAAATTTTATGGTCTGTTTTGTAGTTAATTACAATTCTTAACCAGTTGCACCTTAATAGAACAAAGTTTTTTTTGCTGTTATTACTCCGAGAGGGACATTAAGTAATATTTATGACCAAATGTGATTTCATTTTATACTACATGTAGAGGCCTGACTACAATGGAGATAGAACATAGAACATTACAGTGCAGTACAGGCCCTTCAGCCCTCGATGTTGTGCCGACCTGTGGCAGTGTTGGTGTAAAATAGTTTCTGTTTGCTGTCACACCTAGTGACGTGTTTAAATAGACTCAGTTGTTAGACCCAAACTGCATTGAATTCACTGCCTTACTCAGTCATGTCAATTCACAGTCTTTCTTGTCTTTTGCTCTGAAGATGGATTGGGATTGACAATGACGGCAAATTAAAGGAACCCAAGTGAGACACAACCGAAGTTACTGTATAGTTCAGCATGTTTGGAGGCAGCGTGAGAATTCAGTGCAGATGGGAAGAGTTGCCTTTTACTTGACTTTTTTGGCTCCTAGTTTGTAGAGTTTTTTTTCAAACTGAACATAAATCAAATTAAGAACTGAGTGTTACAGACCAGGCCAAACCTCCTCAAACTATTTTCAGAAGATAGTCGAGATCTTAACTTTTTTCTTTTTTAAACAAGTGTAAGGTGTTGCATTCCAGATGCAATTCAATTGGTCAGACTATTTGATGTTAAGTAAAACACACTTTATTCATAAACTATGTTAAAATATAAGTCCCACCTATTCTGTTTGTATTCTGGAAGTAGAAACCCCAGCTTTTATCTGTAACTGAGAAAGGAAAAAGAAAACAGCTTCCACACACTGCTTCAAAATCTGAGCAACTGCTGGTATGGACACAGTAAAACTAAAACATCCTGGTTCTGTGGGAGATGGCCCTGAGAGTCTGATTCTTTGATACAGGCTAGGCTAGGATATGGAGGCTCATGTCCCACACATTCAAGCTGCTTCTGTTGTTCCTACTTTGAAAAAAAAATGAAGCCTCACAGCTATGGGTTTTTGATGTTCACCACCGCAGACTTAAAATTACTCTTCAAAATAAAACCCAGGACAAAATACACCGTGTAAAGCCATAGTATTGTCACACCTCCCCCCTTAAAAAAATCATCAGCATACAAAGTTGACTTCACTTTTAAAACCAAGTACTACGCTATTAGTACACAATACATTTACATTATATTGGCTGTCAGCATGCAAACATTCCCTTCAAATTTCCACTTCAGTATGTTTATTCCTGCCAGTGAACAGGTGGATAAGGGTAAAGCGGTTGATGTGGTATATATGGATTTCAGTAAAGTGTTTGATAAGGTTCCCCACGGTAGGCAATTGCAGAAAATACGGAGGCATGGGATTGAGGGTGATTTAGCGGTTTGGATCAGAAATTGGCCAGCTGTAAGAAGACAGAGGGTGGTGGTTGATGGGAAATGTTCATCCTGGAGTTCAGTTACTAGTGGTGTACCACAAGGATCTGTTTTGGGGCCACTGCTGTTTGTCATTTTTATAAGTGACCTGGATGAGGGCGTAGAAGGATGGGTTAGTAAATTTACAGATGACGCTAAAGTGCAGAAGGATGTTACAGGTTATAGGACATAGATAAGCTGCAGAGCTGGGCTCAGAGGTGGCAAATGAAATGTAATGCGGAAAAGTGTGAGGTGATTCTCTTTGGAAGGAGTAACAGAAATACAGAGTACCGGGCTAATTGTAAGATTCTTGGTAGTGTGGATGAGCAGAGAGATCTTAGTGTTCATGTGCGTAGATCCCTGAAAGTTGCCACCCAGGTTGATAGGGTTGACCCTTAGGTTTTATTGGTAATAGGATTGAGTTTCGAGGCCATGAGGTCATGTTGCAGCTGTACACAACTCTGGTGCGGCCGCACTTGGAGTATTGCATACAGGTCTGGTCGCCGCATTATAAGAAGGATGTGGAAGCATTGGAAAGGGTGCAGAGGAGATTTACGAGGATGTTGCCTGGTATGGAGGGAAAGTCTTATGACGAAAGGCTGAGGAACTTGAGGCTGATTTTGTTACAGAGAAGAAAGTTAAGAGGCGACTTAATAGAGACATACCAGATGATCAGAGGATTGGATCGGGTGGACAGTGAGAGACTTTTTCCTCGGATGGTGATGGCTAGCATGAGGGGACATAGCTTTAAATTGGGGTGATAGATAATGGACAGATGTCAGAGGTAGGTTCTTTACTCAGAGTAAGGGCATGGAATGCCCTGCCTGCAACAGTAGTAGACTTGCCAACTTTAAGGGCATTTAGGTGGTCATTGGATAAACATATGGATGATAATGGAATAGTGTAGATTAGATGGGCTTCAGATTGATCTCACAGGTCGGCGCAACATCGAGGGCCGAAGGGCCTGCACTGCGCTGTAATGTTCTATGCTCTATGCTCTAATCCCTCTTCTGTATCTACAATGGCCCTAAACCCCACTCTTCCTCCGTTAAATTGATGACTGTATTGGCGCTGCCTCGTGCTCCCAAGAGGAGCTCGACAGTTCATCCACTTCACCAAATCCTTCCACCCCAACCTTAATTTCGCCTGGACCACCTCTAATACATCTCTCTCCTTCCTGGACCTACCTGTCTCCATCTCTGGCAACCACCTAGAAACCGATATTCATTTCAAGCCCGCCAATTCCCACAGCTACCTCGAATCCATCTGCTCCCACCCATCTTCCTGCAAAAATGCTATCCCCTGTTCTGTATTCCTTTGCCTCCACCACATCTGCTCCCAGGATGAGGCATTCCACTTCTGTACATCTCAGACGTCCTCGTTTTTCAAGGACTGCAACTTCCACCCCTCAGTGGTCGAGAACGCCTTCAACTGTGTCTCCCACGTTTACTGCAACTCATCCCTCACATCCTCCTCCCCACAATAACAACTAAAACAGAAACCCGCTCATCTTCACGTACCACACCACCAACCTCCAGATCCAACGCATCATCCTCCAACAATTCCACCATCTGCAATCCGACCCCACCACCAATGACGTTTTTCCCTCCCCACCCTCATCTGCCTTCCAGAGGGACGACTCTCTCTGGCACTCCTTTGACTGCTCCACAGTCCCCTTCAGCCCCACCTCACCCGGCACTTTTCCCTGCAACCACAGGAAGAGCTACACCTGCCCCTGCACCTCCCCCCTCACCCTCATCCCAGGCCTCAAGATGATTTTCCGCATCAAGCAGATGTTCACCTGCACATCTACTAATGTGGTATACTGCATCCGCTATACCTATTGTGGTTTCCTCTACATCGGGGAAACCAAGCGGAGGCTTGGGGACCGCTTTGCAGAACACCTACACTCGGTTCACACTAAATAACTGCATCTCCCAGTCACGAACCATTTCAACAGCCCCTCCCATTCCTCAGACGACATGTCCATCCTGAGTCTCCTACAGTGCCACAACGATGCCACCCGAAGGTTGCAGGAACAGTAACTCACATTCAGCTTGGAAACCCTGCAGCCCAATGGTATCAATGTGGACTTCACAAGCTTCAAAATCTCCCCTCCCCCTACACATCCCAAAACCAGGTCAGCTTGTCCCTACCTCCCTAGCCTGTCCTTTCTCCCACCTATCCCCTCCTCCCACCCCCATCTCCTACCTACCTACCCCATCCCACTCCCTTGAACTGTTCATCCTCCCTGGACTGACCTATCGCCTCCCTAACTCCCCACCTACACTCACCTTTACTGGCTCCATCCCTGCTTCTTTGACCTGGCTGTCTCCTCTCCACCTATCTTCTCCTCTATCCATCTTCTATCCTCCCCTTCTCTATTTATTTCAGAACCCCCTTCTCCTCCCCCATTTCTGAAGAAGGGTCTAGGCCCAAAACGTCAGCCTTCCTGCTCCTCTGATGCTGTTTGGCCTGCTGTGTTCATCCAGCTCTACACCTTGTTATCTCAGTAGCTGACTGTCAATGGAATGGAAACACTTTCCTTCATGTTATTAGTTAGGAAACCATTGACTTTTATAAGATCTTGGTGGTGGTTTGATCAAAGGACATATAAGGCCTAAGCTACATTCTTAGCAGTACTCCCACAAACAGTACAGACTGACAGTTAAAATGAACAATTATATTAATTTTCCTGTGGTTTGTTTTCACTTGACTTATTTGAAACAGTATCCAGCATATTCATTTTTAATTGATTTCAAGAAGTTGCAGTAAAGATATCCAAGAATGATCATAAAATCACAAAACTAATACAACACAGAAGGCCATTCAGCCTGTTCTGTCCAGGAACATTTCACTTCGTGTCGTTCTCTTGCCTCTTCCCCATAACCATGTACTTTGTTCCTTCCCTCATACACATCTAATTTAGTTTTGAATGATTGTACCATGTTCCGAGGCACTGCCTTGATCATTTGCTGCATGAAAAATATTTATCCTTGTATCATCTTTGTCTTTTGTCAATTGTTTTAAACCTGTGCCCTCTTATTCTTAGCACTTCCAAGAAATTACAGGGATGAGAGACTTCAATCAATGAACGGTTATTGTTATTAGTCACAGAAGTGTACAGCCTAGCAATTAGCAAACTTCAAAAGACAGGTTTGCAAAAAGGTCTATTAAAAATATTGATATTTCACAAGCTTCTTGCAAGATCATAAGTAGGGCTACATTTTATTTAGGAATGCTTAGGAGATTCGTTCTCAGCTTGCTGAATCTGTATTGCATCATGGATTGTAGCATCTATATTTACATCGCACAACATAGTAACTGTATTTGTTTACTATGCAGAACGCAGAAGAGGAGGATAGACAGAACATAGCTTAAGGAAAATAGAAGAGAAATGGACAGGTCATGTATTGTGTTCTAACATGTGTCCCTTAAGTCTTCATACCAACCCAAACCAGCCTTCAAAATTACTGTTAAACAACATTTATTATTACATTTTTCATGTTGGTTAGGCTTCGTAGCAACTGCTTTGGGATGTACAGGGTCTAAATGCTTTGTCATACATTCATACATGACTTGGCGTCACAGTGACAGGCTCATCTGATCATTAATTCATATCTCTGCAGGATATAATCAAGGGATTCAAAAACACAGTGAAAGAAGAAACTTATGAATAGGTTTTTGAAGGCCAGGCTGTTTGTCATAGGAGGAAGAAACTGAATAGGGATTTGCAGGGTTTGAAAGCATTCTCCAGGCTTCATATTTAAGCATTTTAATAGACTTAAGCTGGAAGGATTGTGCATACCTTGATTTTGCATATAAAAACAAAGGGTCAATGAAAAGGACTTTTTTTTTAAACAAGGCATTTCTTAGTTGTCATGTCTTTTGATAGTTGCTTGTTTAGTCAAGACACCTTGCCTCAATTTATGACTGTCAGTATCTGCTTTGGATGTTAGTTGGAGTCAGTTGTCACCAGCCAGCTGAACGATGGTGCTTCCCAGTCATTTTCTCTTTCTGGAAGGATGTCCAGTGTGATACGTGGAGTCTTGGTACAGCTGCTCTCATCTGAGAAACCTCTGAAAGATTTGGTTGATTTTTCACAAACACTGTATCATATAAAGGTTCCAGTGACAACTGCATGCATTTAGTGACATTTGTCTTTGTGCACCACCAGAACATAAGGTTGACAGCCGTATGAATATCTCAAAGCCCATCCTTTTTGCCTCAGAACTAATTGACCAAAAAATATTTCTTTAAAGTGAATCTCTGCAAAAAGAAATACATTTTTGTTTCAGAGATAGTGGGAACTGCTGATGCTGGAGAATCTGAGATAACAAGGTGCAGAGCTGAATGAACACAGCAGACCAAGCAGCATTAGAGGAGCAGGAAAGTTTACGTTTCGGGTCCGAACCCTTCTTCAGTTTCTTCTTCAGAAAGAGGTGTGTTCAAAATCAGAAAGTCAGGGTTGGATAAATTAATCATTAACTAATTTGTAAGTAAGGAATGAGATTTTGACTTTGGACCATAGACGTAACAGCCTAGCATCTAACCAGTTCCAAATAATAATGGTCCGGTTACTGTTATTTAGATACTAAGTAGTTCTCTTGGCATTTTGAAATATTTATTAAATTTACACTTCATATGTTTTGTGTTATATAATGTCTTTGTAACAATGTGGTTAGTTAGGAAGACTAAGCTGGAAAGTTTAAGAAATTATTTTAGTCTCTGTGCAAAGATTTTCCCTTCTGGTCCGAAGCAGCAAGCTGTTAATTGAAATAATTACTTCTCAATGAATTTATCTGCTATCCCTTTTGCTTTATGGCTAAACTTGTTGTTCAATTACAATAAATTTCCGTCACAAAGTAGGTAGTATTAATAGCAGCTTAATCATTTTAACATTATTTGTCATTCCCCATATCTGGTTGACCTGGGTGCATTTACAGTCAACTATATGTATAGGACTGGAGTTGTAATCATATGTAGATTGAAAGTGTTGACTCCCTGCCATGAAGAACATTATTGAATGTATAGCAGTACAAAGAGAAGGGATTTATAAACTAACAAAAATAATGCTAACACAGTGCTGGAGTCTTTGGGCTTCAGAGATGTCAATCAAAATTGAATATTTCTCAGAAACCAGCCTCAATTAGCAATTCTACAAACTACAAATACCAACCAGGTAAACATAACCTTCGAGACTGAATGCACAACGAGTAGGATTTTTAAAAAAGATCTTTGTAAAGCATTTTTAGATGTAATAAATGCTGAATTTTGTAAATCTGACAATAAGAGGTGAAATAAGATACAAACGAATTTTTGCTAACATGCCAATCCGTGTCATATTATATTTGAAGAAAAAGCAATTCATGATTTTATACCTTATGTGTTTTAAGAGTTTCTCTTTTGATATACATACTAGTGTAGCTGGCATGTCTGTTTCTGTTACACTAATTAAAACAATAACTTGATCTAGTTGTTCAAACATTCACAACCTTTGAATTTTTATGTTGATAATGTTTGATTACTTCAGCTTTATTAGGTATAGATGCAAAATACAATGCAATATATCCTAAATTATCACTAAAACATGGCGAGAGATTATCAAATTTCCATCCATGGCGTTATTTTACCTTGTCTCAGGCTATACAACAGTGGAGTCTAGATCCCATTTTCAACAACTTGAAATGTAGGTGACTGTCCACAATACCAGAATCAACATGTCCCAATAGTCACATCAGCGTGTGACCAGTTCTTTTGCCACTGAGTCCAAAGGTTGTATACTCAAGTTTCATTTCAGGGCTTGAGTATAAAAATCAAGGCTGTGGGAGTGTTGCACTATCTGAAGTGAAGTCTTTCAAATGAGCAGTTAAACTGAGGCCCTTTTTGGGGCCAGATATAAAAGAGATTCTGCCTGATATTTAACGCTTATCAATGGTACAAAAAGATATTATCACATTGTCCCTTGTTGTGTGCAGTTTGGCTTCACATTTCCTTCATTCCAACTTTTCTTAATTGCAGCAGTGAATACATCGGTGCTTTGTACTACATCCTTAAGTTGTGAAAGTACTGAATAAGTGTAGCATTTTTAACATTGTGAACATTGGCAATATCAATACTCCAATCAAAGAAATAGTAACCTGCAATAATTATTTAAAAGAACACTTCAAACTAAGTCTGTCCATCTTTAGCAAGAGGTGGGCAATATGTGACCTTCCCAAGATGGCGCATATCTGGTTCCACCAGTCTGATGCCATGTCCGGTTCCCAGCAGTAGTTTCCGGTTTCTCTGGCACCTGTGGCGAGTCGACACTTCGGAGTGAGCTTGAGTGGTTCTTTGAGCGGAGCTTGAGTTCTGCCGCTGGGATGGCAGACCGCGCCCCGCTGCTCGAGTACGAGGAAGGTCCCGCTGTCACATTCTCCCCTTGGGATGGCTCCAACCCAGCTCCTGGGAACGGAGCCGGATCAGCGGCCTCAGCGCGCGGAGCTGCCGACAGCTGGAACCCGGTGTCGGACCCGGAGAGAGATGCGGCCACGGCTCCAGGAGCTCAGCAGCAGGAAGAGGAGGAGCAAGTGGTGGCCGTGTTTGTGGTAACTTTCGACACTAGAGCAGGTGAGAGTGGTTTCCCAACAGCTGCAGTTCTCATCCTGTGTCCGCACTTAAAATGGCTGCAGGATGTAGGGGAAGATGGCGGGGTATCCGTGGGACCAAGAGGAGGAGGTGGCGGCGATCGTAATGTGATACTCAAGGGTTGAGGAGTTTATTCTTTACTTTGGTTCTATTAAGTGATATTGTTTGTCACAAAAAAAGGTCTGAGTTGCTGACCACAAGGTGTAGAGCTGGATGATCACAACAGGCCAGGCAGCATCAGAGGAGCAGGAAAGCTGACGTTTCGGTTCTGGACCCTTCTTCATTTTTTTTTCCTCCGAAGAAGGATCCAGACCCGAAACATCAGCTTTCCTGCACCTCAGCTGCCTGACCTGCTGTGTTCATCCAGTTCTACACTTTGTTATCTCAGATTCTTCAGCATCTGCAGTACCTACAATCTTTGAGTTGTTAATACTTTTCACGGTACAAAAAGGTTTATGAACGGGTTGTGCTCCAATAGTTTGTGTTTTCAAATAAACCTACTGGACTATAACCTGGTGTCGAGTGATTTCTGACCTTGTCCACCTCAGTCCAACACCAGCACCTCATCAAGGTACAAAAAGGTATCGCAGTATGGCTAGACAGTGGTAAAGTGTAGATTCTGACGACTCTGTGATTGTTCCAACTTGGTCGCAATAACAGGTGCATTATACCACAAAAGAGACATGGTCCTTCCTTTTTGCTTTAACCGAAGCATTGTTTAAATATAAATGACCAATGTAAGCCACTTGGGTGGGACAGTAATATTTACAACTACTTGAATAAGGGAAAGTCTCGAGTTTATGGTTGCTGAGTTGGGAAGTAGCATTGTTGTCATCCTTTTGGTTAGAAAGAAGCTGTAGATTTTGTTAAATGATTGCAGAATTAGTTGTTTTTAAATTGCTAAGGACTATGTATCTTGAACATAAGACATAGGATGTTCTCTTCCATCCACCCTCCCCCCGTGTTTTGACCATGTAGCCACACTTCAAAACGAGCTTCAGAATATTCCATCCCCTATTCCCAATTCCTCCGCCTCCGCCACATCTGCTCCCACAATGAGGCATTCCACTCCCGCACATCCCAGATGTCCAAGTTCTTCAAGAACCGCAACTTTCCCCCCACAGTGGTCGAGAACGCCCTTGACCGCGTCTCCCGCATTTTGCGCAACACATGCCTCACACCCAGCCCCCGCCACCACCGCCCAAAGAGGATCCCCCTCGTTCTCTCACACCACCCCACCAACCTCCGGATACAACGCATCATCCTCTGACACTTCCACCATCTACAATCCGACCCCACCACCCAAGACATTTTTCCATCCCCACCCCTGTCTGCTTTCCAGAGAGACCACTCTCTCCGTGACTCCCTTGTTCGCTCCACACTGCCCTCCAACCCCACCACACCCGGCACCTTCCCCTGCAACCGCAGGAAATGCTACACTTGCCCCCACACCTCCTCCCTCACTCCTATCCCAGGCCTCAAGATGACTTTCCACGTTAACAGAGGTTCACCTGCACATCTGCCAATGTGGTATACTGCATCCACTGTACCCGGTGTGGCTACCTCTACATTGGGGAAACCAAGCGGAGGCTTGGGGACCACTTTGCAGAAAACCTCCGCTCGGTTCGCAATAAACAACTGCACCTCCCAGTCGCAAACCATTTCCACTCCCCCTCCCATTCTTTAGATGATATGTCCATCATGGGCCTCCTGCAGTGCCATAATGATGCCACCCGAAGGTTGCAGGAACAGCAACTCATATTCTGCTTGGGAACCCCGCAGCCCAATGGTATCAATGTGGACTTCACCACCTTCAAAATCTCCCCTTCCCCCACCGCATCCCAAAACCAGCCCAGTTCGTCCCCTCCCCCCACTGCACCACACAACCAGCCCAGCTCTTCCCCTCCACCCACTGCATCCCAAAACCAGTCCAACCTGTCTCTGCCTCCCTAACCTGTTCTTCCTCTCACCCATCCCTTCCTCCCACCCCAAGCCGCACCTCCATCTCCTACCTACTAACCTCATCCCAGCTCCTTGACCTGTCCGTCTTCCCTGGACTGACCTATCCCCTCCCTACCTCCCCACCTCCCCACCTATACTCTCCTCTCGACCTATCTTCTTTTCTCTCCATCTTCAGTCCGCCTCCCCCTCTCTCCCTATTTATTCCAGAACCCCCACCCCATCCCCCTCTCTGATGAAGGGTCTAGGCCCGAAACATCAGCTTTTGTGCTCCTGAGATCCTGCTGGGCCTGCTGTGTTCATCCAGCCTCACATTTCATTATTCAGAATATCTTAGCTTTTTAAGAGTCGTGAAAACAGAACCTGGCAGGGAGTGTGTCTTTTGACCATCTAGACACAGTTATCAATCTGCAAAGATAATAAAGTGTGAGGCTGGATGAACACAGCAGGCCCAGCAGCATCTCAGGAGCACAAAAACTGACGTTTCGGGCCGAGACCCTTCATCGGTGAGGGTTCTGGAATAAATAGGGAGAGAGGGGGAGGCGGACCGAAGGTGGGGAGGTAGGGAGGGGATAGGTCAGTCCAGGGAAGACGGACAGGTCAAAGAGGTGAGATGAGGTTAGTAGGTAGGAGATGGAGGTGCGGCTTGGGGTGGGAGGAAGAGATGGGTGAGAGGAAGAACAGGTTAGGGAGGCAGAGACAGGTTGGACTGGTTTTGGGATGCAGTGGGTGGAAGGGAAGAGCTGGGCTGGTTGTGTGGTGCAGTGGGGGGAGGGGACGTACTGGGCTGGTTTTGGGATGCGGTGGGGGAAGGGGAGATTTTGAAGCTGGTGAAGTCCCTATCAATCTGTAAAGCTGATTTTTGTAAGCATTTTACCTGATTGTGGACCTGGCTTCAAGAAAGGCATTTGACAAACATGGCTGCCAACACTCAACATATTCTAAAGTACTTCAACATATGTGGAGGTCAGATATTTGGCTGATCAGATCTGGAGGTTGACGTAAGTCTTCTTGCAAAGTACAGGAATAGCTGAAGTTTCTTGTATGCAGAGCTTAAGATATTGAGTGACTTGCAAATTAGGATCTTTCCAGCCTCTCCGTACCCTTTCTTGGCAACCTGCTTCAGTCTTGTATCACATCCTGTAACTTCTGGTTCTCTGTTTTGTGCCTCCAGTGCATTTCACTTCCCTACCTCTTCCTCCTCCATATCTTCAGCGATTTAAAACATCTTTTGGAAGCCCTTCCTAAACATTTCCAATTGTAACTTTCACTTACGTTGGTTATTTCTAATAGCTGTATACAAAGACACATGTTTCTGTGCCACTTTACGTTAAAAGTATTATAGAAATTCAAATTCCAGTCTCCTTAACAATCCTGAGCAAGACAGTCACAAAACTAATTAGAGAAATAGCTCTAGGACAATGTTGTAATCAACTTTTTCTAAACAATGCTTTCAGGTATAGTATCTGAAACACTTGGGCTCCATCTGTAGAGAAAACAAACAATTAACATTGTGGATGCAGTCTTTGATCACTTTGTCCAAAATGTATGCGTGCAACCTTAATGTATCTTAGTGCTTATAGTTTGTGATTTTGTTTTCTCATAACGTACACGAGAAATGGGAGCTGGAGTAGACCATTTGACCCTTTTGTATTCTTTCAAGCATATATAGCTGAACTTGTACCTCAACTCCATTCTTATATACTATTCCCATATTCCATAATCGTGACCCTTGTTGAAGTGTTAACCCTGCTTTCCTTCCCAAATGCTGCCGGACCCGCTGAGTTTCTCGAGCCATTTCTGTTTTTTATTATCTGGCGCTTGTAGTTATCCTCATAATCCTAAACCCTGCCTCTGGACACTTACAAACAAAAGGGTTCACCAGACTGATTCCTGGGATGAGGGAATTGTCCTCCCAGATTAAAGTAGACTGGCCTGTATTCCATTGAATGAAAAATAAAAAGGCTTTAATACGATTGATCTGGGAAGATGTTCTTTCTGGTTGGCAAATCTATAACTCTGAGTCGCTACCTCAGACCAAGCATGACAACCATTTAAGATAAATTTCTTCACCTAAATGATTTTGAATCTGTGGAGCCCCCTTCCTCAAACAGCAGTGAATTCTTGGATATTGATTACTTTCAAAATGCAGTTCAACAGATTTTTAGATGCTGAAGGAATTATGGAATATGTGAATAGTGCATAACAGTGGGGTTGAGATTGGGCATCTTAGATTTAGGATCCAAAAATAAGCCAACTACATTGATTTCTCAGTATTTTTAGAATTCCACCCATTTAAAGTGGCTGATAAACATCTTCTCACCACAGATGTTTCAATGGTACCATACTGTAGTTTTCTGGCCCTTCATATTGTAGTGACCTTGTAGATTTATGGTGTAAGGTATTGTCATTGAAAAGGCCATTTTGTCTTGGCAGTCAATATCTCTGAAGTAGAAATGATACTTATAATTCAGTAGTTTGAGCTCAGGGGATTATGGAAATACATGAGAAGGGAAGAAAACATTTACACAGATGTCTTTGAACAGAGCTGATGTTTCCCTGGTTGATATTGGGCCTATGGCTAAGTGTGCAAGCATAGATGGCATCAGATTTTGTTTATGGGGGAAGGCTAATTTAGTTTTAGGTATACTATGCAATAATGTCTAGACATCACTAGGGCTCTTAACCTTGTTCTACTCAATTTTCTTCCTACCTACAGACAATGACAATTACTAGAATATAGCACTCTTAATAGTAGTACCAGAACTTATCAGCTTTGGTACACTCATACAGCAGTTAGTTCCTCTGAAAACATGAAGACTCATACAATTGCTGTTAATGAAGATATTAAGTTAAACACACTTTTCTTTAAATGTTACCTTTGCTGATTTGGCAGTACTTTTACCTCTGACTTAGAAGTTCAGGGCCAATCCATTCAAGGCCACCTGTTGTGACTTCACTGTCAGTACAGTGCTGAATGCATTAGTGGTAGCAATATCTTGCAGGTGACATATTTATTGCACTCCTTGAAGAATAAGTTGTAACAGTTATTCCTTTTTTTACTGCTTACTAGGTTCTTGCAATTTGCGCACAGCATCATTTGCGTACAAATCACTTGACATCAATTTTAAAACAATTCACCAGTTATGCAGCATGTTTTAATGCAGTTTTCACATTCTCAAAACAGTCGTAAAGAGATTTATTAATTCTTAAGTCACAGACTGAATCTATTTGTTACTGTTGTAAAAAAGTAAGGAAATAGGCCTTGTAATCTTATGCGAATACTATTTACATTTAAAGGTATGATTTCACTTGAGTCTAATCACCAACCATTAGCTTTTTCAAACTTAATTAACAGATTTGTGCATGTTAATGGAGTCTTTAGAGTAAAGGAAATTGTTTGAACTATTTTTAGCTGGGATAGCCTTGGGAACTTGCTCCATTTTGGTTCACACTCCTGCCACAGCACCGAAATCACTTAACCAGGCTCAAAAATAACATCATCTTTGACTTTATCCCTCTTGTCCTTCTTGACTTGTCTGTCGTCTTTCCCATTCTTGGCTATCCATTGGCAACTGGGAATCCATCTGTGCTATTGTTTCAGATTGAACAATACAATTTGCAATCTTAAACCGTGCTTCTGCTAATCGTTGGCAAGATGACATCTTTGCCCATTTTGTAATGTTATCTGTTTCCGCTCCTGCTTCAGTGTTCAAACCGTGAATCAGGCTTTCCTTACGGCCGCACTGACTGTTTAAGTGCTCTCCTGGCTGGTCTGTTGTCATCCGCCCTTTAAAGCTGAGCCCATCAAAACAAGGTGCAAATGTTACCCAATACTAAGCTGCACTATTGCCTGAATTCTGATGTTAAAGGCACCATGTCACCCACAGATTTAATTCTTTTGTATGTGCTATAGACTTCGAAGTGAGCAAAAAGGTATAGTGAGGAGTTATGATAAAGCCCCAACAGCGAGATTTGGAGTTAAAAGCAAGGACTCATGCTGGAGATTTGAACCAAAGCAAAAATTGTTGGAGAAACTCAGTAAGTCTGGCTGCCTCCTTCTTCAGGACTGGATTGCTCCCTCGACTCAAAACATTAATTCTGTTATCTCTTCACAGGTCCTGCCAGATCTGCCAAGTTTCTCCAGCAATTTCTATTTTTGTTTCAGACTGTTTCCGAAGTTCCTCACACAAATTAGCATAGTAATCCAATAACAAACTGACAATCAACTGTCCTGGCATGTAAATTTAGGATTTCAGTTAGAAAAGTCATCTTCTCAAAGTTGAGAGAGACAACTATTGGTAGTTCGAACCTGTGCTTCATGAAGTGTTGTGGAAGTGAATGAAATGTGTAGTGTGTGATAATTGGCATCTTTCTCCACAGGTAACATTGTTGAATGGTGTCTGCCACATGAAGTGGACTTAGAAGGTGTGGAATTTAAATCCATGGCCAGTGGATCTCACAGAATAAACTCTGATTTTGTGTAAGTCATTTTCAAGATGGCTTTTTCAAAACTCTTCTGAAACAAACCTCAAAGAACATAGGATGGATTCTAATTTGTCAATTAATTTAAATAAGGTTTAATTGTGTGCGTAACGGACATACATTGTCTAAGTTTGAAATGCTGAAATTTCCTGGCAGATTAAGTTCTGATTTCTGTAAAAGCAAACTACTATGATTGACGGTATCTGCTATTAGCTTGGTTTGCCACCGAACAGAGCATTTTTGCACCATAGCAATTGGATCAGTTACTGATTTGTTAAATATGGTTAATATTTAGTTGTAGGGCTAACAAAAAAAAACTTAAATTTCACCGTGGCAATTTAAGGCAGAATTTCAGTTGTGTTTATATTTTAAAAGTGACCATAAACTGCTGAATTATTGGAATAAACTATATGTTCACGAATGTCACTCTTGAGGGAAGAAAATCTACTTTCTTTCCTGATTTGACTTGTAAATATCTCCAGATGCCACCAATGTGATGGAGACCAAACATTGAATTCTGAGGAAGAGTCACTGGACCCGAAATGAAACTGATTCCTCCACAGATGCTGCTAGATCTGCTGAGTTTTTTTCCAGCAACTTCTGTTTTTGTTTGAGACTAAATATTGTCCTTGCTCGGTTCACGTGAATGAGTAGAGAACTGGTTTATCATTGGTTGTGGAGCAATATAAGGTTAAACATTTTTGTGTCCCACAAAAATGCGAGGCTGCAACGTTAAGCTGTTATTCAAAGCGGTTTCTTCCAGCATGTTGTCCCACTAAATGATAAATGAAGCCTTTACCTCTTAATTCTATTATAATAGATTATACACAGTTTACTTGCTGGATGTTAAAATTGTATTTAATGCTGGTCTTTTTTCCTAGTGATTCGCTTTTGATTTAAGATTGCTGGAATGCTTTGCACGAGAAGTCGTTATTCATGTGTGTCTTAAGATACAGCTGCACCATCATTGTTGATAGGAAAGTATCTCTTCAAGCAAATGATATGAAAATCTCTTGAAAAAGAAACCTAACTCTGACAATTCAGAATTGTTGGGGATTAAGGGTTATGGAACCAACTTGGCTAACTCCAGTTCAGAAACAAATCAGCCACAATCTAAATTGTGATGTAGACTCTTACACCTGAATGGCTGACTTGAAAATATTTGCTCAATAACACTTGTTATCCCAATTCTGCTGAAATGCTTCCCTTCGAGTGATAGAATCTTAAAGCAGCAGGGAAGCCATTCAACACAGCATGCCTCTGATGACACTTCGAAAGTGGAGACATACTTCATCCAACAACACTGCTACTTATTTGTAACTAATGTTCCTCACTCTAAACTGGCAGTTCTCTCTTTAAAATAATTTTGGAATTGGCTTTCACCATTTTTTTTTAGGTCGTGAATTCCAAATTCCTGACTGAAACTATTTCCCTTTTTCCTCTTTCAATATTGGCTTATAATTCTGTGGCCTCTGGTTATTGACCCTTTCAACATGAAGAATAATTTGTTCTTTGGCAAATGGTTCTAGTTTCTAGTTACTCTATCAAAACTCTATTATGTCACCTTTTGAGTTTCTGTTTTTTTCCAATGAGTTCTGAAAACCAAAGTATTCAACCTCAGTAACATCCTGGTAAGCAGTACGCTGCCTAATGCCTTGATTCTTTATTGAGATGTAGTGCCTAGAATTGAAAGCAGAATTCTAGCTAAGGGCTAACCAGTGACTTATAAAATTTCATTACACTTCTTTCTTTTATTCTATAGCTTTATTTATAAATGCAAATAACCCACTCACTTTTTATCTATCTCAACAATTTAACATGCCATCTTTTGTGGATTTCTGTTTATTAAACTCTGCTCACTGTACTTGTAAACATTCTGCCACTTATAGTTAAGACTTAGTGTTATTTAATCTCTAGTGCACTTATGCTGAGGCTGTATCTAATTCACCAGCTTGCCTATCCCTCAATGTCTATTTACTAATCTCAAAGTAACTCGTCCTTTGTCAACTTTCTTATCTACAGACATTATAATGCTGATTTGTACATCCATGTTCAAATTAATTATAAAATTGTAGACTAATGGACCCAAAGCTGAACAGTGCAAACTGCTTCTGACAGTCTGAAATAATATATTTCAACCGTTCAGGTTCCCATGTTTCCTGTTAAAGAACCAATTTGGAATCTGTACTGCCACTTAATCCTTGAGAGGCTGGAGTCCATGGGAATGATAAACCTCCTGTTTGGGACTTTGCTCCTAAAGTCCAAATATAAAACACTTTTTAATCCATTTACAGAATATAGGTCTTGCTGGAAAGGTGAGCATTTGTTGCCTATCACTAATTACCTTTTGACAATGTGTTGGTGAATCACCTCTTTTAGTACAGATGTGTGACTTGCTAAGCCATTTCAGAGTGCAGACAAAAATTACCAGCATGTCTTTGTCTGGAGTGAAGTGAGTCAAGGCAGGTAAGAATGGTAGATTTTCTTACCTTAAGTGACATTGGTGAACCAAGTGGGATTTTATGATAACTGGTAATTTCACAGTTACTGATAGTAGCTTTTTAGTTCCTCATTAATTTAACTAAATCTAAATTTCCAAGTAGCGTGGTTATGTTTGAGCCCATGTACCTTTATTTTACTAGTCATGTAAAATAAATGCTACAAAAGCATACCCTTGCATCTGCTGCACTTGCCTGACTGACTTTCTCAGTACAAAATGGATTGAATGAAATTGGATGCAATTTGCCATTTAATAAATCCACGCTGGCTCCCCTATAATTCCTCATCTTCACTGCAGCATGTGTACAGGTCCTTTTCTGTAATTACTGTAAACTGACTTATGTTGTGGTCATATAGCTGAATCATTTCTGTGGTATTCTACTTGTCCCATTTCATATCTTAGAATCATAGTCAGCACTGCTTCCTTCCTTATTGGACTGGAGATACTGATCAAGAAAGTTCTTCTACAAATAACAAATTACTCTCCCCTTTTTAGCCTTTGCACTATTTTTTTCCAAGACTAAATTATGTTAATATAGCCTAATTTCCACTTTTTTTATAAATGGCTTAAAATTCTGCCAACAAATTTCAGAATCCATCTCCCACCTATTATTTGGTGCATTATACGAGAAAACCTCTGTGAAAGTAACAACTGTGCCTGTGATCTTTGTCTCAAGCTAAATAGTTTTTAACAAAGTTGCTAAAAGAGCTCAGGTCTGGCAGCATCTGCGAAGGAGAAAACAGAGTTAACATTTCAGATCTGGTGACCCTTCCTGACAACTTCCTCAGTGTTCTGAGGAAGGGTCACTGGACCCGAAACATTAACTCTGTTTTCTCCTTCTTAGATGCTGCCAGACCTGCTGAGCTTTTCCAGCAACTTTGTTTTTGTTCCTGATTTACAGCATCTGCAATTCTTTTGGTTTTTAAATAATTTTAAATCCTTGAACCATCTAGTAAATCTTTCTTTTAGAGCCATTATCACTAGTCACTTTCTAATAGGGGACGCGTTAAAAAAGCAGATTCATCCATTATGTTAAGGACAAACACTGCACTTGACTGACCCTTTTCTTCTAATGTTATTTATTAATGCTAACATTACTTTATTAATACCTGTCTAAGTTTTTGTGTATTCCTTTCTGCACCTTTTTAATTTTTTTTTTGTAGATTATATCTCTACCAGACCCTTCTAGTTTTGTTATCTCTTAATTTCTAAACATTCATCCTTTAACTTGGCATGGAGGCCTCTTGTCTCTTGGGAATATATCGACCCTGAATTAAGTTAAAATATATTTGTATGCTTCTCCAAGTTCATCTGTGATTTTATCCAGTAATGTTTGACCCACTCGATGTCGTCAGTCTCTTTGATCCCTTTAAGTTGTCCTTAACAGATCTTGAATCTTAATAGCTGTTACATTTTTTCTTAGAAAACTAACATTAAATTTGATTATGTGATGAGCACAGTTTTATAAATGTTTTCTTACTGTTAAATTGTTTATTAAGTCTCATGCATT
Source organism: Stegostoma tigrinum (assembly GCF_030684315.1). Lineage (NCBI taxonomy): Eukaryota > Metazoa > Chordata > Chondrichthyes > Orectolobiformes > Stegostomatidae > Stegostoma > Stegostoma tigrinum. Next base: position 26,374,391 of record NC_081371.1, on the reverse strand, counting down.
AATTTACTAAATCTAGTAATCAGGATTACTTGCAGCCAGGCCAGAAGTCTGGTGAACATAATGTTGTGCATCTATGAGGAACAATCAGGTCAAGGTAATTTGGCTGGAATGAAGAGTTTCTAGAGAAGAGAGTGCTACTTCTTTTGTAACATTTTTTTCTAACCACACTGATTTATCCAAGTTTTAAGCATTGTCAGCTGAGCCACAACAAATATGGTGATGCAAAAGGTGCTTTACTCTGGAGGATACTTAAAGAAAATGTTGGCTCCTTCACCCAAGTCTGATTCTTCACAACTTCTAATTGACTCATATTTTTGCAACAACCGTGTTTATTTATTTAATCAAATAAACAAAGCGCTTTTCAGAAAGAAAAAAACTTTCTAATAGGGGACACGCTAAAAAAGCAGATTCATCCATTAAGTTAATGTCAGATACACAGTTGCAGTCCTAATGTCGAGTAGTGGTAGAGTATGTGTATTTTGTGAATTGAGCCAAAAGTGTTTGCTCGATTATATTTTATTTCTGTGTTGTTTGATAAGTTTACAAATAAAATAGTTGTTTAATAAGAAAGCATGGAATTGCTCATGAGTCCTAAATTTGAATCGGAGGATGCATTAGGAAAAAATACTTTGAATGTGGCAGGGTACATTGAGAGGAAGTTCAAAAGCATTTGTGATTGTTGGCTTTACTCATGATATAAAGACAAGGAGGTTAAGCTAAAGTTGTACTGACTGGACCTCAGTTTGACTATTGGCTCAATATGAAACACTGCAGCGGTTATGAATAATGAGCTGGACTTGATAAATAGTAAACTTTTGACAAAAAAAATTATGGAGCAATGATTAAAGTAGTGTCGAGTTTGAACTAAAGAAGTTTAACAGCTACTAAAGTTTTAGATTTGCCAAGGCTAACTTTACTGCAGTGTCAGGACCTTGGGGATTTACTCGAATGTTAGCATGGTTAAAAGGCTTTGGGTAATGTAGAAAGAGCACAAAGCTGCGGTGATTCACCTGAAAGCGGTGAAGGTCAAGAGGTGATTTGATGGACGTAAAACAAAACAGTTTTACAAATAAATAAGGAGAAACTAATCCCAGTAGCAGAAATGTCAGTAACCGGTAGAGAACATTGGCAAATGAACTACGTATGAAATAGGAGAATGTTCTTTTGAAGAGCGCATGGTTACATTTTGCCCATTATCAAAATGGTTGCTGAGGCAGATTCAGCTGTAACAATCAAAAAGTAATTGAATAACTACTTGAAATGAAAGGAAATAAGTACAGGGCATAAAGAGAGAGAACTTTGGAGTAGGACTACTTGAACGGATCCAATAAAGCACTGAACTGTGCAGCTGGCTGAATGGTCTCTGTTTGTGATGCATCATTCACGATTTGCACTCAGTATTAGTGTGACAGAACCAAAGCATCTATCAATCATATTATTATCCTATTTTTGATCATTCTACATGTGGAATTAGAGACAGTTCCCATATAGAAATAGCCTAACATTGTTTTAAAATAAACTGTGATTTAAGACCTGCACTTTATCTAGTTTACATTACAGTTTCCGATTTTGTAGATGAGTTTTGCTTTTGAAATTTGAGGTTAACTTTGACAATATGCACCATTATCATTGCCTCTGTTCAGTTGTCTGTTCACTCTCTTCAATCTTTTTCAGTTTATAGCCCAAATCACGATTATAGTAAAATACTTAATCTGCCCTTTTTTCGGAAATGAAGAAAACTCTTGAGGACAAACAGTATGACCAGTAACTGAAAGAACATACCCAGGATTTTCTAATTGATCATGATCTCTGATCTGTCCACAGATTACATTGCGCAGGCAAGGTTTGCTGTGGGTCATAAAGGGCAAGGCCTTTCTTCAAGTCTGACATTGTGTTCACTTCCAAAGTAAAATAGCTGCTGTGAAAACCTAATCTAATCATTCTTATTAAGTTGGAAGGCAATGATAGTCATAACTTCAATTAGATTGGATTTTTTAAAAATGTAATTTTCAAAGTAATATTAATAAGTCAGAAGTAGAGGTTGCAGTGCATCCATGGCTGTTGAGGGTATTAAATTGGCGAGGGGCTTCTAATTGTCTTTTTTGACATGGGGGTCATGCAAGAATGTGATGAATTGGAAATGTTTCACCTTTTTAAAAGAAATTTAAGAATAAGCGCAGCTATGACACGATAAGATCTTGTGCAAGTTGGGAGGGAATGAGAGAACACATGTCTACACACCTCAAAGTGAGGGGGCAGAAGGGGTGAGAGAGCCCTGATACTTAGCAAATGAAGTACAACAATAATCTGTCATTTAATAGGTTTTTGTTAGAAAAAGTTGAAGTTCATGGAATTAAAGTTCAGGAAACAATACTGTTTAGTTGCTGTCTTCCAGCCTAAGAAGGTATGTTGTGGGGTTCCCCAGAAGCCAGTTTTTGCTTTTCAATATTAAATATTAATATTTCAAACTCGGGTATATGAGGAAGAATTTGTATGTTTGCAGATGAGAGACAACTTGAAAGCATTGTTGACAGAGGTGAATGTTGTTAGATTTCACAAGGGGATGGACAGGTCTGCCAGAATTGGAGCACATTTAGAAGATGTCATTTTAATTTGGAGAATTGTGAAGTGATGCATTTTATTAAGAAGAATGATGAGACAAAGTAAAGGATGCAACACTGGGTGCTGGAACGGAGGCCTTTGGGTATCTTTGCATGAATCATTGAGGGTTTCAGAACATGTTGACAAAACCACTTAAAGCATAAGAGATCCTGGGTTTTATAAATAGTGCCATAGAGTACGAAAGCAAGAAATGTATACACCCTGACTAAGCATCAGTTGGAGCACTGCGTATGTTTCTAGATACTACATCTTAGGAAAGATTTGAAAGCTGTTAAGAGGTTGCAGGGAAAAAATTTAGGACAGTGGGTGGGATTAAAGACGTCACTTACAAGATAAACAAGAGAAGCCGAGGTTCTTCTCTTTTAGATGAGCACAGGAGATTTGGTACAGATGTTTGAAACAATGAGTCTGGACAGAGCAGATGTTCCCATTGCTGAAAGCTGAAGTGGACAGATATGATTAAGGTGATTGACAAAAGCACCTTATTTTTCTGTATTTTGTTTTTTTTTACAGCCTGTATGTTTAACTTTTCAGGTATGATGAAATATATACACCCAAAATGTCAACCTTTCTTTTCTGTTTATTAATACTAACATATCTTACATAGATAGGAATAGGATGGGATGATTTAGCCATCAAGCTTTTTCTGCTATTCAGTATGACCAATCTATGTGTGTTCTTTGGGTTTCAACCAGTTGAGGAAATTTGCTTCATGTCCATTCTGTCTTGTGTTTCTAGCTTCAAAATGTGTAATAGATGCCTGTCTGTCTTTGACTTATGCACATTAATGCTAACAGTGTATTAGGTAAGTCCTGAGACTTCCGAGGTTTCACCTGTAATTTGCTGATTAGTTTTTTTAACCTTTTATGTAAAACTGAATCAAGGTAAACAATTAGTTAATTTTGGTTTAATATCTATTCCTGATCAGAAAGCTGTCCTTTGTGTTTTCAGCTACTTTCGAAAAGGTAACTACTTTGGTATGGCATGCTTTGCCAACATGCCAGTGGAGAGCGAGCTGGAACGAGGCGCTCGAATGAAATCTGTTGGAATTCTGTCCCCATCGTATACCCTCCTGTACAGATACATGCATTTCCTGGAGAATCAGGTCAGGTGAGGGCTCTTGTGTTAGTAGCCCTTAGTATGTGATGAATCATTTCACAAGAATGATGTAAATATTCACATATCGAAAAATGTTTGCAATTCAAGTAGTTGTAAACTAAATGGGTATTCCTCCCCAAGAAGACTGAAAGATCCTTTCACTAACTTCCATCTAATGTACTCTGTTACTACTAACCCACATGAATTCTGTGCTGCTAACTGAATTTTTCCTGGCGTAATGCAGAATTGAATAGACTTGTTTGTTATTGATGTGTTGTTAAGAAAACCTCTTGCATCAATTCTGAGCTAGTGTAAGCTTTCAAAGTGTAAAAAGTGATAATTATTAGATGGCTGTCTAGTGCCTAACTGCTTTATGGCCCTGAAAATACTGACTTCTGTTGGTGTTGAGTCATTTGCTTGTGTTTTTGAAATATTTTGTATCTTTTCTTGTGCCTTTTTACTGATTCATTGTATTACATCAAAAGATTTTAAAATAATCTCATCCAGTTTCATACATCCACAAGAATTACAAAAATCTATTTAACTTGATTCATTCTCATTTATACATTATTCCTTTACATTTTTTGATTTGCTTCCATGTTTGAATGAAACAAGTTTTCAACTGAAACTCCAGTTTTCAGATCTGATGAAGTATTTAAACCCAAAATTGCAACCTGCTTTTCTTTCGTTTTCTAATATTGACGTATCATCTGTGTAATTTATCAACAATCAATTTGATTTTGTGGTCATTTGAATGTAATTTTGTAAATGTGGGTACCTTCCAACAACTTGCTATACTTTGATGAATCAATAATAGCTGAAATTCAGTTTTGAAGTCGTTGCACTTCCTCCTGGACTTAACTAAGCTTTTCCTCACACTGCTTACAAAAAATAATTGCAATCTTAATTTTCCCTGCCTTCTTATCCTTTGCATAACTTTGTAGAGCAACGTTCAAGCCTGGAACTTCCCTTAGTAGTATACAACCTAGATTAAGATCTGCTGTCAGATTATGCAATCAGATATGCTGCATTTTTCGTACTGTTTGTTAGTCCTTACTGAACCCGAAATTCATCTGTTTTCTTTGGCACTGTAATGCCCCCAGATGTTTTAGGGGCTTAGGAATTTAATGATCTGTGCACCAGGCATTTCTAAATTTGTCTTTTTTAAAAAATTATTTCTTTCTGCACATCTTTGGGTTCAAAGAGCAGCAAAATTAAAATATGCATGTGGCATTCCCGTAATCTTGTACTTGCAATATTATTGGTTCTGCAGATAACAGAGAAGGGACATATTGGCTGCCTGTTCTGCCCTGTTTGTTGTATTGAATGCTTACTGTCCAAAGTGAATCTCAAGGTTTGGTGTGCAAGTTAACTAAATGAACAATTTGGTTGGATGAACTCGACCATTAACAAATAGAACAAAACAAAACAAATTCGACCTTTACAAATTGTGCTGAGAGAAAATACATTCATTATGCATCTACTTCACTCCAACCTAGAGGCAAAAGGTTCAGGTAACCATTGAATGATTTAGGCCTTGTGCTGTGATTTATTTTGTTATTATTGTTTGCTTATTGCCAGACATACGGTATGCAGAATTTCTAAAAGCTATATCCAAGAAAAGAATGTTGCACTCCCCACCTCCCCTCTGTAAACCTAACAAACTCACTGTGCCCAGATGAGGTAGAACTGTACTAAATAAATTGGGTGTCAGTTTTTTTTTGTAATGGTAGGCAATGTTTTAAAAAACCCTCCACAATGTAAAGATATTGAAGTGAAATCTGAAAGTTACAAAATCCCCGAATAGCTCAGAATATATTGTATATTTTTACAGGCATCAACTTGAAATTCCTGGTCATTATGCACAATTAGAAGCCTTTTATGAAGACAAGAAAGGTGTTTTACCCACAGCGATGAGCAGCAAAGGAATTCCTACGTCCCTTCAGCCCCTTCACTGGTTGCCAACTGTTAATAAATACATGTATCCTGAGATGAAGGTAAAAAGAACATAACTATTTAAAGCATTTGGTGTATGAAAGTCACATTATTCAAAGGGGTTTGCAAACCCAAATAATCTGGTAATTACTTCATGCAATATCATTGTCAACTGAACGCTGAACAATGCTAATTTGGCCCAAGTTGAATTTCGTAATCATTAGAAAATTAAATTCTTTATCAAAATAATTCTCTTGGCTTTGTTTTAAACCATTCCATTCATGCGCTTTTTTTTAGGGCTAGCTGTTTAAAAAAATGAGTTGGGATGTACATTGTCCACTAACATTTTTGAAGAATGAAAGTTTTGAGGAGATTGCACTGAATATAATAACTTGAACTTTTGGACTGATCGGGAAATGTGGCACATGTGTTACAGCTTCGGCCCCCACGTCGTTGGGGGAAAATCCTAAAGCTATTTTCTTTTGTATGTGTCGCCTTGTAACTCGTATCACAAATTGTACAAGAGCAGAATTTATTTCTGCATAGAATACATGGAGTGTAATTTGAAAGCAAAATTTTAATTAATGGCCAACCTGCACTTTATTTAGTGCATTACTTCGTTGGGAAATCCTAGACCAGTTCAATAGTGAAGTGACTCGAACTTCATTGAATAGTTGGGGATTTAAGAAGCATCTTAAAGCAAACGTGAACAGCAAAGGGTAGACGTTCTAGACACTGGACTTGGGTAGCTAAAAGTATACCCTATAAAGTAAAGGGAAGAAAGAGAAGGTTATTTTTATGAATTTCCTTTACCAGCGCAGCAAGCTGTTTATTTCAATACGTTTGGCAGAAGTGACTCAAGATAGTCCACTATCGAGCATGACTAAACTAGAACGGTTAAATGCTACATTGATAAATCAAAGTATAGAATTCATAAAGACTCAATTAGGAATAAGATTTAAATGCTGCTTTACATCTCCCAATCCTGCTTCCTTTTACACCCATGTCCATCCATTATGAAAAGCAAGCAACATTGTTTGACTTTACTTTTGTCATGTTGTCTTTGTAACAGAATGGTCAGAATTCAGAAATAAAGCAGGTAGTGTGTATGAATGAATTTTCTTCTATGTTCAATCAACTTATTAAAGCCAAGGATTGGCCAACCCTTATGAGATAGCATGGCTTCTGCCCAGGAAGGGATAATTTCACTTCTGTTGTCTCTCATTCCATTTTTTTTTTCGGACGTTCATTATATCTAAGATCAGTTTTGTCATTATATTTTATTTGCAGTAACCTAGTCCTTGGTCTATAAATTGATCCACTTTAAAACACACACATATCTCAGGTTGGATTTTTCATTATTTGAAAATTTGCTTCCAGAAGCTTTATTCAGTCAATTAATTAGCAAACAGTATTATTAAAATGTTGCTGAAATCCTTGTCTTGGAAACAGATCACTCATCCTGCAGGATGCATGTCGCAGTTCATCAAGTTTTTTGGGGAGCAGATAATGGTTCTTTGGAAGTTTGCACTTCTAAGGAAACGGATTTTGATTTTCTCACCCCCACCGGTTGGAGTGGTCTGCTATAGAGGTGCGTGCTTTGATTGAATTCAGCTTTTAACACAGCTCACACTTAATAGTTTATATAACACCAGAAGTGAGTGTATGAAGCACAGACCATTCTGCCGTTTGCAACAGTGACTACTGGCTCCATAGTTGCATATTTCCATTTATTGGCATGAAACATTTTGTTATTGTAAGGTTCTGGATCAAGCTGTGCAGCAGAAACCTGGAAAAGTGATCAATAACATGTTTAAACATAACACTACCTCTGGCCACAAACAAGATAGGTTGTCATTTTTATTTTATTTCTACTTGATTAAGCATAGTGAACACTTTTTGTTTTGTTTCTGAGCATGTGTAATGTATGCAATATTGCAGAGAACCAAAATGGGTTGTTCTTTGATCTTGACTATCAGTGCTGTATCTCAATGTGACTTGAAGTTAGTTAGACCAGAATGGTTAGACCTTGTGTGATCATGCCAATCCAGCACTAGTAAGGATTTTGAGATTAGTTCCCTTTTTTTTGTCAGTTGGATCTCCACAGTCCTGATGGTCCACTGACCCCTTTGTTATCCAGGCAAGTAACCTAGCCCTCCTCCCTACCCTACCCTCCCTCACCCTATTCAGCACACTACCACTTTAAATCATCTTGCGCTCTCTCTTTCTCTCTCTTCCCCTCCATTTCTTCTATTTCAGTTTACTGTTGTTGCTGTCTGGCCAATGTTTCACTGCCTGGGATCAGAGGAGTGCCTGAAACCAAGCCTTATTTCTACGTCAGTGTAGCAGATATTGAAACTCTGGAGACTGAAGTATCTTATGTGGCCTGTAAGTATATGAGATTCTGAAGTAACCTTTCTTCATATCTGTAACTCTTTGAAGACCCAACAGGTTTTTGGTTCTATTTGATTGCAAAATCTCAGCATGTCGATAAAATCTCTACACGATTTAGGGGTAACTCTTGAATTACTCAAAAAAATTTTCTTGCATGCAGCATAAGAATACCAATTCATGGGGGGAAAACCCCTTGTGTCTCTCTTTTCCAGCAATATTCAAATTCTGTACTATCAAAGGACTAATTGTATAAATGCCAGTTGAGTATCTGAGAGTCTGATCTTGACCTCTTCATTACAAATTGCATTCCATGTTTTAAGGCACAACAGAGAAGATTTTTGAAGAAAAGAAAAATCTGTACGATGTTTATGTCGATAACCAAAATGTGAAAACTGACCGTGAGCACCTGCAGCAACTACTTAAAATAAACAGTGCAGATAAGGACAAGTATCGCAAGCTCAATGACCAGAGGTAAGCAAAATCCCATTTTCATTCCATTCTCTTTTCCTCTTTTTGTTAAAAATCAATGATGTATTGGTTAATTAACACACCCTTCCTATTACCTCAAGATGATCCAGGAACTGAGTCCAGAGATGTAGCTTAAGTAGATTGGCCAGGCTTAATTCTCCTGAGTGTCCAGGGATATAAATGCTGGATGAACTAGCCCTGGAAAATGCAGGGTTAAAGGTTAAGGGGGAAGGTCTGGGTTGGATGCTGTTTTGGGCGCTCCTTGCGGACTCCTGCCACACTGTTTTGGGTTCTATGATTGAGGATGTATACTTCTGATTGGTGTTCTATAACATAGGCAGGCAACGGATGACTTGAGTTTCTGATTTTTTTTTTAACATTTGTATTGCTCTCACTCTGCAAAGGGAATTGTATATAACGTGCTATGAGGATGCTTAAGGGTTTAAGACTTGAAGGCTTGTGGGAAATGGAATGTGTTTCAAGTACTCTGGGCAATCGGGGAGTGGCTTCTTTAAAAGTGTTCATTGAAGGTTCACTATGGACATTGAAAGTATTTTTACAAGACTTACTGGAAGTCACATGTTTGTTAACTGATAACTGCCTGTTTTACTGTAGACCCTGCTGGAGCTTTTCTTAATTCTGACTAGCTTGGAGGAATTTTAGCTGGTTCATTTGGGAAAAGCATACTAAAAACAAGTTGCCCACTGATCTCTCCCACTTCTGAAAGGAAAGTCTTCTGCTTTATTTTGGGGTGCCATCTATTTGTTCTGAAAGACTGATTAAAAGAATATCTGCAAAATAGTATTTCCTGAGTAAGCTGAGAGTGCAAGACCTCAGACCACCACTTATGCCTACGCGTATCAGAACATGAGCAAAAACTCCACAAAATTGTATGTTTTATCATCTTGACTACAAAAATAGCCTCTTGACCAGAATTGTTGTTTTTTCAGAAAGCCAATCTTTACAAAAAAATCCTTCTTTTAAACCTCTGTTTTTGAAGCATGTTTGTGTGTATTTGCATGTGTTATTTGGGTATGTTTGGTGAAAATACCTCTACATTATCAATAATGTAAAGTTAATCAATTATTGTATCTTTATTAGGTAAGTTTTGATTAAATAATAAACCCATGATTGTTTGTTAAGAAACCTACTTGGAACTTTTTCAAGTTTAAAACCCAATATGAACAGAGACCTGGAGGTTCAGATACATAGTTCTTTGAAAGTCTTGTCACAGGTAGACAGGGTTGTAAAGAGATATTTGGTACTCTTGCCTTCATTGCTCAGACCATTGAGAATAGGAGTTGGGAATGAAGACTCTGTGGCGGCCACTTTTGGAGTATGTGTATGGTTCTCGATGCCCTGCTGTAGGAAGGATATTATCAAATTGGAGAAAGTGCAGAAAAGATTCACGAGGATGCTTCTGGTCCTGGAGAGTTTGTTATAAGGAGAAACTGAATAGGCTGGAACCTTTTCCACTGGAGCCTAGGAGGTTGAGGGGTGACTTTATTGAGGTTTATAAAATCGTGAGGGGTATAGATAAGGTGAACAGCAAAGGTCTTTTCCCTAGGATTGGTGGTGGTGGTGGTGCGGGGTTGGGGGGGTGGGGGGGTGCACGGGAGCATTCAAAACTAGAGGACGCATTTTTCAGTTGAGAAGAGAAAGATTTAAAAAGAACTTGAGGGGCATCTTTTTCCACACAGTGGTGCATGTGTGGAATGAACTGTCAGAGGAAGTGGTAGGTGCAGTAACAACATTTAGAAAGCATTCGGACGGTTACATGAATAGGCAAGGTTTAGAGGGATAATTTAGTTTGGGAAACTTCAACTGCATGGACGAGTTGGACCAAAGGGTCTGTTTCCAGGCTTTGTGCTCTATAAGATATTTAATTGGTCAGCTTGGTGACAGAAAAATTAATTTTATGTCATAACGCAAGAACTAGTCAGACTATAGCCATGGTGTATTCATCTAGACTTGTTTGTAACACAACATGTAAATCTTTTCAACAGGCAAATGCTACTTTATTCTCAGGAGGTGGGGGGAGATTGCAGTACCAATGAAGAAGACCTGTTCATTCTGTAAGTAGCTAACTGTAGACATGTTGGAAAAGAGAGGAGAAAGCGAATATTAAGATGCAATTCTGTTCAGGTGGATAAAGCTCTAGCTCGGATGAATTCTAATGAAGCATATTATTCAATATTATATGAAGTCCATCTCCAATCCATGTCAACTATAAATTGAAATAAATTTAAGAAGAGAGAAAGCTTTCTGTGAATGTGCACTTGGATTCCAGAAGATGCTGCTTCATGAGGAAAATTAGACAAAGCATTGAAAGAATCTAAATGTGCAGCATTAATAATTGTAAATATTATGTATGATAAATTATGTTCCAATTCAGAATTAATTGCTGAACAATATTGTAAGTTGAAATAAAATACACAGACCATGGAGGGATGACTAATAAATTGTCTGAAGTTCAGGGATTGGAGAAAGTTTGTAAAACTCTAATTCCTTCTTGCTTTCAGAGTTGCTGATGAAGAGCAATTTGTTCAGGTCTATAATTCTTTCAATGTCAGAAGTCGGACGACACCAGCTTGTAGTCCAGCAGGTTTATTTGAAATCACAAGCTTTCATAGTGTTGCCGTTTCATCAGGTGAAGTGAGAAAGAAGTACACAGGCACAGAATTTATAGGCGAGAAATCAATGAGTGCAGAGATCAAAAGATCATACAAATGGTGTGAGTGGAGCATCAACGGGTGGAATAATAGGTCTCAACAAGTGACCAAGATTGTCAGGTGGTGTGAGTATAGTGTCAAAAGCTGAATAACAAGTGAAGGGTAACCTTTAATCTGATTAAGTAAGGCAGAGAGATAATTACAAAAAAAAATTCAAAAAACAAAGTGGGTACTGGAGACAAAATAGGTTTAAGAGTCACATGCTGAGGGTCTAACCAAAGTAGCAAGTAATCCAAAACTGTACAAACTAATTAAGATAGAAAGATCATCACAAATGTCAAGGTGATGGTGTCAGAACAGGACAATACTGAATATTTTACGGATACAAACATGTGGTGGGGTCGCATGTAGTGAGACGTAAACCCAAGATCATGGTTGAGACCATCTTCCTGGCTACAGAACTTTGTTATCAGTCTCTGCTTGGCGATTCTGCGTTGTGTATCTCTAAAATCCCCTTGGAGGATACTTACCCAAAGATCAGAGGCTGAATATCCTTGACCGCAAAGATGTTCCCTGACTGGGAGAGAACCTTCCTGTCTGGCGATTGTTGTGCAGTGTTCGTTCATTCATTGTCGTAGCATCTGCATGGTCTCACCAATATACCATGCTTTGGGCATCCTTGCCTGCAGCATGAGAGACACAACATTGGCCAAGTCACGTGAGCATCTGTCATGTATGTGGTGGGTGGTGTTCCCACATGTGATGGTAGTGTCTATATCGATGATCTGACGTGTCTTGCAGAGGTTGCCGTGAAAGGGCTGTGGGCCACTGTGGTCAATGTTGTCCTGAAAGCTGGATAGTTTGCTGTGAATGGGGATCTGTTTAAGGTTTGCCAATTGTTTTAAGTAAGAAGTGGAGGCAGAAGGATGACTTTGGCGAGATGCTCGTCGTCATCATTGATATATTAAAGGCTGTGAAGAACATGGCATAGTTGCTCTTCTCCAGGGAAGTACTGGATGGCGAAGGATACCCTAGCAGTTGTATGCTGTGTCTATCTTCTAAGGAAGTTGTTGCAGTTTTTTGCTGTGGCACAAAAGTACTGGCAGTCGATAAGTTGAGCATCGCATCCTATTCTTATGAGGGCATGCTTCAAAATCTTGAGGTGTGCATTGTATTCCTCCTCAACTGAGCAGATCCTGTGTATGTGCAGGGCTTGTTCATAGGACATGGCTTCTTTTTCATGTTTAGAGTGCAAGCTAGAGAAGTGCAGCGTCATGAGATTATCCGTGGGCTTGCGGTAGAGTCAGGTGTCGGTCTTTGGAGATGTGTTGAAGAATGAGACTGATACTTGAAGAGTAGCTGATGGCAAGTTTGGTAGGATGAAACATGTTGACATTTATATGTAGTCATTTCAGTGATTCCTCACCGTGAGTCCAAAGGAATAAAATGTCATCGATATATCTGGTATATCGCATTGGTCGGAGGTTCTGTGCAGCAAAGAATTCTTTCTCAAACTTGTCTGAAGATGTTGGCATATTGGGGTGCAAATTCGGTCTCCATGGCTGTCCTGTGTCTGGATGAATAGCTGGTTGAAAAAGGTTTAAGACGTTGTGGCCAAGGATAAAGCAGATGAATTGTAGGGTGGCGTCTGGAGATTGGCATTTGATGGTATTGAGTACTGAGGCTGTTGCAGCAATACTGTCATTATGGAGAACGCTGGGTAGTGTGTCGAAACGTCCATTATGATGAGGAATGATCCTGGTTCAACTGGTGTGGATGCTGAGATTCTGGAAGAGGTCTGTTGTGTTTCAACAAACGCTGGAGGCTCCTTGTACAAGATGCCCTTGACATACCCAAACCTTACCAGGCCGTAGTTCGCAGGCAACTACCCAGCCTTAGGGCAACATTGACCACATAACCCTGCCACGGCAACCTCTGCAAGGCATATCAGATATTCAACATGGATGCTACCATCATGTGGGAACACCACGCATCACATACCTGATTCTCCATCCAGTGTTGCCTATCTCACATGCTGCAGGCAAGGAAGCCCCAAGGCATGGTATATTGGTGAAACCATGCAGACACTACAACAACAGATGAATGGACACTGTACAATAATTGCCAGACAGAAATCTTCCGTCCCAGTAACTGGGAACGCTTCAGCGGTGAAGGATATTTAGTATCCAATCTTCACGTAAGCATCCTGTAAGGCAGCCTTCAAGATTCACAACAATGCAGAATTGCCAAGCAAAAACTGATAACCAAGTGCTGTAACCAGGAACACTACCTCAACTGTGATCGTGGGTTTGTGTCATACTACATATGACCCCACTACATTGTTCTGTATCTGTAGCATCTTCCTTACAGTCCCGTTTTGACACCACCACCTTGATAAATTATGATACCTACCTTAATTATTTGTACAGTTTTGGATTGTTTATTACTTTGGTTAGACCCTCAGCATGTGACTCTTATACCTATTATGTCATTCCTGTCATTTGGTTTGTCTCCAGCACCACCTGTTTTTTTATAAAAAATGTAATTATCTCTCTGCCTTATTTAATCAGATTATAGGCAATCCTTTGCGTGTTATTCAGCTGTCGACACTTTATCACACCATCTGACACTCTTGATCACTTGCTGAGACCTTTTATTCAACCTGTTGACATTCCACTCACACCATTTGTATCATCTGTTGATCTCTGCTCATTGATTTCTCTGCCTATAAATTCTGTGCCTGTGTACTTTTTTCTCACTTCACTTAATAAATGGACAGCACTCTTTGAAAGCTTGTGATTTCAAATAAATCTGTTGAACTATAACCTAATGTCATCTGACGTCCACAGCCATCCAAGACCAGTACTTCCACACCTTGGTTACCATTCTTTTAGTATTTCTTCTCCAGACATCAGAGAGGCTCTGATTGAATTATTTCTCTCAACTAAGTTGTGAGCCATACTGTTTCTATAAACAGCGTGTCTTTAAGTGATTACTATTCTTCTTGTGTTAAAGGTGTTTTACTCGTCAACCAGCTAATGTTGTCCCTGATGACATGTCTTACAGGTTTTTCATGGAACAGAACAATCGGATCTTCCAGATGTTGCTGGAAGTGTCAGCATGCCAAGATAAAACACTTACAGCTGACCACGTAAGGAGTATGGGGCTGGATCCCCAGGGGGATCGCATCTTCCTGATGGATTTACTTGAAGTTTATGGGATTGACGTGATGTTGGTTATTGACAATCCTTGTTGCCCGTGATCCAAGTGAACTTTGACTAGTGAACTGCCGTATGAACTGGACGGGACCAAGATGAGAGGTATGATTGGATACATTGAGTTTAAAAAAACCAAGTGCACTTGCCCCATGACTTGCCACAATCTCTCGCGTTGTGCCCAGGTCAGTTCATGGGTCACTTGTTTTGGCTCTTCAGTTATCTGCGTGTTTAAAGATTGTTGGAGAATTAACCAATGGAAGAAATCAGAACGGTTTCACTGAAAGAAAAACCCAATTGAAATAACCAATGGAAGAAATCAGAACGGTTTCACTGAAAGAAAAACCCAATTGAAGGAAATTTTATTTATTTGTAGTTTTGATTGTTCCTTTTTTGTCATTTGTGAATGTGTTTTATAACACACAGCTGTGAATTAGCACATACACATGCATGAATGCATTTGTGAACTTATTTTAGTACATCAGACACTCCATACTACACCACTGTGAAATGTAGTGAGCCTTTCCTGTTTATATTTCAACCAAGATTGCATTCTTCTTTTCAGTAGGTCCTCAGTTTGATTTTCGTTAGCCGCTCTGCTTAATGACTTGCAATGGCTCATTCCCTTTTAAATTCTGAATATTTTGTCTTGAACAGGTATTTAAAATCATCCCTTTGCACAATTTTTAAGACTTATAGATGGCTTTGACGTCCACATGAGAACAAATTTAATCACTAAGTTACATATCCTATTACAGTGTATTATTGTTAATTTGTTGGAGACTCAGCATTTCAAATGCAGGGAATGGAAGGAATTTTCTGATCCACAATAGTTCTCTCAGGTGACAGTCTTCTGCCAACTCATGTTAAACAAATTCAGCAATTCTTTGAATGTTTGACTGTATCTTGTACCTTGCTGTTAAACAGCAATAACAAGGGAATGTTGGAGCCTGTTTATGGAGTGATCAATCTTTTAAGTTAGAAAAACAGTGCTACCTGTAAGGCAGTTGCATGGAATAGGTTGCATGCTTTTCATTAAGCCTTTGCATCTTAGGCAGTTTGCTCAAGATGAGAAATGGTATTGCTGTACACCAAGCTGCCGCCTTAACTTTTGTTTAGCATTCTTTGAAATGTTTATACTGCTTTTGGCATTCATTTAATGAGCAAAAAATTTAAGATCAAATTTAAAGTGACATTTGAAAATAAAGTTCTAAATAGTACTTAGGCATGTATTAAATAGAAGGACTAAGTAAAGTTTTGAAGAAAGGTCTTGCGTAAGAAAAGAAAATGGTAAAGAATGTTAAAATAATTGCAGAAATGTTGAGGCTTGGATTAAAACAAGGCAGATTGAAGGGGTGGTGGAGAAACAAAATAAGTATTTGTCTCTTTCAGTGTTTTTGTAGGAATGAGGGGGTAAGAGGAGGTGATGGGTGAACCATTTGGAGGGGACAACTGTAGATAAGGAAGTACTAAGAAAAATTGGTGAAACTCAATGATAAATCAGTTACAGATGGGTTGGGCTTGCATTATATGCTAACAAGTTTTGAAAGCTGGGCATTGTTACTCATCTGCAAGATGTGCTCAAAGTTAAGGGTTTTGATACAGAAAAATGATGCAAACTATTTCAGCTGCTTGGTGAATCCTTAGCTGGAAGGTATCAAATTAGGCAGATCCAAAAAAAATGAAGTTGGTTTTGGGAACATTCTCTCTAATTGTGCTTTAGTATGTAAAACCCAAATTGAATGTTAAACAGGAATTAATAAATGTTTTAAAGGACAGTTGGATGAAATAGAATGAATAGTCGAGACGTACAGGGCCCATTTAGAGTGATATCTTTGTTCTGTAAAATTGAAGTTTAATATATAGATCGAATAAAAATAAGAATAACTAACTACCTACAGGATATGTTCACATTCTTTAAAAGTACAGTATTATAATAAACATTATAGCAAGAAGGCTTTGCAACTTTAAACAGTTGTCTCATTTCTTTACCTTGTATTCACTTGCAAATGTAAATTCAGGTTGCTTCCTGAGATTATCATAATTTACAAAGTGGAATATTTTACCACTAGTGACTACTTAAATGTGACTGAGATTTCGTTTTGCCACACTCAAGGTAATCCTGAGATAAGCTCCTTAATATGTACCAATCTGTGAAAACAATTCACTCTTGTAAAACCTCCTCAGAGTTTTCAAACATTGCTTAGATTCAAGGGTTTTTTTTTTTTAAAACTTTCCGGTTAGTTAAGATTCTAAATTTTTCAACAGTGTCTTAATCAATATCATTTCATTTCCTTGAGCAATTTTAATAGATATTGACCAAAACTTGCCATAGCTCTAATATTTTAATAGGAATGTTCAGAACTCTAACTAAAGCCTACAAACAACGCACGTTTAAATTTGATGTTACTTTGTTCACAACCCTTTTTGTGGTGTTATTCAATGCGCACTTACACAATAAGGAGTAGGTTATGCCTTACAAATTATTTGGAGCTCATGAAGTGGTTTTTGATTTATTGAACAGGTATTATGTGACAGGTATTTTTTGTTAAATTTTAAGGGCAGTTAAGGCTCATGAAAGTAATGATGAGCTGGATAGTGTTATTGAAAATTGTCAATAAACTTAAAATCCCCTGGAAGAGGGTAGGGTGGCATTTTGGCAGTGGCAGCAGCACAGTGCCACAATCCAGGAAGGATCATAAGCATCACTGTCCATTAGAGAGAATCAGTGATTATACATACCTTTTTGAGGATAGCCACTCTCCAAGCATGGAGGAAGGTGAGGAGGCAAAGCCTGTTTGGGATCAACCCTGTGCTGTACTGAACATGTCAGCAATGATATGGTAGGGGCAGCTGTAGCAACAAAATTTTACAGACGGCCAAAGCAAATACCATTACTGACTAATCTAAGGAAATTTAAAGTATTCAAATGGCTCTAGACAAATTGAAAAATGGTATAATGAATGTCATTGACCTTAATGTCAGTAAAGTAATGCACATTAGAACGTGGAAACTGTCTCGTCAGTAAATGCCCATTAGTAAAGTATGAGAGATATGTGTGATTATTGACCTTACTTCAATTAGCCAATCAATATTAAACTCATCAGAGATCTAAGTATAGGAAAACTCTCAAGGGCATTTGAGTAAGTTGTTAAGGTCATACTGAAAATATTGTTAGATTCCATACCCCATCTTTCAGGAATTAATCCTCTCTTTTTATTTGCGTATTAGGAATGTTGGCACTTCATTGCATATACAGTTGCACTGCCACACATGCCCCTGACTTGAAAATTCAAATCTAGAATTTTATGTTTAATGATGAACTTTTAATATATAACCACAGATGCTGTAGTATGGAGTATCTGGTGCATTTTCTCACCAATCACTCTCGAAGGCAAGACTTGTGTTTTTTTAATTTTAGAAATAGTGTTATCATCCAATAATTTTATGTCTTTAAAAAGTAAGATTCTGCTCCAGGTGTTGGGAGACCAAGATTAGGTTTCACATTTGATTCTGAGAGTATCAATACTTTAATTTGTAAAGTTCATTCCATTGTAGATATTTTTAATGATGACTTGCACTCTGTTTCTGATCGGAGCCGTAATTGGGAAGGGGGTGACTTTTATTGCTGGATTGAAGGGTAGCTTTAATGCTGGATTGATGTTGATAGTACATTGAATTTATGTGAGCTGCACTTTGCCTACCATGAGTTTGGAGCCTAAACTGCATTATGTAGCTAATCCAAGTGATCATTTTTGTTTACATTTGTGGTCTACCCGTTTTCAGTTTGTGTGTTTTGTAGTACTAAATTTCAAAAAGTATATGGTTACTGTGTATGTGCATTTGCAAACATTTTGTCATTGAGAATGGACACTAAGTTTTTCCTACTTTTCCCTGCCAGCCAGGGTTGAGTGAGTTTTTTTCCTTAGCCACGTTGTTAATTTAATATTGGGAGATATGATTAAGCCTAGCACGTGAGAGATACACCAATCCACTTATTTTTATTGATACAGTTGCTGAATTAACACCTATCGCAACTTATTTCATCTATTCAATTATGTTTTTGAGCTTTGGTGTGATTTTCTTTTGGTTTAGCCGTATTTAAGGATATATTTGACACCTGGCTAGATCTCCTGGTGCTACCAACATGACTAACATTTCTGCCAGTGAAGCATTTAATTCTTTGACTCCTTTGCATTAATATTTTGTAATGTTAAAAGGGTGCAGTTAAGCAGCAATAACCAACTTGTATTATAAAGAATAATGACCAAATTGATGGATGTATGATTACGACTAAAATATTACTATCGTAGTTCATGTTTAGTCTGCACTGATAAGTGATGATGCCGTGTATAAGGTCCAAACCAATGCTGCTGTTGTATAGTATGTCCAAGTATTGAACATGTAACCAGGTATTGTAGTCTTTTGTATAGTATTGCCTGGTATGTCTTAACTGTACACACTGAAATATTCAAAGTTGCATGGACATAAAGTAAACAGTAATTTTAAAAACGTGACCACACAATCTGAACACAGCATTTGTGTACGTTCTATATTTTAAATCATCATCTCCTAATTTTCACACTAATTTTGAAGTCTTCTATTTATGGTTATAAAACAGTTATCTTGGACAGTAAATTATCTGTTTTGACAGCATTAATGGTCTTTTTCACTTTATTACACTGGTGTGACACGAATCACCTGATTTGATGTATCCAGACATGGGTGAATCCACACAACTGGTGACTCAGTCTGAGATCTTACTGCACAATGATCAACTTTCAGAACCATTTTAACTAAAGCGATATTGTAATCCAGTCATTTCCATACATGAAAAAGAATATGTACACACCTGCATCCATGACGTCTTAATTCCTAATAACATGATCCCATTGAATGACAAAGCAGGCTCGAGGAGTTAAATGACCTCTTCTTTTCCTATTTCTTAAGGGCTTGTGGAACTTTTTATTTGCTTTCATTATTGCCTTCTGACATTTTTTTTGAAAGAAGCTTGATAGAAAACTTCAAATTTTGGAAACAAAATGGATTTTAGTAAATAGTTTTGTGACATTTTTGGCAAAGTGTTTGTGTACTCACCAATAAACTTGGATCAAACCCCCTAGTGTTCAGATTGCACCTAGAAATTGTTCTTCCTCCTTTAGCTGCAGGCTTTCAGCTTCTACAGTAAGTGTCCTGTGGAGGAAAGGTAAGCAACTTTGTCCTTGGGCATTGATTGGATCGATAATAACAGACATTGAATGTCACTGGGGATAGGAAAATATGACATTGGTAGTTTTTTGTTTTAATTTTTAAAACTTTAAGAACACTGCTCCACTCTTTGATACACTGTTAGCCTTTTTTTCTTGTGAAGCTGTAGTCTGCTCAATTTTTGAAATTTTCATTATCTATTAAAGTGCAGCAGTGTTGATTGACATTGACGTTAATCAGTATGGTATAAGGAGAGCAATGAGAAAGCTATACTGCCTCTGCCAGTAGTCTGTTGGGTTCTTGGTGGAAACCAAGGCTGTGAACTTGATCATGTTATGACATTTTAAGATTTTAGATTCAAGGTTCTTACTTACTGTTATTGCCTGAGATTAAGAAATGCTGTGGTTGCAGTGGGAGCCTTTAAAATGTTTTATAAGGTGCTGTGAAATTTATCTGTATTTCATTGTTAGGATTAGAAGAACATAGAATGGAAAACTTGGATTTTTAAAAGAAGGTACCTGCTGTTGAAATTACTAAAAGGGGTTGTTTTTTTTAAAAATAAAAGGTGTATGTGAAGAGATGTAAATTTCTCAATGTTTTCTGTGGATAATTTTGTACTCTGTAAATCTGGATAGATGTGCCTAATATATTTTCTAATTAAAAGTTATCCGTAGCAAATCTTATTTTTGTATCAGATCTGATCTGTTGTCGGTGATACTCACGTTTAAGCCACAATATGCACCTGTAATAGTGTCTCTTTTTTTAAGTTAGCCTGTTCACAAAGCACTGCATGTATAACATTGTATTAAAATTTATTGCAGCTTGTTCTGTAAAAAAAGTGCATGGAATCTGAATTAGAAACAGATGATGAAGGTGGCTGGAATGATCAGTAGGAGGCTGTAAATCTTCAAGTTTGGTTTTATAAGGCAGCTCCAGTGCTTTTTACAAACCCATCGTGACCTTGTGTACAAGGTAAAGGGAAAAGTATGTTCTTGTTTCTGTATTCAGCACAGTCAAGCCATACAGATCATTAAGGTTCACATGAATCCTCAACACTGTTAGAGTTGAAGTCGAAATAGTAATGGGGCTGGTGGGGGGGAAGAAGTGAATGACTCAGTGGAAGACTTTAATCATGGTAGGTGGAAGTCATGAAGACTGGGTGACAAGTGGGCACGTAGGTCAAAAAGTTGGAGCTCACTGAATTACGCATAGATATGCGTAGAAGCATTGAAGGTGATGAGAGGGAGTAGAGACAGCACAGATAAATAGTGGACCGAGCAGAAATGCTGTTCTGTACTTCAACAGTAAAATCGCTGCTACTGAAGAGTTGAGAAATATGAGCTTGGATTTGACATACATAGAAGTCACTGTAGGTTATAAATGGGGACACTAAAGATATAGATGGATTTCAGTCTTATTTGAACTGGAGTGACTCCTGTAAAGTGCTTTGGGCATCTTGTGGTTATGAAAGAGACTAATGTGAATGTTTATTGCAAGTTTAAGAATTAAAATTTGCATTAAATGTCAGTAATTAGTATTCTCTCCAGGTAATAAATGCCTAATAAAGAAATTTAGAATGAACATTGGGGCTGATTAACCAATGGATGCAGAGGTAGGAATGATAAGGAAATGGCACTTGGAAGGAATAGAATACAGCCATTCGAGTTTTAAGTGAGCTAATATTATGCAGGTTAGGAATCAGCCAAACAGCACTGGTGTAATAGATGTTGGGGCTGATACACATGAAAATCTTCGCATCAGATTGATCTGTGGGCCTAAATAAACCTGTGGGAACATAGTATTCAAGACAGTTTCAGCTTTAACTCTTCAGAAGGCTAAGCAAATTCAGCACATCCTCATTGACACTCGCCAGTTTTTATAGATGCATCACAGAAAGCATCCTAGCCGCATGCATCACAGCTTGGTATAGTAAAACCTCTGTCCACGACCACAAGAAATTACACAGTTATGAATGCAGCCTAATCCATCATGAAAATCAGCCTTCCATTCCTTTGACTCCATCTACACTTCCTGCTGACTCTGGTTAGCAACGAACATAATGTAAGACCCTCCTACCCCAGTTATACCCTCTTGTACCCGCTTCCATCATGCAGAAGATACAAAAGTTAGAGAAAACATTAGAGCACATTCAAGAACAGCTTCTTTCCTGCTGTTATTAGACTTATGAATGGACTTCTCCTTCACTGGAATTGTTTTCTCTCTGCACCTTCTTTTATAGTTATAACGCTATATTCTGCATTCCTGATGTATGTACTTAAGATATGATTTGTCAGGTTAGCACACAAACAATACTTTTCACTGTCTCAGTATATGTGATAAATCAAATCAAATCCCCAATCCGCATTTTGTAGAAGTCTCTTTTCAAATCATTTAGTTTTTAGATATTTTCCAAATTTGTCGAATCAGTAAAGGGAATCTAGCCTGCTCTCGGGCATAACAGAAAACTTTCTTGAAATTTGGAGTGTAATCTTTAAAGAACAAGGTTACAAAAATAGACAATGCGTTAATGAAGTAGAGTCTACTAGACTGAACATTATGTATCACTGTCCATAGATGCAGCCAGACCTATTTAAGTTTCTCCACTGCTATGACAATGGCTTTGTCCTCCCAATATTCATTCAAAGCAAATTTCTGCTGTTCCAATGCTGGGTCATCAATTTGACAATTTAGCAACGTTGGAGGAATCAAGAGATGAAACTGGAAGTCATTGATATTTGTATGAAAATTAATGCTATGTTTTTAGATGATATTGCCAATGTGCAGTATGTCTGTCTCTTCTGCGTTTCTTGTTTCTCTGGTTTTACCCCTTGCCAGTGTTGGCTAGTATCTGGTGTTGTTTATACTCCACATAGTCCCAAAAAAGTTACATTATGTAGAATTCTGATGATGACATACACAAAGGGACAGCATGTGTGCAGAAAAGGAATGTGCTATTGAAAGAGTTCGGTGGGATGCAGCGGATAAGGGGTCCACTTTGTCTTCCCTCAACCCCACCTCCACAGCCACGTCTGTTTAAGTGCTCACCCACCAATTCCAGTAAGTGCGCATCCTTGAATTTAAGCATTGCATAGTGTACATGTGTATGCTGTCAGTAGAATGCCTTCTTCCTCACGTCCACCCACCTGTCTTATCTTTGCCTATTTCTCACTAATATTGCTGACCCTGTTAAGATTGACAGTGCACCTCACCTTTGGAACTTGACATGAGTAGGCTGCTTAGATTAGTAGCCACAAAATTATTGCTCCCAACTGAAAACGCTGCATTGGGGGACAAAAATACTTGCACCACAACAACAAATTTGGTTTTCTAAAAAGATTTTTTTTTTGTTGACCCTGAAAAGATTACGCTGGCTGCAGTAAGTGCAGACCATACTAGCATTTTTCCCATTCTTCCATTGCACATTCATATCTACAGTTTTACCAGGTCCACATTCCACAGCAACCTGAACTGCTAGATGATTGGCTAGTTCATAAAAGTGATGGCAGCTACGCTTCAGGGATGCGGATGAAATAAATGTATCACCAAAGGTGGTCAAACTTTTGTGTGGTGGAAAAAGCAACCGTAATCCATCTGAATTGAGGCAGTGGGGGCATAGTTCATATGGAATGAGAAGGCCCCTGAACACTGAACTGCCGGAAGCTTAAGCATGAAACGTCATCTCCCAGACAGAATAGATGAGCTGTTAGGATGTTGATGGCACACTTCCGGGAACAGTTCCTGAGCTTCACCCTCTATACAATAGAGTGCTAAATACGTGCAAATATGATTTCTTGTTTCAGACTAGAGCACAGCATCCAGGTGAGTAAAAAAGGAAGACCTTTCTGTTTTGCAGACCACCTAAGCAATGAATTTTGAAGATCAGCAAAGATCCCATCCCCATTGATTAGCATAAGCACAAAGATAGTAGCTGCAAAGGTCCCTTCTACACTTCTGTTGCTGGGCTGGTAATTGTTCTCAATACACCGAGAAATGGTTCCTAAAGTACCTCTGGTATGATATAGATGTGGTATTTGAAATAGCATGTTTTCCAGTAGTCCTTTTATAATACTTGAGTCTGCATAATTTCCAGACTTCCAAGGCAGAAAATTGATGTCAAAATGCCAAAAGAAAATATTCTTGGACTGAAGACAAGCTCTATGTTTGTCAACACCCTCTATGGAACTAGGTGTTCTGCAATGACTTGATCTGGGCTAGTGTCTGCCTGCTTTTTTGTTGGAAAAACTCCTATACTCAAACTGGCACTTCTCCTGTTAAGCTCAGTGCTGTTGAAGCAAATCTCTACATGCATGCATTTGTGTATGCTCTTGACAACTGCTTTTTCAACATCTTGAAATACCCTTTCACCTCCTTCTATCCTATCACCTTCTTGGCATTTATTGTGCTTGTACCTATGAACCATATTCTTCCCTTTTTCTCCCCCTCCCTGTTTGCAGCTTTCTATGCCCACCCACCTCCAACAAAAGCAGATGAGTGCCAAAGTACTTTGTGAAGAGGACGCCTAGTTCCATAATTATGCATCAATGATGGACCTGAATAAAGCAAGAAAAACAGCCCACAGCAAAACAGGCCCTGTTGATGAGGAGAGGTGTATGTTAATCAGAATTACAAATGTGGAAGCAGGCCATTCAGCACATCGGGTCCTTATCCACACTCTGAAGGGTATTCTAACAGGAACCTATCTCTATAACCCTGCATTTCCCATGGCTAACTCATTTAGCCTACACATTTGTGGATACTTGGCAATTTAGCATGGCTAATCCACACATCTTTGACCTGTGGAAGGAGACTGGAACAGCTGGAGAAAACAATGGGGAAAATATATAAACTCCGCACAGCCACCCAAGGCTGGAATGGAACCTGGGTCCCTGGTATTGTAAGGCAGCAGTGCTAACCACTCGGCTACCGTGCTGTCCATCACTTGCCATTGGGCCCACCTGATTGATGTCACCACCATCTTGAAATCAATTGAAGTACTGAAGTCCACCACCTTCTGGAAGAAATGCAACTGGACAGTCCTTTGAACCAATGCTGACATTGGAACCACTGTCATTGCCACCACCTCTTGACTCATGCTGAGCTTGCTAACATTGAAGTCACACTCTTAGTTTCTTTTGTTTGTTCACCATGGTCTTTTTTTGATAGAGTTGTCCTTATTACATGGCTGTGCACTCATGATTTAGATTTGCATTAAACTTGCTTTCAGATTCTTAGAGCAACATTAATTGCAGCACTCAATGTACCTTTTAAATTGCTGCATGAATGCCAAATTTGTGTGCATATCTTTATGTCCAGTTCCTTTTCTTTGACCTAAGAAAATCTCTCTGGCTGCAGCAGATGCTGTATGGCCAGTAAATCTAGCACTGCATTCATGCTGGTGCTATAAAAGCTGCATCCTGACAAGTACCTTGACAAGTAAAAGAGGAGGCACTGGCCTAGTGCTATTATAGCTGGACCGTTGATCTAGAGACCCTAGATGGCAGATATTGGAATTTGAATTCAATGAAAAAAAACTGGAATTATGAATTCATGGTCATCATTAGATTCTTTGAGAAGGTGACCAAACAGGTAGATGAGAGTAAACCGGTTGATGTGGGGTATATGGATTTCAGCAAGGCGTTCGATAAGGTTCCCCACAGTAGGCTATTGTACAAAATGCGGACGAATGGGATTGTGGGAGAAATAGCAGTTTGGATCGGAAATTGGCTTGCTGAAAGAAGACAGAGGGTGGTAGTTGATAGGAAATGTTCATCCTGGAGACCAGTTACTAGTGGTGTACCACAAGGGTCAGAGTTGGGTCCACTGCTGTTTGTCATTTTTATAAATGACCTGGATGAGGGCGTAGAAGGATGGGTTAGTAAATTTGCAGATGACACCAAGGTCGGTGGAGTTGTGGATAGTGACGAAGGATGCTGTAGGTTGCAGAGAGACATAGATAAGCTGCAGAGCTGGGCTGAGAGGTGGCAAATGGAGTTTAATGCACTTTGGTAGGAGGAACCGGAAGGCAAAGTACTGGGCTAATGGTAATATTCTTGGTAGTGTAGATGAGCAGAGAGATTGTGGTGTCCATGTACACAGATCCTTGAAAGTTGCCACCCAGGTTGACAGGGCTGTTAAGAAGGCAGACAGTGTTTTAGCTTTTATTAATAGAGGGATCGAGTTCCGGAACCAAGAGGTTATGCTGCAGCTGTACAAAACTCTGGTGCGGCCGCACTTGGAGTATTGTGTACAGTTCTGGTCTCCGCATTATAAGAAGGATGTGGAAGCTTTGGAAAGGGTGCAGAGGGGATTTACTAGGATGTTGCCCAGTATGGAGGGAAGGTCTTCCGAGGAAAGGCTGAGGGACTTGAGGCTGTTTTCGTTAGAGAGAAGAAGGTTGAGAGGTGACTTAATTGAAACACAAAATAATCAGAGGGGTGGATAGGGAGAACTTTTTCCTAGGATGGTGAGTGCGAGCACGAGGGGGCATAGCTTTAAATTGAGGGCTGAAAGATATAGGACAGATGTCAGAGGTAGTTTCTTTACTCAGAGTAGTGAGGGAATGGAACGCTTTGCCTGCAACGGTAGTAGATTCTCCAACTTTAAGTACATTTAAGTCGTCATTGGATAAGCATATGGACGTACGTGGAATAGTGTAGGTTAGATGGGCTTCAGATCGGTATGACAGGTCAGCACAACATTGAGCGCCGAAGGGCCTGTACTCTGCTGTAATGTTCTATGTTCTTTGTTAACTGTCAGGAAATAAAACCCCCTCTGGTTCACTAATGCCCTTTAGGGAAGGAAACTGCTGTCCCTATCTGGCTTAGGCAATAAATGCTGCCTGATCAGCAGTGTCCTCATCCTGTTAATGAATAAAGAGGACAAAAGAAAGCCCTATGACCACAATCACTGACATTTCTGACTTGTATTACTGGTGTTGCAATCAATATTTCTACAAAACAAAGAAACCTACAGCACAGGAACAGGCCCTTCGGCCCTCCAAGCCTGCGCCGATCAAGATCCTCTGTCTAACCTGTCATCTATTTTCTAACAGTCTGAGTCCATTTGCTCCCTGTCCATCCATGTACCTGTCCCAATATATCTTAAAAGATGCTAACGTGTCTGTGTCTACCACCTCCGCTGGCAACACGTTCCAGGCACCCACCACCCTCTGTGTAAAGAACTTTCCATGCTTATCTCCCTTAAACTTTCCTCCTCTCACTTTGAACTCATGACCCCTAGTAATTGAGTCCCCCACTCTGGGGGGGGAAATGCTTTTTGCTATCCACCCTGTCTAAACGCCTCATGATTTTGCAGACCTCAATCAGGTCCCCCCTCAATCTCCGTCTTTCTAATGAAAATAATCCTAATCTATTCAACCTCTCTTCATAGCTAGCACCCTCAATACCAGGCAACAGCCTGGTGATCCTCCTCTGCACCATCTCCAAAGCATCCACATCCTTTTGGTAATGTGGTGACCAGAACTGTACACTGTACTCCAAATGTGGCCGAACCAATGTCCTATCCAACTGCAACATGACCTGCCAACTCTTGTACTCAATACCCTGCCCAATGAAGGAAAGCATGCCATGTGCCTTCTTGACCACCCTATTGACCTGCATTGTCACCTTCAGGGAACAATGGACCTGAACACCCAGATCTCTCTGTTCATCAATTTTCCCCAGGACTTTTCCATTTACTGTATAGTTCGCCCTTGAATTTGATCTTCCAATATGCATCACCTCACATTCGCCCGGATTGAACTCCATCTGCCATTTATCTGCCCAACTCTCCAGTCTATCTATATTCTGCTGTAATTTCTGACAGTCCTCTTCACTATCAGCTACTCCAGCAATCTTAGTGTCATCAGCAAACTTGCTGATCAGACCACCTACACCTTCCTCCAGATCATTTACATATATCACAAACAACAGTGGTCCCAGCACAGATCCCTGTGGAACAACACTGGTTACAGGTCTCCAATTTGAGAAACTCCCTTCTACTACTACCCTCTGTCTTATGTTGCCCAGCCAGTTTTTTATCCATCTAGCTAGCACACCCTGGACCCCATTTGACTTCACTTTCTCCATCAGCCTGCCAAGGGGAACCTTATCAAACACCTTACTGAAGTCCATGTATATGACATCTACAGCCTTTCCCTCATGAATCAACTTTGTTGTGTCCTCAAAGAATTCTATTAAGTTGGTAAGACATGACCTTCCCTGCACAAAACCATGTTGCCTATCACTGATAAGCCAATTTTCTTCCAAATGGGACTAGATCCTATCCCTCAGTATCTTCTCCAGTAGCTTCCCTACCACTGACGTCAGGCTCACCGGTCGATAATTACCTGGATTATCCTTGCTGCCCTTTTTAAACAAGGGGACAACATTAGCAAGTCTCGAGTCCTCTGGGACCTCACTCGTGTCTAAGGACACTGCAAAGATATCTGTTAGGGCCCCGGCTATTTCCTCTCTCGCTTCCCTCATAAACCTGGGATAGATCCCATCCGGACCTGGGGACTTGTCCACCTTAATGTCTTTTAGGATACCTAACACTTCCTCCTTCCTTATGTCAATTTGACCTAGACTAAGCAAACATCTATCCCTAACCTCAACATCCGTCATGTCCCTCTCCTTGGTGAATACCGATGCAAAGTACTCGTTAAGAATGTCACCCATTTTCTCTGACTCAGCGCACAACTTTCCTTCTTTGCCCTTAAATGGGCCAATCCTTTCTCTAGTTACCCTCTTGCTCTTTTTATATGTGAATAAAAGGCTTTGGGATTTTCCTTAACCATGTTTGCCAGCAATATCTCATATCCTCTCTTAGCCCTCTTAATCCCTTTTTTCAGATTTGCTCTACATTCCAGATATTCTTGCAAAGCTTCGTCTGTCTTCAGTCGCCTAGACCTCATGTATGCTTCCTTTTTTCTCTTGGCTAGTCTCACAATTTCACCTGTCATCCATGGTTCCTTAATCTTGCCATTTCTATTCCTCATTTTCACAGGAACATGTCTCTCCTGCACACTAATCAACCTCTCCTTAAAAGCCTCCCACATATCAAATGTGGATTTACCTTCAAACAGTTTCTCCCAATCTACATTCCTCAGATCCTGCCGAATCTTGGTATAGTCGGCCTCCCCCAGTTTAGTACTCTTCCTTTCGGACCACTCCTATCCTTGTTCATGAGTATTGTGAAACTTACAGAATTGTGGTCGCTATTTCCAAAGTAGTCCCCTACTGTAATATCAACCAACTGGCCGGGTTCATTCCCCAGCACCAGGTCCAGTATGGCCCTTTCCCGAGTTGGACTACATACATACTGCTCTAGAAAACCCTCCTGGACACACCTTAAAAATTCTGCTCCGTCTTGACCCCTGACACTGAATGAATCCCAGTCAATGTTGGGAAAATGAAAATCTCCCATCACCACCACCCTGTTTCTCCTACACCTTTCCATTATCTGTTTACATATTTGTACCTCTATCTCACGCTCGCTGTTGGGAGGCCTGTAGTACAGCCCCAGCATTGTTACTGCATTCTTCCTATTTCTGAGTTCTACCCATATTGCTTCACTGCTTGAGTCCTCCATGGGGCCCTCCTTCAGTGCGGCTGTGATATCGTCTTTGACCATTACAGCAACTCCTCCACCCCTTTTACCTCCCTCTCTATCCCACCTGAAGCATTGATATCCTGGGACAACTAGTTGCCAGTCATGCCCTTCCCTCAACCAAGTCTCAGTAATAGCAGTAACATCATACTTCCAGGTACCGATCCAAGCCCTAAGCTCATCTGCCTTGTCTACTACACTTCTCGCATTAAAACAAATGCACCTCAGACCACCTGCCCCTTTGTGTTCATCATCTGCTCCCCGACTACTATTCCCTTTAGTCACACTGACTCCATTATCTAGTTCCCTACAGGCTTCCGTTTCTACCTCTTTTCTGTCCAATATTTGGTTCCCATCCCCCTGCCACATCAGTTTAAACCCTCTCCCACAGCATTAGCAAAAGCACCCCCAAGGACATTGGTTCCAGTCCGGCTCAGGTGTAGGCCGTCCAATTTGTAATAGTCCCACCTTCCCCAGAACCGGTTCCAATGTCCCAAAAATCTGAACCCCTCCCTCCTGCACCATCTCTCAAGCCACGCATTCATCCTGGCTATTCTTTCATTTCTGCACTGACTAGCACGTGGCACTGGTAGCAATCCTGAGATTACTACCTTTGAGGTCCTACTTTTTAACTTGGCTCCTAACTCCCTAAATTCTGCTTGTAGGACCTCATCCTGTTTTCTGCCTATATCGTTGGTGCTATATGCACCACGACAACTGGCTGTTCGCCCTCCCCCTTCAGACTGTTCTGCAGCCGATCGGCAACATCCCTGACCCGTGCACCTGGGAGGCAACATACCATTCGGGAGCCCCGTTTTCGACCACAGAACCGCCTATCTACTCTACTTACAATTGAATCCCCAATGACTATCGCCCTTCCACTCTTTTTCCCGCCCTTCTGTACAGCAGAGCCAGCCACGGTGCCGTGAACCTGGCTACTGCTGCCTTCCTCTGGTGACCCATCTCCTCCAACAGCATTCAAAACGGAATACCTGTTTTGGAGGGAGATGACCGCAGGGGACTCCTGCACTGCCTGCCTGCTCTTCATCTGCCTTTTGGTCACCCATTCGCTATCTCTCTCAGCAATCCTAATCTGCGGTGTAACCAAATTGCTTAACGTGCTATCCACGACCCCCTCAACATCGCGTACGCTCCAAAGCGAGTCCATCCGCAGCTCCATAGCCGCCGTGCTGTCTAACAAGAGCTGCAGCTGGACACACTTCCTGCACGTGAAGGAGTCGTTCTGTAGTTCTGTATTATTACAGAAGTTCTTATTATTTCTTGTTTTATTGGTGCCACAAACACAATAACTTGTGAAATATTTGTCTCACATACAAAATTGCTGGAAGAACTCAGCAAGTCTGGCAGCTTATGGAGAGAAATCGGAGTTAACGTTTCAGGTCCAGTGATCCTTCTTAGAAATGATGTACCTGGGGAAATGTTGGTATTTATGTAGATGATGGGTTGGAGGGGTGGGGGGAGGGGTGGGTGTCCCTCAGGGACACCTTGGTCCATTCCTCCTTCACTCCCAAACATTCCCACAGCGCCATGGCACCTTCCCCCAGCAATCGCGGGTGTATCACCTGTCTGTTTATTTCCTCCCTCCTAACAATTTCAAGGCTTTGAATGTACGTACTTCGTTCAATCTGATGTACTGTATTCGCTGCTCACGCTGTGGTCTCCTCTACACTGTGGAAACAACACGCAGACTGGATGCTCCTGAGATGCTGCTTGGCCTGCTGTGTTCATCCAGCCTCACATTTTATTAACGCAGACTGGATGACTGCTTTGCAGGACACCCATGGTCTGCCTGCAAAAATGAATCTGAGCTTCCAGTTGTTTGCCACTTTCAATACCTGACCACAGTCCCTAGCTAAAATCTGTCTCAGGCTATCCGCAGTGCTCCAGCAAAGCTCGGCGCAAGCTGGAAGAACAATACCTCATTTTTCGCTTGGGAACCGTACAGCCTTCGGACTCCGTATCAAGTTCAACAATTTTAGGACTTGAGCACCTTCTCCCATGTTCTTACGCCAACCCTAACACACCAAGCCTTGTCATCACATGCCTACTACCACACATAACCCACTGTCACTTGACAACAAATAGTCCCCATTAGCAGCTATTTATTCTCCCAGCCTCTCTTTTACTGACTCTGCTATCTATTCAACTGTTTTTCTCTCTAGGCTCTATTTCCATCTTCCGTTTAACCCTCTTTCCACCCATCCCACCCGATCTTCTTCAGTTTCTGATTTCGAGCATCCACAGTTCTTTCAGTTAATTGTTTCAAACACGATAAATAGTAAGCTAGTTTTCTCTTGGTGCCACTTTTTTTTTCTCCTCTGGGTGAAGTCATCAATGCTGTCAATCTACAAATGAATGTCAGAGGTATAATGGATGATCCTCGTGTGATAGCCACTGAGGTGATAAGGAACTGAGTGGATAAACTATGACCATAATACACAGATTAACTATCCTGTTTTGGAGTCAATGTACTATACTCATATCGTTCAGAAGCTTTTCTCCTGCGTTAGCAGCAGCAGCAGCAGAATTCAAAACTACCTGCCCCTGCGGGAAGATTCCTGCTCAAAGTTAGGATTCTTAAAGAGGACAACAAGGGAAATACAGCAGAAATGTCCATCTATCATTAAATTTAATTACTCATTAGTAACGGAGCAAAAACCCTGGAATAGGTCTCAGAGTTCAAACATAGACCAAGACGAGGATTAAAAGAACAAAATGGAAAACTGAATGGGAGCAAATATGAAGTTAAAAATTTAATACATTACGTTTTTGAGTTTTAAAAGCTAAAAAGTTACTGCAGTCACCTAGAAAAATGATGTAATTTTACGGAGCAACAGTGCCACCTAGCTTCGAATAAAGTGATAGGGAATTATTAACGTAAAGAATAACAACTCTGAATGAACCCAGTTTAGGATGAGCCAACATTAAAGGTGCTATTGAAAATAGCTGATTTATTTTCAATGGCAATCAGTCTAATGTCAGCAAAATACTTAAGCAGGGTCTGCCCACCTTAACTTGATCGCAGCATCCTGATATCGAAGCTAATTGAAATCTAACATTGTGAAAATTCAATATTGCTTTTGCACTTGTTCCCGCTGACAAATGATAAAAATACACAGACAGTGGTTTAAGATGATGGACTCCTGGAAGAACTTGAAAACCTGGTCTTTCAAATATGAGACAGACAATACATGTGTGCAGTAGAGAATGTTGCCTGCTGATGAAGACACTGCTGAGAGAACATAGAACATTACAGCACAGTATAGGCCCCTCAGCCCTCGATGTTGTGCCGACCTGTCATACTGATCTGAAGCCCATCTAACCTACACTATTCCATGTATGTCCATATGCTTATCCAATGATGACTTAAATGTACTTAAAGTTGGCGAATCTACTACCATTGCAGGCAAAGCGTTCCATTCCCTTACTACTGTCTGAGTAAAGAATCTATCTCTGACATCTGTCCTATATCTTTCACCCCTCAATTTAAAGCTATGCCCCCTCGTGCTCGCCGTCACCATCCTGAGAAAAAGGCTCTCCCTATCCACCCTATATAACCCTCTGATTATTTTATATGTTTCAATTAAGTCACCTCTCAACCTTCTTCTCTCTAATGAAAACAGCCTCAAGTCCCTCAGCCTTTCCTCGTAAGACCTTCCCTCCATACCAGGCAACATCCTAGTAAATCTCCTCTGCACCCTTTCCAAAGCTTCCACATCCTTCTTATAATGCGGAGACCAGAACTGTACACAATACTCCAAGTGCGGCCGCACCAGAGTTTTGTACAGCATAACCTCTTGGTTCCGGAACTCGATCCCTCTATTAATAAAAGCTAAAGCACTTGACATCTCAGTTTACATGCCCATCAGAACTTACATGTTACCACATCAGAATCCACATCTGGGTCTCCTGCAGCAAAATTTGTCTTCAAACTCAATCTACCAGGTTGGCAAATGAACCAGAGATAACAAGGTGTGGAGCTGGATGAACATAGCAGGCCAAGCAGCATCTTAGGAGCAGGAAAGCTGACGTTTCAGGCCTAGACCCTTCGTCAGAAATGAACCATCTTTGCTTCCTGGGTTGACTGCAGCTCACTCAGAACTGCTGACGCAACAAGACCTGACTCCAACTTCACACTTGCCTCCAGGATATGTGCACATCCAAGCTTTGTGTGTCAGGTCAAGTGAGGGGGAACTCTTCATTAATGCGGTGGTGTTGTTCATCATCTTCCTCCTGAGGAGCACTGTTGATGAGATCATGTGTCCAAAGACAGAAAATCAGGATGGTAATGGTGCAATGGAAGGGGTGGGAGTTTTGGAAAGCAAGATCTCTATGGAAATCTGCAACTTGTTCACTGTATATCAATTTGCAGTATTCAGCCAAGGACCCATCTGTTTTGAGGGAGTAGGAAAGAGCTTCTTGTGGTCTTCAGTCACAGGGAAAAAGAAAGTGCTGCAACCCAAGCTGTTAATGAGTGATATGAAATTTTTGAATTGGTGGCACTGAGCCTAAAAGCAGATGAGAAAACTTTTAGAATCAAGGATATGATCAGAACCTGTATCACTTTCACGTGAAAAGTTTAGGAAGGTAAACATGGCAGTTCACACAGTCACTAGATATGAACTTACAAAATAGGAGGTGAAGTACACAAATGTAGTTGAGCCCCCTCGGGTCTGCTCCATCATTCAGCAAGATCTATTTATGCTTGGAATTCTACATTCCCATCTACCTGTAATACCCCTACCTGACAAGAATCTATCTACCTCTGCCTTAAAATATTCAGTGACACTGCTTTCATTGTGTTCTAAGGTATTATTCCAAAGTAGCACAATCCTTTGAAAGAAAGAAATTCTAATTTCTGTCCTAAAAAAGGTGACCCTCAATTTTAAAACAGTGTGCCCAATGTTCTGGGCACCCACAAGAAAAAAACATACTTTCCAGGTCGACGCCGACTGAACCCCGCCCACGGTCGACGCTGACGGAACCCCGCCCACGGCCGACGGAACCCCGCCCACGGCCGACGCCGGCGAAACCCCGCCTACGGCCGACGCCGACGGAACCCCGCCCACGGCCGACGGAACCCCGCCCACGGCCGACAACCTCATCGCTCCGCCCACAACCTCCACAGCCATGAGCCCTGCCGCATCTTCACCATCGCCCCAGACCTCCCACTGACTGAGGACGAACGGTCAGTCCTTAGCAAGGGGCTCACCTTTGTCCCCCTACAACCACACATCAACGAATACCAGTCACGGTCGGACATAGAGCAGTTTTTTCGCCACCTTCGCCTCCACGCCTACTTCTTCAACCGGGAACCTAACCCTCCTTCCACTGACACCTTCACCCGCTTCCAACACAAGTCCTCCTCCTGGACACCACCCCCAGGCCTCCTACCCTCCCTCGACCTCTTCATCTCCAACTGCCGTCGAGACATCAACCGCCTCAACCTCTCCACCCCTCTCACCCACTCCAACCTCTCCCCCGCAGAACGGGCAGCCCTCCGCTCCAACCCCAACCTCACCATCAAACCCGCAGACAAGGGTGGCGCAGTGGTAGTATGGCGCACTGACCTCTACATCGCCGAGGCCAGACGCCAACTCTCCGACACCACCTCCTACCGCCTCCTCGATCATGACCCCACACCCGAGCACCAAACCATCATCTCCAACACCATTCACGGCCTCATCACCTCAGGGGACCTCCCACCCACAGTCTCCAACCTCATTGTTCCCCAACCCCGCACGGCCCGTTTCTATCTCCTTCCCAAAATCCACAAACCTGCCTGCCCTGGTCGACCCATCGTCTCAGCCTGCTCCTGCCCCACCGAACTCATCTCCACCTATCTGGACTCCATTTTCTCCCCTTTGGTCCAGGAACTCCCCACCTACGTCCGTGACACCACCCACGCCCTCCACCTCCTCCAGGACTTCCAATTCCCTGGCCCCCAACACCTCATATTCACCATGGACGTCCAGTCCCTGTACACCTGCATTCCGCATGGAGATGGCCTCAAGGCCCTCCGCTTCTTCCTGTCCCGCAGGCCCGACCAGTCCCCCTCCACCGACACTCTCATCCGCCTAGCTGAACTCGTCCTCACACTCAACAACTTCTCTTTTGACTCCTCCCACTTCCTACAGACTAAGGGGGTGGCCATGGCACCCGCATGGGCCCCAGCTATGCCTGCCTCTTTGTAGGTTACGTGGAACAGTCCCTCTTCCGCACCTACACAGGCCCCAAACCCCACCTCTTCCTCCGGTACATTGATGACTGTATCGGCGCCACCTCTTGCTCCCCAGAGGAGCTCAAACAGTTCATCCACTTCACCAACACCTTCCACCCCAACCTTCAGTTCACCTGGGCCATCTCCAGCACATCCCTCACATTCCTGGACCTCTCAGTCTCCATCTCAGGCAACCAGCTTGTAACTGATGTCCATTTCAAGCCCACCGACTCCCACAGCTACCTAGAATACACCTCCTCCCACCCACCCTCCTGCAAAAATTCCATCCCCTATTCCCAATTCCTCCGCCTCCGCCGCATCTGCTCCCACGATAAGACATTCCACTCCCGCACATCCCAGATGTCCAAGTTCTTTAAGGACCGCAACTTTCCCCCCACAGTGATCGAGAACGCCCTTGACCGCGTCTCCCGTATTTCCCGCAACACATCCCTCACACCCCGCCCCCGCCACAACCGCCCTAAGAGGATCCCCCTCGTTCTCACACACCACCCTACCAACCTCCGGATACAATGCATCATCCTCCGACACTTCCGCCATTTACAATCCGACCCCACCACCCAAGACATTTTTCCATCCCCTCCCCTGTCTGCTTTCCGGAGAGACCACTCTCTGCGTGACTCCCTTGTTCGCTCCACACTGCCCTCCAACCCCACCACACCCGGCACCTTCCCCTGCAACCGCAGGAAATGCTACACTTGTCCCCACACCTCCTCCCTCACCCCTATCCCAGGCCCCAAGATGACATTCCACATTAAGCAGAGGTTCACCTGCACATCTGCCACTGTGGTATACTGTATCCATTGTACCCGGTGTGGCTTCCTCTACATTGGGGAAACCAAGCGGAGGCTTGGGGACCGCTTTGCAGAACACCTCCGCTCAGTTCGCAACAAACAACTGCACCTCCCAGTCGCCAACCATTTCCACTCCCCCTCCCATTCTCTAGATGACATGTCCATCATGGGCCTCCTGCAGTGCCACAATGATGCCACCCGAAGGTTGCAGGAACAGCAACTCATATTCCGCCTGGGAACCCTGCAGCCATATGGTATCAATGTGGACTTCACCAGTTTCAAAATCTCCCCTTCCCCTACTGCATCCCTAAACCAGCCCAGTTCGTCCCCTCCCCCCACTGCACCACACAACCAGCCCAGCTCTTCCCCCCCACCCACTGCATCCCAAAACCAGTCCAACCTGTCTCTGCCTCCCTAACCGGTTCTTCCTCTCACCCATCCCTTCCTCCCACCCCAAGCCGCACCCCCAGCTACCTACTAACCTCATCCCACCTCCTTGACCTGTCCGTCTTCCCTGGACTGATCTATCCCCTCCCTACCTCCCCACCTATACTCTCTCCACCTATCTTCTTTACTCTCCATCTTCGGTCCGCCTCCCCCTCTCTCCCTATTTATTCCAGTTCCCTCTCCCCATCCCCCTCTCTGATGAAGGGTCTAGGCCCGAAACGTCAGCTTTTGTGCTCCTGAGATGCTGCTTAGCCTGCTGTGTTCATCCAGCCTCACATTTTATTATCTTGGAATTCTCCAGCATCTGCAGTTCCCATTATCTCTGATACTTTCCAGGTCCACCTTGTCAAGACCATTCAGGCTCTTAGATAATGGGAACCGCAGATGCTGGAGAATTCGGGATAACAAAGTGTGGAGCTGGATGAACACAAACAGCATCTTGGCCTGCTGTGTGCATCCAGTTCCACACTTCATTCAGGTTCTTATAAATTTCAATCAAACCACTCCATACTCTTCTAACCTCCAGGCCAGCCTTCCAACCTTTCTTTATCACTTAATCCCATGCGTCAAATTATTAAACCTCTTCAGAATTGCTTCCGCAGCCTTTATGTCATTCCTTAAATACAGAGACAAAACTGCATGCAGCGTTCGAAGTGTGGTCTCACCAATGTCCTGTATAACAGAAGCGTAATATCCTTACATTTATTTATCACTCCTTAATAAAGGATAGCATCCTGTTAGCCTCCTTGAGTACTGTTAGAGGGAGAACTCAATTGTTGAGTTCTGTGTTTGGAAACAGAATTGACCTTTCTTCAGAGCTCCTTCCCAATGCAGCATGGGAGAGGACCCTCTCTAGGACACACTGGTTCTCTCAAACAAGTATAATATTTTATACATTTTGTGTTACAATAATTACATGCAATATTGATGTAATTGTTAGTCACATCCCCCTAATTTGCACATGCAGCCCTGTAAACACACAATCAATGATGGACAAATCTATTGATCGCCCTAGTTCCTCCCATAATCTCATAGTGTTTACCAGATATCATTATCATCTGTCTTTGGGATCTTATAAGGCATCTCATTCATTCAAATTCCAACACTGACACGCCTACGTCTTCCCAGATATTTGCCAGCTGCATGACACAAATTGCCAATAGCCAGGATACTTATCAGTAAAAACTCTTCCAAATTCTGTGTTGCAATTTATATTCCCTACTAACCTTATCATAAACAATACAAAGGATGTGAATTTCTACCAATTGTTAGGAAATTGTTAAGATAAACTCTAATGTACAGTTATTGCCGTTCTTTGATGTGGCTGACAAATTGGGAAACAGCGCTCTCTCTCTTTGGGAGATCAAACAAACACAGTCTTTCTGTCTCGTAGCTGCAGTTTGCGACCTCTGATATTTGCATGTCGTAAGTTGATTTTAAACAGAAGTTTGGTTCTTGCATGAGCATTACTGTCTCTATTCTGAAGTAAATCTCTTTTCTAAACAAGACAACATTTGTTTGAATTCCATTGATAAGAGTGAGATTCAAGCACTTGCATAGCTTTACCAAATCATTACAAAAACTTATTTGGATTCTCAAGGTACAACAGGGCATGACCTCACTCCCACCCTTATAATTTGTCTCTGTCATCTTTCCCTTGATATTTGGATGCAAGGATCTGCTCAACTTGTCTATAGCTGTACTATGCTGTTTGCTAAGCTGTAAAGTTGCAAACGTTTATCTCTCCACAGTCACCATGACTTTGCTTTATGACCATTCTCTACCCTGTACCTGCTATGGTGCTCTTTTAGAGGTTATCTGTTTACACTATTTGCTGTTTCTGTTTCAATTGACAGAGTATGAATTTTCTTTATTACCTAGATATCTCTTTATCCTTTTAAGGCTATTCTTTATCAAAATGCTTATGTGTTTAGAGCTTCCTGTCTATAGAAATCTGATTAAATTTCCCTGTCTTTTCTTCCCACCTATTATAATTCCCACGGAAATTTTCATTATCTTATTCAGTTACTCTGCATGGAGACCACAAGTCTATCTGTGAACATCTTCTAAATGTAACTGCTCATCTCCTTTTTGGCCATCTTATGTCAGTTAAAAAGTCCCAGGTAGCCATTTTATGTCAACTTTAGACATGAGCCACTACAACTACACACTGTACCTGGATACTAGCTTTTTGTGACTCGTGCACCAGAATGCTTGAATCCCTCTGCACTTCATATTTCCTTAGTTGTTCTTGATTTAAGTAATAATCTGCATTTTCATTATGTAGCCAAAGCGAACAACTTCGTACTTTCCATCACTATATTTCACTTTACTATGCTTCACCCAATTACTAAACTATCTATGTCTCTGTAAACTTCTTACATCATCTTCACAACGTACTTCCCTGGCATC
Source organism: Stegostoma tigrinum (assembly GCF_030684315.1). Lineage (NCBI taxonomy): Eukaryota > Metazoa > Chordata > Chondrichthyes > Orectolobiformes > Stegostomatidae > Stegostoma > Stegostoma tigrinum. Next base: position 26,335,258 of record NC_081371.1, on the reverse strand, counting down.
TGGAAATTTAACTACCAAGTTTTCATTTCCCTCATCTAAGTCATATTATAAAAGGCCGAATCCCAGCTCATATCCCCCTGTGGCAGTCCACTCATCATATCCTGCCAAACAAGCAATGACTCATTAAAGCACACTCTGTCTTCTGCCAGTCAGACAATCTTCCATCCATGCTGAGACGTTCCCACTACACCTTGAGTTTGTATTTTCTGCAATAACTTTTCATGTGGTACCATTTCAAATGCCTTCTGGAAATACAAGTACAGCACGTCTCCTCTCTCCCCTTTATCCAAAACACATTACTCCTTCAAAGAAGTCTATGAGGAACTGAAGATATCCTTGGACTTGTTAACATGATAAAGACAGTATATGTTGAAACACCACAAATGACATGACCAAATCTATGTGTGCATTCTTCTCACAATAGTACAGACCATTCAGTTTAAATTGATCTTATATTTATTTCTTTGATACAGTAAATTACCAAGCACAACTATGTAGAGTAAACAACCTGTCCCTTCTGACATGTTTTATGCGTTTGTTATAGAAATTAATGTGGCAGCCTTCTGTGTTGAAGCACAATTGTTTGAGCTGTGGCGGTCAACTCCATGTTAAGCATTGCCTAATGGGGCTCAGGAGATCCACTCTGTAAGAATTGTAAACAATTATTGCAGAGGAAGGCAGTGGGTCCTCTGTTTTTTTCTGCGTCACTTCTCAGCTAAGTGAACTCATTTACAGCATAGAGTTAATCAGCGTAGAAATAGACCCTTTGGTCTAATTCGTCCATGCTGACCAGTTCTGTTCACCTACTCCAAACCTGTACAAGCAACCTGTCCAGAGATCAATGCGATCAGTAAATGTACCCCTTGTCGATTTCTGCAATCTTCATATCTAGCTTGCAGGGGCCAATGTGGTACAGGTATGGATGTCTGGGTGGTGCTGATTCAGTAAATAAAAATGAAAGAACTGTGGATACTGTAAATCAGGAACGAAAACAGAAGTTGCTAGAAAAAGCTCACCAGGTCTGGCAGCGTCTGTAAAGAAAAAAATCAGAGTAAATGTTCTAGGTCCAGTGATCCTTCCTCAGAACTGCTGATTCAGTGACTAGTTCAAAATCAAGACATCTTGGCAATGTGCCTTCACTCACCTAATAAATGTAACTGAACCTGCAAACTTTGTTCACTTAGCAATGAGTGTGACCTGATGGAATTAACATAAAACATACTAACAGTAAAACTGAACTCTTTATTATTTAAAGTCAGTTGTTAGAAAAGAATTTGAATATTCTTGAAAAAAGACACTTTCTCAAAGTTGTTTTTTTTTGTATTTAACTCACCAGGATATTTTTTTAAGAATACAAATTCAAGGGAAAAAAACTAACAGTTATACTGCATGAGATGAGAATGCCCATTTGTTGGCAATTGAACTCTGATTGGTAGAGATCTTACTGTGGAGAATGAACTTATTAGTGATGATTGGCTTTTAGCTTCCAAACTTTGAAGTTTAAACCAAGAAGATAGACTCTGACTTGCCCGAACGTTGCCATGCAAACTGAACCAACAAATGTCTGTCACCTATTTTGTAGAGTTGAACCAGGCAAAATATGGGTACATGGCCTTCCTGTCTGCAAAGAATGGAGCCCTGTGTATTTACTATATGTAACTTGAAACATCTGCAACCGCATCACAATGGCAATCCTAATTGGTTGTCAGTGTAATTTTTTTCACATTTTCAGGAAGATCCAACGACCAATTAAGATTGTTACTGGAAAACAGATGTATGTACATAGTGATCCTTAAAGGTTGATGAAACATGTAGGTCCTAAGTACAAATTCAATAATTGACACAATCACTAGAAAACCCAAGGCAAGAGGAAGATGTGGTTTTCTACATGCACCAAGAAAATGCCTAGCTTTCAATCAATTTTGCAAGGCATGTGACAAAAAGGTTGTTAGCAGATATCGTGCATTAAAACAATGATAAAGCTACAGAGAGCCGTGCATTTACCCAAACAGTCCGCACATGAGGCATAAGTTTAAGATTTGATAAAAGCTACCGGTATCCCACCAGAAGCACATACATGAAGCGATGGGTAAACCAAAATCAGAGGATGTACACCCAAAATTAAGAATGGTCAACACACGTTTCTCTCTGTTAGTCTCATGGAAAGCAGCAATTATTATGCAAGTCCATGTGTTTGCAAAAATTCAAATTGGCTGTCCTCAATGATCTGGTGACTATGTGTTTTACATAGATTGTGCCTCTCATGTTTAATTTAATACAATATAATCTGATGTTAAAGTTGGACTCCTCTCTATTTCTTCTTCATATTGAGCAGCATGATTAAAAAAAGCATCTGAGAGTGAAAGCCCATCATTACCCCTCCTAGTATATATCCCAATCCATCACCACCATTTCCTCTCACTTTCACCTCTTTGTTCTCGTTGTTTCCCTTCCAGTCATCAATTCATTGTCAATATGGTCCTCATCCCAGATCAGTTCCAACTTGACTATTTTCTCAATGCTGTCACAACCATATGCTTACTTCTCCATTCTGCTCATGGGGACACTTTCCTGTTATATGCTTAAAAGGGGAATAGGGAAGACAGGTTTAAGGAATGATAACTGCAAAGATGAGGTTCTAACCTTACAGAGTTAGCAAGCTAGAAATTGCAGAACGGATAATGTTGAACAGGAGCCAGAGCACAGAAATCAATATATAGAGATTTGTTGGTTCATTTTCTACCTCTGGTCTCCTAATATATAAATTTTGATAAAATAAAGAAACTTCACTTGTGTCAAGAAGTATGTAGTCAGGCAGAAAAGGGTCGTTAAGACTACAATCAGGTCAGCCATGTTCTTACTTGTGTGACACAGTGACAGCCAAATGGCCTACTCTAATTTTTACTTCATTTGATCTATGGTCTTATGAAATAAACTGAAGTCATTGTCAGAGACAGAATATTTAAGATTATCACCATTCTGGGAGAATGCAAATAAAATTGTTTTGCTAAATGCTGTTCTTCTGTCTCTGGCAGTGAGTGTATCAGTTTTGATTGCTAACAATTTCAAGTCTCATATCTAATGTCAATTTTTTTGTTTTATTAATATTACATGCATTTTTATCAAATGGCGAAGACCTAATCATCACAATTTTAGTGAGCATTGAATTCCTATCAGACAATGACTGTGTATGACAACAATTTATGCAACTGCACAAGTTTTATTTTGAATTTTTTACTGAATTTTTATGGAATTGAATTTTTCGTAAAATTAATTGCTCAAATTTGATTTTGCTATCCTTTTCACAAAACAAGATTTGTAATGGCCTTATTTTTCCTTATCTGCCCTCTTAATTATTTGGATATGGATAACTTTTGGCAACATTGGATTATAAATAAAGGTCTGTGTGGAAAAAAAAGAAGTTTTTGAAATGTGAATTTTACACTGAATGCTACAGATTTCAAGAGCAACGCAAACCCCGAAAATATCCAGAGGAGAAAATGTTAGTATTTGAATCTGAATTGGATTCCCAAAGGAGAACAGTGCTTCAAAATGGTCACATTTAAGTTTTGTTTTCTTAATAAAAAGTGAAACGTAGCAGAATTCTGGAGGAATGTCAAGCTGATCTCCGCCTACCTCAGGTTGAAATGGACATGGGGGCTGGGGAGAATCAAAAGCAAAGAGTATTTTCAGCATTGCTGATCAAGTGCAGCTAAGCTTAAAGTTAAATAAAACCAGTGGATGCGACAAGAAGATATGTTTGAAATAGTGTGAATACAGGTTTGGCTGATAGTGACATTTTACAATTTGGGAAAATTTCTGTCAATAGCATGTCATTTCCAACTGCGTAAATGGAGGTGTGTGTCATAGTGAGAATCTGAAACTTGGATACAGGCACAAGATGGCTTCTTGGTGCAAGTCAGCACAACAAAATGCCTTCTAGCCTAGGAACTGTAAATTCTGCTACAGCTGCATAAATAATGCAGTAATGATAAGATAATGCAGTACTAAGCCTTCTAACTGACTTTCGGTTGCAAATGTTGTGGCACTGTGTGGCAAGATAAAAAGTTACTTACAAGATGTGACATAAATTGTTTACCAGTTAATGTTATTGGATTAAGTAACTGTCAATGAACCAATATCATGTATTGATTGGTAATTGTTTGAATACACTATGCGATCGTGCCATGTACCCCGCTTTAAGAAAAGTATAAAAATGTCTTTGCATTAAGTTGTGTGCGCAGCTCCTCCAAGGAATACGGAAGTGCTCAACTTCTGTTTCCGGATGATCTGTACCTGGGCATATGAAGAAATAAAGAGTAAAGTCTTAAACAGCCAGACCGACTGCGAGTGTTCATTGACTGATCACGGGATCGAGAGACCCCACCAGGGGTCGAGATTTACAATAGCTGACCAGATTGTTGCCGTAACTTCCCTTTCCTGCATTTCCCACATACTTCTTGACACAAGAGTGAACTGCCTTTGTTTTATAAAAGTTTACATATTTGGAGACCATTGGTAGGAAAAGAATCAACAACTCTCCATGTATTGATTTCTGTGCTCAGTGCTTGATTTCAGTGAGGAATAAGCTATAAAACAATCCCCTGGACAAAACTTTCCTGCCTAACTCCATTGCCATTAACCTAGGGATTATTGAGAGATCAAGGTGGCATGGTTTTTCTTGAAACTAAATTGATTTTAGGTATTTCAATTACATTGGATTTATTTTTCTGGTGCATATCATTGATTTTTTTGTTGAGACTAGTTTGGTCAGGAACATAAATGGCACTATACTGTGTACTGCCATGCCTCATGTTTGGTGCACATTGATGGTTATGGGGACCTCAAAACATTTCCTTTATTGTGAAAGAAACAATTTGTTTGTGCTTTCTTTATTGAATGTTTATATCAGTGTCCAATGGGACATGGCAGAATTTGCAGACTCAATTAGCCCTCTCTTTTATGGATTATAAAAGACACTGCCTGAGGTAGCAAGAATACTTGCAATATTGCAGGTACAATACCAGAAAATTCTGACATTGTTTATGCTGTTGATAGCACTCACTATTTCATTTGAACTCAAATGGGATAATACAGAACAAGCCTTAATCACAGATTATGACGTGGAAGCAGGGATATAGGCATGAAATTGTCCCTTCCCACAGGGTAAAACATAAACATAAATAATCAAATCCTACTGCTGTTTTTAAAAAGATACCAAAAACACCTTCTCCCATTCCATTTCTGCTGGCATGCTACCCTTACTTCTGATCATATTGTTGAACCACTGCGCACACACTGAGTCATCTCTGTGCTGATTCTGTCAGAATGTCGACTGCATCCCTCCAACAAGGTGACCACTGTGTCCACTCCACAAGGGTGACCTATGCAGCCTCTCCACCAGAGTGATCTCTGCATCTCCTCCTCCATTGTCAACTTTGTATCCCCAACACCAAGGTGCACTCTCTGTCAATTGTGTCAGAATGACCACTGTGTCCACTCCACCAGGGCGACGTCTGTGTCTGCTCCATTAACATTAAATGTGTGCCAACTCTGCCAGGATAAAGTGTGTGTCCAGTCCACCAGAGTGACGTTTGTGCTGACTCCACCAGGATGACCAACCCTGGGAATAAAGCAAAGGATTCTTTGCCAGTATGACAGGATGGAGGAGGTGATAAACTTACAATCAATAATGTAAGTCATTTCTCTGGAACTTCTGAAAGCCATCAAGGTGAAAGATGATGGTCCTGAGAGTGGAACATCCGCTATCTCAGTGACCCACTGTTTGCATCAAGCAATCCTTTTCAAAGCCACTACAATTCGCCTGCCTTCTCTGTCCAATCTGCCCCTATCCAAACCATGGAGAAGATCCTTTCTTGTCACAGTAATGTCATGAAAAGTCAGGAGACTTCCTCATTTCACTATTTCTGGCAAAGGTAATCGCATGACCTAGAATTCCTTTACAATTTACCAACATGGGCATAATTCAATGTACTTTGAGCTCAACAAGGAGAATATGCCTGACTGAACTATTTCCCAATCAGCCCCACTTGTGAATTATCTGACGAAGGTTTATGATTTTAAAATTCCTTCAGTCCTTTGCAGTATATTGGACTGATATCCACTTTGAACGATATTGAAATGGAACCAGATTAATCTCATTCACATAGGATTCCAATACAGAATGGAGGCATTTACCACCACCAAGCACTCCCCGCACCCTCTATAAAACCATATGTTATATGAGCAGAATTAGGCCATTTGACCCATAGAGTTTCCTCTACCATTTGCTCACGTCAAAGTATTTTTCAATCACATTCTCCTGCCTTCTGCCCATAACACTTGATCCCTTACTAATCAAGAACCCATGCATCTACTTTTTAAATGTATTCAATAAATTGGCCCCCACAGCCTTCAGAAGCAATGGGTTCCACAGAATAACTACGCTCAGGCTGAAAGAATTCCTCCACATCTCATTTCTAAAGGGCTGTCCCTTCACTCTGAAGTGGTGCCCTTGGGTTCTAGTCTGTGCTCCTAGATGAAACATCTTCTCAATGTCCCCTCTATCGAAGGCTCTCAGTATTCTGTAAGTTTCAATAAGATCCTACCCATCCTTATATACTCCATCGAGCACAGAACTAGAGTCCTCAACTACTCCTCATATGATAAGCCTTCATCCCTGGGATCATTCTTGTAAACTTCCTCTGGACTCTTCCAAGGCCAGCGCATCCTTCCTTCATTACCGGATCCAAAACTGCTCACAATATTCCAAATGCGTCTCACCAGAGCTTTATACAGCCTCAGCAGTACATATATATTCTTGTATTTTAGCCCTCTTGAAATGAATGCTAACATTCCATTTATCTTCCTGACAACTAAACCTGCATGTTAACATTAGAAAATTCTGAACTGGGACTCAGAAGTCTCTTTATGCTTCAGAATTCCAAAACCACTCCCTGTTTAGAAGATAATCTATGCCTCTATTCTTCCTACTAAAGTGCATACTCATCTGCCCACTCTCCTAGCCTATCCTTTCGCAGCCTCCCCACTTCCTCAAAACGACCTGTTGCTCCACCTCTCTTTGTGTCTTCTGCAAACTTAGCTCCAATGCCCTCAGTTCCTTCTTCCAGATCATTAATGTATAATGTAAACAGATGTGGCTGCAGCACTGACTCTGGTGGAACTCCATTCGTCACCAGTTAAGATCCTGAAAAAGATTCCTTTATTCCCACTCTCTGTCTTTTGCCTGTCAGTTAATCCTCTATCCATGTAGTACCTTACCCCTAATATATTGGGTTCTAACTTATTTAGCAGCAAGTTTAAAAGTTCTTTTGGAATTCCAAATAGATCTTGTTGACTGGCTCTCCTTGTCTAACTTCCTCTTTGTCTCATCAAAGAATTCTAACAGATTTGTCAGGCATGATCTCCCTTGACAAAACCGTGCTGTTGCAGCCCTATTTTACATGCACTGTCAAGTGATCCACAATCTCATCCTTAATAATGGACCCTTGACCGGGAAGAGGTTAACCAGCCAATAGTTTCGTAGAACATAGAACATAGAAAAGTACAGCACAGTACAGGCTCTTCGGCCCACGATGTTGTGCCGTGGATTAATCCTAATCCAAAAATAAAATAACCTAACCTACATTCCCCTCAATTCACTGCTGTCCATGTGCATGTCCAGCAGTCACTTAAATGTCACTAATGACTCTGCTTCCACGGCTACCACTGGCAAAGTATTCCATACGCTCACAAATCTCTGGGTGAAGAACCTCCCTCTGACGTCTCCTCTATACCTTCCTCCTAACACCTTAAAACTATGACCCCTCGTGGCAGTCAATCCTGCCCTGGGGAAAAGTCTCTGGCTATCGACTCTATCCATGCCTCTCATTACCTTGTACACCTCGATCAGGTCACCTCTCTTCCTCCTTCTCTCCAGAGAGAAAAGTCCAAGCTCAGTCAACCTCAGGCAAGCCCTCCAGTCCAGGCAGCATCCTGGTAAACCTCCTTTGCACCCTCTCCAAAGCCTCCACATCTTTCCTATAATAGGGCGACCAGAGCTGGACACAATATTCCAAGTGTGGTCTCACCAGGGTTTTGTAGAGCTGCAGCATAATGTTGCAGCTCTTAAACTCGATCCCCCCTGTTAATGAAAGCCAAAACACCATATGCTTTCTTAACAACCTTATCCACTTGGGTGGCAACTTTGAGGGAGAGCTCCAATCATGTAACCAACAGCTTCATAGAACGTGTGCACTTGATGAGGCTACAGGTCACAAATGATGGTGTTGATATTAGTCAAGAGCTCATCAATGAAAGGCATTACCTCTCCTACTTGCACTTGTACAAAGTGGCGTCTGCACTTTTGGGCTATCTTAATAAATGCGTCACAAGCCATGTCCTGGACACCATCATGAGTCTCATGCATAAACTCAAACAGTTTGTTGACCACAGTCTTTAGGAACTTACAGTGAGCTCGCAGGAATCTGGGATACTGTCCCACCACGTACATTATATTAGAGGCAATAATAGCCTTGTTATCCTTCCCACGTTTTTTGTTCACAAAGGCCCAGCAAATCCTTGATGACGGTGACGAGAAAGCGTTTCTCATCCTCTTCATGCATTGCACCACTGATGGAGCCGATAGCCCAACAAAGTGTATTGAGGTTCTTCCACGACCATTCTGTACCATTCACTTGATTATGTAGCTTCTCGATCATAATGCATTCTGTGTCAGCATAGTCTAAATGCGTGAGATAGACAAGTGTCTCTCTCATTGTTTTGTACAGATTGATGGAGTCCGTGTCCTTCATGAATTCCCAAACAACTTCTCCCTGCTCATTCTCCACAACAAGCACCTCTTCTGGTTTTGCCATTCGGCTGATCGTGATAAGCCTCACCTTTGACAGCAATGGTAAGTAGATCTGTCTCCGAGGTGGGACATCACTGTGAGGATTGCCCAGAGCAGGAGAGGCACTAATAGAAAATGGATTTTCACGATAAAGCTCTCCTGCCAAACGATTCCAATATTCCAAATAGATCTTAAAAATTTCTATCTCTTCCACTTCTGACACAAGAATCATGTAGTGTAGACCATCCAAGAGTGCCTCTCTGAGCTCACTTGACCTTTCTACTAAGATACCATGCTCTTTCAAGAAAGTACACAAGTACAGACTCAGGTTCTGGATGAAGTTCTGTTCATCATCCTTCCCGTTTGCATAAGCAAGGCAAATGTTAGTATTCACAGGTAGCATCTGTTTGAGCTGAATGATTGTTAATGTAAACAACGAGATGAACTGTTCATACTGACTGACACCAATGCCAGCAATCTCTGTCAAACACTTCAACGTCACATTTCGAAACATGGGTACATTCAGAAACTTGTATACCAAGCTGGAGATGAGCTTTGTTTCAAAGATGTAACCTAAAGGGATCCAGTTCAGAAACCGCAGCAATGTCTCCAGGGCCGCATGGACTAAAGGGGCATTCTGGGAGTTCTCCATTACAAACTGATAGAGTTGAAATATCTGCGAAAATTCATTGCACATACTGTCTTTTAAACACTTAGCTTTCACCTGCATCATTTGTCCACTAGAGAAATCAAAAGCTTCTTCGCTGAGGAGTTTTAAAATAACCATGTTGTTCTGACATAGAGATTCACCGGTTTTGCTGGCTCCGACTATATCACTAATGAATGTGGGCCAGTTTTTGGGATATTCATGTTTAAGGATCTGGACAAGAATCATATTCAGTTTTCCAAGATAAACTTTATCTTTCTCCAAAGTCTCTGAAGATGTTTTAATAATCAAGCCAACAACATACTTTTTTATTCCTTCACATTGATTTCTTGGAAGTATTTTCCATTGAGTTTTGATCACATTTTCCAGTATCTGTAAGGCATAATACTTTGTGTTCATATTCTGAGAAAATGCTAGAATGGTATCCACCCTGGTCCAAGCAGCTGGATGTTCTTTTAAATGGGTTAATATCTCTTGCGCCATTCGTTGCTGTGGGCCCTCACCATGATACAAGCAATTTACAACATTGCCCAGTAGATTAATGTCTAGCTTCTGATTGAAGTCCAGAAACTGGCGCACAGGATGGTCGGTGGTCGTAATTGTTGGCATGGGGTCCTAATTATTATTAATCCCTCCTCGAGATTCTCCTGAGCTGAACTGAAATTTATCCTAGACGATGAAGATAAATTTTTTAAAAAGCTGCCCTCAAGTGTAGAAAGGCACTTTGGTCTTCACTAAGAAGTGCTCCCTTAGCAACAGTTGTCCCAATAATGATAGAATAAAGACTATCTACATAGATAGTCTATATATCTCTATATATCTCTCGCGTCCCGCGTGGTTTTTTTCCCTCTCCTTTCACTCCCCTCCTCTCTTACAAAGCTGTAGTTGAAAATAAATTAATCTTCATGTGCACAAACTTAACAGAGGATGGTTGGTTTCTCTTGCTAAATCTCCCACTGAATTTGAAAGCTTTGAAAAATGCAGCGGAATGATTTATAATTTTTCCCCAATATAAGAAGGTAAGCTATCAGCCAGAGTGAATCGGGGGGCCTTTACGCTGCCGCTCGTCTTTCCCCTCACACAAAAAAATCTAACAACCGTTTGCAACTCCTGTCTTTTGTCTCCCTCCCTTCTTAAACAGGGGTGTTACATTAACCATTTTCCAGTCCTCGACTCCAATGATTCCTGAAAGTTCACCCCCAATTCCTCTACAATCTCCTCAGCTGTCTCCTTGCAAACTCTGGCGTGTAGCCCATCTGATCCAGGAGACTTAGCCATATTCAGACATTTCAGCTTCCCCAGCATCTTCTCCTTAGCCAAGGCAATATTCAAATCCAGTGCGTGGATACTGTAAGATACAGAAGGAAAACAACAGAGAGGAATGTTTTTGCTGCATTCCACAAGCTAGTTCAGTAACCTGATTTTTTTTCTGAAGAAGGGTCTCGGCCCGAAACATTAGTTTTCCTGCTCCTCTGATGCTGCTTGGCCTGCTGTGTTCATCCAGCTCTACACATGATTATCTCAGTAACCTGATCAGAAGGTTTTCTTTGTTCACCATTGGTCAAGAATTTGTTTATTCTTATCCCACAGGAAGGAGCACTTTGGAATGGGGTAAAAGAACCTTGCATTCAACTAGCATGAACATTAGCAAGTGATATACCGGACACGCCTAGCAACAAAACTTCGAAATGCTAAAAAAACTTAAAAGAACTTAAATATGCATTTCTCTTGCTATTAAATTTTTTTCTTCTCCTTTGTAATTCAACAGTGAAACATTTCTGAAGTCCTACATTTAGGACTAGTATTCGCAGGCTGAAAAGAACCTCTGTTTTCAATTAGAAAAATACTTGCATTTACATAGCACCTTTCACAATCTTGGCCAATGGTGTACTTTTGTAATGTTAGCCACATTTCTAACATAAGCGATGCCACAGTCTACATGCGCACAACAAGCCTCCAATAGCCATGATAATCTACTTACATTCTCTGAGGAATAAGCTTTCACCTGCTCTTGCATGAACTTCATTGGAACTGCTCATTGGATCGAGGTCATGTGTTAGAGTATTTATTATGCGTGTTCTAGCAGAAAATGTTTTCAGTATACTTTGACTACAAGGGGTACTCATTTCTGAAGAAGGGTCCAGACCCGAAACGTCAGCCTTCCTGCTCCTCTGATGCTACTTGGCCTGCTGTGTTCATCCAGCTCTACATCTTGTTATCCCTTACCGTGGAGTATGTTAGTTTAGACAAGATATGGAAAATCTTATGGTACTAATAGAAACACACCACGACATAAGTCAATGTTTTTAAGAGATGAAAGAAGCTTCAAAATGACTTAAATCAAACTTTATCTTTTATAGAGATTGCAACACTAGTTCCACTTAATGAATCATACTGTATTGTTCCGCAGAAAGACTCACGTCGCTGAAGTTTCACTTTCATTTCCCAGCTTTTCAGCTTGCGCATTAAAAAGGATTTTGTCACAGAAAGTTCGTTGCAAGAAAGTTAGGGGAGGAAATGTCACTGTCAAAACCCCATCAGAAGATCGTCAAAATCCTGTGCTCTAATAATGGATCTTTACTTTATCAGCAGCTCCGCACAACAATCTCCAAAAGCGACGCAGTATCTGACATGTATCTAACTATGACATTGAGAGGCTGCCAGCTTTTTACCATCGTCCCAGGAACTGGGGGAGAAATATCAGAGTCCGAGCTGACATTGGATAGTCGAATCATAGCCACTACCGCGATCCGGCTCTGTAAGGACTACTCCAGCAAGAAATGTGAAGATTGTGACCAACTTCACCTGTGCAGATATTTTATTCTGGGCCACTGCAAATACTCAGAACAAAGGTAATCGGCAGGCCACTATACTAAAAACTAAGATAATGAAAAGCTCGTATCAAAAGGAAAATTTTAAACAAATATTTATAGAAGAATATCTTACAGTAGCCTGCTTCATACTGTATTAACATTGTAAAAAATCTGTTGTTTGTTCTACATTCTGTGATTGTGAAATACATTCTAAGTAGCATAGTACACAGTCAGTGTAATAAAAGTCCATTGGGATGGTGGGGAAGAGCATTTTTTACTGTAGCCCCTTCCATGGTAGACAAACAGGAGGCTGGAAGAACATAGCAAGCCTGGCAGCTTCTGGAGGAAAGGTACAGTCAGTGATTTGGGTATTACCCCTCTTCAGGACTGGATTTGGGTGTAGGAGGAGCTGCACATAAAGAGAGAGGGGGGTGGGTAGCAGAATGGTGGTGATAGGTGAACACTGGTAGCAAGTGTGACCTGGTTGGTCAATGGGAGGGATGAATCCAGTTGGTGGCTGGAAGGGAGGGTCAGAAGGTGGATTGGAAGGGAGGAGGTGGGTCTGGAAGGGGAGCCGGGGAATGGGTGAGGTTATTTGAAACAGGAGAACTCAATGTTGAGTCCTCTGGGCTGTAGGGTGTCCAGGCGGACGATGAGGTGTTCTTCACATATGCATTCCGATTCGCTAAAACCCTGGAGGAGACCAAGGGCAGACATGTCGGAGGGTGAGTGGGACAGGGAGTTGAAATGGGTGGTGACCGGGAGGTTAGTTTGGCCATGAAGGCCGAGGCGAAGATGCTTGGCAAAGCGGTCTGCAAGTCTACGCTTGGTCTCACTGATGTAAAGAAGCTGCAGCTCCTTCCATATTTGCAGAAACTTCCTCATAGATCATTTTAAATGCTGCTTCACTCTCCACTGGGAACATGGGGGTCAATTAAGTGGGAGTGAGAATGTCTAGGGAATAGGGTTGTAACACTGATTGGAAGCATCCTTCCATGTTTTTGCTTGCCTCATTCTGATTATACAATTTGCATTAATTTTCAAAGCAGTTCATTATCTTTGTTTATGTGCTTGGTATGACAGCAGCTGTAAAGAAATCTTAAAACGTAGGAAAGCACTAGTAAGCAGGCAAAAAGGCAAAAATCGCAACTGACTGATATTGCAGCAAAAGCTAAAATCAGTATTGGTCATAAGGTAACAAGGTGTAGAGCTAGATGAACACAACAGGCTAAGCAGCAGAGGAGCAGAAAGATTTTTCTGAAGAAGGGTCTCGAGCCGAAACGTCAGCTTTCCTGCTGTGTACATCCAGCTCCACACCTTGCTATCTCAGATTCTCCAGCATTGGCAGTTCCTGCTATCTCAGTATTGGTCATATTCAGATTATACTGTTTAACAGTATCAAAATAATTTACTGAGAGTGTAATTATAACTGATGATTGTGTTTACATTGTGAACATTTCTGCTATTAATTCTAAAACAGACTGAAGGTAAGTCTGAGTGGTACTGTGGACAATTCATAAGATGTTTTCCACTTTAGATCACTAAAAGAAAGGGGTGAGGTTTTACTGAAATAATAGTCATAATTTTCAGAAGGTCTCCAGGTGTAACAATTGTGCCATTTGAATTGTAAAAGAGCATTTTTAAGCATTTAATTCATGGTAAATGGACATTGGTAGCAAAACTATAATTTAACATAGAACAGTACAGCACAGTACACGCCCTATGGCCCATGATGTTGTGCCAAACTTATACCCTAATCCTAAGAACTACCTAACCTCCACCTCTACCTCATACTATCATCCATATGCCTATCTAATAGCTGCTTAAATGCCACTAATGAGGCTGAATCCACTACCCTCTCCGGCAATGCATTCCACGCCCCAACCACTTTCTGAGAAAAGAACCTACCTCTGACGTCTCCCCGATATCTACCTCCACTCACTTTAAAACTATAATAGCTACCTCCACCCGAGGAAAAAGTCTCTGGCTGTCCACTCTATCTATACCTCTGATCATTTTGTACACCTCTATCAAGTCACTTCTCATCCTTCGTTGTTCTAAAGAGAAAAGACCTAGCTCGCTCAACCATTCCTCGTAAGACCTTCCCTCCATTCCAGACAACATCCGAGTAAATCTCCTCTGCAGCTTTTCCAACGCTTCCACATCTTCCCTGTAATGAGGCGACCAGAACTGGACACAATACTCCTGATGTGGCTGAACCAGAGTTTTGTATAGCTGGAGCATAACTTCACGGCTCTTGAACTCAATCCCTCTATTAATGAAAGCTAACACACTGTACGTTTCTTAACATCTCTATCCACCTGGATAGCAGCTTTCAGGGAAGTGTGGACATGAACCCAAGATCCCTCTGCTCCTCCACACTACCAATAATCTTTCCATTAACCCTGTGTTCTGCTTTCAAGTTTGTCCTTCCAAAATGAATCACCTCACACTTTTCAGGGTTAAACACCATATGCCACTTCTCAGCCCAACTCTGCATCCTATCAATGTCCCTTTGTAATCTAAAACAGCTCTCCACACTGCCCACAATGCGACCCACCTTCATATCATCCATGAACTCATTCATCCACCCTACTATTCCTTTATCCAAATCATTTACAAAAATCACAAATAGAAGAGGACCCAGAACAGATCCTTGTGGTACACCACTCGTAACTGAGCACCATGTTTAATATTTTCCTCCACTACCACCCTTTGTCTTCTAAGGGTCAGCCAATTCTGAATCTAATCTACCACATTTCCCCCTATCCCATGTCTCCTTATTTTCTGCATGAGCCAGCCAGGAGGAACCTGATCAAAAGCCTTACTAAAATCCATGCCTACTACATCCACTGCTCTACCTTCATCCATGTGTTTGGTCACCTCTTCAAAGGATTCAACAAGGTTTGTGAGGCATGATCTACCCCTCACAAGTCCACAATCCTGACTATCTCAAATCAAACTGTGACTTTCCAAGTGATCATAAATCCTATCTCTCAGACCCCTTTCCAATAATTTGCCCACAACTGGCATAAGACTAACTGGTCTGTAATTTCCAGGGTTATCCCTGTTCCTTTCTTTGAACAGGGGAATGACGTTTACCTCTCTCCAATCTTCCGGCACTATATCCTTGAACACTGGGGACAAAAGATCAACACCAAAGACCCTGTGATCTCTTCTCTCACTTCCCATAGAATCCTTGGATAAATCCCATAAGGCCCGGGGGGACTTATCTATCTTCAAGTTCCTCAAAATTCCTAGTATGTTTGCCTTACCAACATCAACCTCCTCTAGCCTACCAGCCTGTTTCACACTGTCCTCCTCTACAACTAGGTCCCTCCCAGTTGTGAATACCCAAGAAATGTATTCATTAAGGACCTATCCTATCTCCTTTAGGCTCCATGCACAAATTCTCTTTACAATCCTTGATTGGCCCTACCCTTTCTCTGGCTATTCTCTTCTTCCTCACGTACATGTAAAAAGCTTTTTAAGTTTGTAATTTCTTGTCCATTGATAATGTTCATCCATTATTAAAGAAAGAGAGAAACCAAGAAACTGCAGACTTGTCGGTTGTGTGAAATATACTAGAACTTATTATCAAGGATATAGTGGCAGTGTAGTTGATCTATGAGAGTTAGAATGGATTTATGAAGGATGGAACATACTTGACTAATAGAACATAGAACATAGAACTTTTTTTAATGAAGTCACAAATTTGTGGCATCTGAATGTTTAGATGTTAGGAAATGGTTTACATAAGTATTCTAAAAGAAAATTGGTTTCAAAGCTTTGAGTTTCATATGAATTAAGTTTACAGTGGTCACCGTGGTAACTAATGGCCACATATACACAATGACAGTCAATGGTAATAATAATTATACGTATACTTGAGAGACAATAAAGGCAATTATCAGAACACCTACTGTTCTAATGTTAGAGGGAAACAACCCTCAAATGGCCCAATTCACTTGTCTGGAGGCATCAGGATTCTGTTATGAGTGATAATGGGAACTGCAGATGCTGGAGAATCCAAGATAATAAAATGTGAGGCTGGATGAACACAGCAGGCCCAGCAGCATCTCAGGAGCACAAAAGCTGACGTTTCGGGCCTAGACCCTTCATCAGAGAGGGCCTAGGCCTGAAACATCAGCTTTTGTGTTCTTGAGATGCTGCTGGGCCTGCTGTGTTCATCCAGCCTCATATTTTATTATCTAGGATTCTGTTATGATCTCAGTTGATGTTACTCTTGGACAAGCCAGAACTCAGAATGAAACATTTCGATTTTTCCAATTGAATTCGGTGATCATTCTCTGAAATATCGGCAGATGAGGATATGGATTTTCTTTAACAAAGAAACAGAAGTTCATTATATGTAAGAATAATAAAACAGACCAAGCTTTCTTAATGTAGGACATAGTTTAAAGGATCTTAAAACACACAGCAAAACAATCTCAGCAATTGTCCAAAACCATCACTTTACAACATTTCAAGCCCAGAGAAATTGGTTTTCTATATCAAATCTTTAGGTTTGACTTAACTGTATTTCTCCAATTCTGACATGTCAACTGTGAAGTCTTTTCAAATGAATACTTGCAACACTGAAAGTTTAGACTTTCTCAGTTGTAATGCCCAAATGTCAGGTCAGGTATGCCAATTTGTAATGGTTGAATTTGGAATGCTCCAAATGGTTAAACATACAAGTGATAAAGGATGAACTGCCTTCCCTTCTGTATTCACTCACCTCTTGGTTGATTTAAAAGTAGACCCCTTCTCTTGTGGATACCTTTCTCCCAGACCCAAATGAACTTGAAAGACAGAGTCCCGTTTCCTGTGCTGCTGAGACCCACATGGACACACCAGTATAGTTGAAACTGGCTTTTTAACCCATGCCTTCCTGTATTCCGGAATAGCACAAAATCTGTTTGCAGTTTGGGATATAACCCACAGGCTGTTGCAACCTTTGTTATCTTTGTAGACACAACAGATCATAATATAATCCATTCTGATTTATTTCTTCCCCTTTGAAGGGTTGTCATTTAATGTTTCCTTTACTTCTTTATGTGTGAAATTCTCTCTCTCTCTCTCTTTCTGTCCAAATGTATATCTGCAGCCATTGTTGGCTGTATCAGCCCGTGTTAAGATACACATTTTGGAGGTAAAATTAAAAATGTCCATAATGCTTCAGGATTCTGACCAATGGTCATGACACAGTCTTTTAATAATCTGCAAATTTCTATCTAAATACATCTGGTTTAGAAGTTTCCCAAACTAAACTTCTGCATCAAGGTAACTGTGTTTGCATTGAGTAGTTCTCCATACCTTTCTAAGAGAATCTGTATTTGCTTCTGATTCTAGTCTGTTGTCTTCCAAAACTCCCAAAAGCTTTAATCTCTGGGTTTTTTTAAGATAAAATCAATCTTTGCTTATTCTAAATCCAAAGCAGGCTGATGACTTTCAATGTTTTCATTCCCTGCTGTGATCCCCAGAGAATCAACAATCTTCCATTAACACACTGGGGATTTTGCCATCACCTGCTCACTGACATATGCTGGATTATGTCATTGCTGAGGAAAGAACTCATTAATTTATTTCTTTTCAAACCTTTTGCAAAAACAATCAACACCTATGTGCCACGAACTTGAAATCTCTAAAAAAACGCTCCAGAAATGAAAATATATAGCACGTATGTATCATCACAACTCGCTTCGAATAGAAGACGTCTTTCTTTACACTACCATCTCCAAAACCTCCAGTAAATTGGTGAAACGTTTTTGAGCCTGCCCTCTGCAATGTTTTTCCATGTGTATTTTCTAGGTCAACATCACAATGAGGACAACGCCTGTCTGCTTCCTGCTGCCTGCATTGGAAGCGGTAGCTGTTGGGTATTGCCACATCCTTGGTCTGTGTGTTTTTGGATGCTGTCAATTTCACAATCAAAATCTCAGTCCACTAAAATTTAATTTTACACAAAATGAAACTGCCAAGTTTCTATGTGGTTTGCCAGAAGGCATTTGATAAGGATCCAGACAACAGATTAATGACAGAAATGACAATCTATGGCATTCAAGGTAATTTTGCAACCTGGGCTAATGTTTTGGAGGTGGAATTACAAACATACAAATTAGGAGCAGGAGTAGGCCATTTGACCCCATGAGTATGCTCTGCCATTCAATAAGATCATGGTTACATCTGATTACTGGACATTCCTGCAACCCACCTTTTCTCCCCTTGCTACTCACGAATCTACATGTCTCTGCGCTAAAAATATTCAAAGGTTCTGCTTCCGCTGCTTATAATGAAGTAAGTTCCAAAGACTCACTGTCCTCTGGGAAAAGAAAAATCTTCTCATAGGGTGACCTCTTATTTTTAAACGATGACTCCTAATTCTAGATTCGCCCACAAGAAGAATCATCCTTTGCACATGCTGTTTATCAATACCATTTTAGGATCTTATAAGCTTCATTCAAATCACCCCTCTTTCTTTAAATCTTCAGAGAAAATGATCCCAGCCTGCCCAATGCTTCCTCATAAGGAAACCCACTAATTTCAGGTTTCAATCTGTGAAATGTCCTCCAATACATTTACTTCCTTCCTTAAATAAGGAGTCCAAAACTGCACATAGTATTCGAGGTGCAGTCTCACCAATACCCTGTTTACCTAAAGCAATACATCTTTACTATCATATTTAATTCTTCTGTAGAAAGGATAACATTTTGTTAGGACACCTACATGCTAATGCTTTGTTCCCCAATGGTGCGTTGATGTCAAGGGCAGTCACTCTACCCTCAACTTCAGTTTTCAGAAGATGCTTGAGGCTGAGTGGTCACGCAGAGCCCAAACTCAACAGCAATTATTTAACAGAGTATTTGTGAGTATCAATTGTATTATGATCCCTGCTGTTAATACTGGAAAAGTCAGGGTCAAAGCCAATCCTGATTTGATATACCAAATGTTTTAATTCTGCTTTTTGTACCATGCCATTCAGTCACCAAACCATATTCACAAGAGGCTACTAATGTGTTTTTAACAAAAGGACATAAAAAAATTAACACTAAAGGGAAAAAAACACAAAAATCATGGCCCAGATTTTCTGATGATCAGACTGTTGTTTCTGCAGCGTGCATGGTGACCATGAGGAATTCCCATTGCAGCCCATTCCAAAGGAACTGTCCAGGAAATTGGAAGATTCCACTGGATAATTCCGTTATGTCAGGAACTGCTGCAGTTAAGTAAATAGTTACTCAGGAAAAGTTAGACTATTAAATACCAATCTAAATCCTGAGTAGTTATTCAACTGACCCCTAAACTTATACACAGTCCCGACGTGACCCCTCAGAGCCCTTAACACTTCCAGACCCTGACATAACAACCCTCCACCCCCAGGACATTATCTCCTACTCTCCCCCTTGGGAGGGGAAAGCCCCCACCACAGGAACCAACACCCTCCATTCTACCTCGGGACACCCTGCTTGTTCCTGCTACCTGATCTCAGAATACAGTAACTAAGTGCTTTGATAAAGGGGATGTTGTTTGCCTTCCCCTCCACTGTTCTGTGGTACAGGGAAATTGTCAGAATGGAAGTACAGCTTCATATTTCGTAGGAAGCTGATCAGCATATGGGACTTTTCTACCATCTTCAAAAGGATTGGTGTACAATCTGTCAATGATTGCCACTCCTTGGAATATTTGGCCCAATGTTCTATTATACAAGAACTAATAGAAACGTCCTTATTAAAATACTTTTGCCCTAAATAATATTATATTGCCTCAAAGCTTAGCAAAAGGTCACTTTATTTTATTTATTTCTTTTATTCATTCTTGTTTATTGGTTAGTACAGGTGAGAGTCTGAAACTTGGATACAGGCACAAGATGGCTTCTCGATGCAAGTGAGCACAACAAAATGGCTTCTAGGCTGCGAACTGTTAATTCTGCTAGAGCTGCATAAATAACTAACCCTCAGACCTCTGCAAAGAAAGATTAGCAGACAATGCGCCTTTTAGAATACAGCAGTAACTTGATAAGATAGAGAAGTATTTACCACTTTAACTGACCTTCAAGTGCAGGTGCAGCAACACTCTGTAGCGAGATAAAAGTGACCTAAACGCTGTGACATAAGTTGTTTACCAGTTAACATCATTGGACCTAATAACTGCCAATGAAGCAATATTACATATTGATTGTTAATTGTTTGAATGTACTGTGCAATCACGCCTTGTACCCTGCTTTAAGAAAGTATAAAAGCGTCTTTGTATTAAGGTGTGTGTGCAGCTCCTCCGAAGAATACAGAAGTGCTCAACTTCTGTGTTTCCAGATGCTCTGTACCCGGCCGTATAAGAAATAAAGAGTAAAGCCTTAAACAGCCAGACCGATTGTGAGTGCTCATTGATCGATTGCGGAACCGAGAGACCCCGCCAGGGGTCAAGATTTTCATTTGGTGCCGTGACTCATATTCGGTACGGATGGATTCTGGGCAGCGGTGTAGGAGCCTTGAGTCCTCCACTATTGAGTGTAGAGGAATCGGCTGGCTGGACACGAGTATTTTCTCTGTTTGGTTTTCTTCTCATTCAAGTTGCGGTGAACTCGACCCTTCGCTGCAGATAGTTTAAGTCCTGCCTGAAAAAGCATCAGTCTTGGAAAGATTAGAAGGGAGTCAGGAACACCACTTAAAGGTCGGGGACCTACGGGTTGGGGTTCCGGAATAGAGTCAGGGACTCTAACATTGAAAAGATAGGAGGGAGCCAGGGACTCCATTTAAAGGTCGGGGACCTATGGATCGGGGATCCGGAATAGAGCCGGGGACTCTAACATTATGAATTGAGAGACGAAATAGACAGGTCAGGGACCTGAGTGTTGAAGAATTTAAATGAGTCGGGGACTCAAATTTGGTCAAATTGGCATTGTCTAAAGTGATTTCCAAATTAGCCTGTGACAGACGAAACAAGGAAGTATCGCGATATATTATAACGAGACTGTCAGGGTTTAGGATGTTGTGAAGGTTTTGTGGAAGTCATTAGTTTATTGCCCGTTGACAGATTGTTGATTAGTAAAACTTTTAGGTCGAGATTATAAAGGAAGGTTGATTAAGATGGGTAATAATATAGATAAGACGGAAGACCAGTCTTCTTCACTGGTGAAACTATGTGAAGAGTATCCGGATAAATCTGAAAGCCTGCGTGAACTTTGTGGCGCCTTAATTAAGAAATTAGGTGATGAACAGTGGCCACAATTGACTTGGCGATGAAACATGGGCTCAAAAACGAAAGAATTGATTAGACTTTCGTGACAATTTTGTGATGAAAGTCACACACAATCGGTCTTAAATTCATGGCAGAAGTCTGCCACCAAATTGGGAACTGAACTGACTGATAATGGTACCATAAAATTAATTGAGGTCCTCAAAAACGAATGTGCTTGAGTCAAACGTCAACAGAAACAAAAAGAAAAGTCACCGGTGACTGACAAACGAAAGGAGCTGAGTAGTTCGATGATTGGCTTTAGTTTGGGTGCGGGAGACAACGAAAGTTTGGATTTGGCATCGCCAGCTTGTTTTGGACCTTTTAACCATGCTCCTGCTTCCAAAACAGGTTTCTGTTATCAATTGCGCTGCCCATGCTACTGGCTGATCCCCTGTGGACATTGGTAACTGTGCTGCTGATGAGGCCACCAAATTGCCTCTCATAGCCATCTTATGATTGTGGCTAAAATGATGAGCCAGACTGAAAGCTCTGACAAGAGTGAGTCGACCTCTGTCAAGCTAATGCCAACCATTGAGGATGTTGTTATCTTACAGTGGGATGCCTCTGACTCTGAGAAGCTGCTCACGCTGGCTGTTATTGTAACCCTGTTACTAAACTCTGGACCACTCCGGCTGGGCAGATTTGTATGTCTAACGCTCTTGCCTCATGGGTTATTGATTATTTGCATAATGCTACTCATTGTGGCGCTCGGTCTGCTTCTGACCTCCTCTTGACCACCTGGTGGCACCCGTGCCTCCAGCAAATGGCACAGAGTGTGTCAGTGCTCAATGCCTCACATGCCAAGAACATAACCTGGGCAAGGGTGTGCCTTGCCCAATGGGACAGACACCCCTTCCTGAAGGGCCCTTTCAGATCCTTCAGCTTGACTTTATTGAGATGCAAAGATGTCAGTATTACAAGTATGTTCTGGTTATTGTTGATGTTTTTTTCTAAATAGGCTGAGGCTTATCCTGCTTTAATGCTACTGCCAAGACAGTTGTAAATATTCTGCTCAAAGAAATTATTCCCCGTTTTGGTATTCCCTTTTGCCTGTTCCCTGACAATGGCCCCACTTTACTGGGGACATCAATAATGAAATATGCTGTCATTTTGGGATCCGCCGCTAGCTTCATTATGCGTATCGCCTTCAGGCTGCGGGGCTCATAGACCTTTGTAACCAGACTTTGAAAACTAAACTTGCCAAATTGACTTCTGAGACCAGTCTCTCCTAGGTTCAGTTATTGCCTCTGGTATTGTTCCACCCGCGTTGCACTCCCGCGGGCAAAACTCACTTATCCCCAGCTGAAATCGTTTACGGTCAGGCTTTCCGCATGCCCTGGAATGATGCCTCTTCCCCTGCTCATTTCCATCACATGACTAAAGACATGTCCTCCTATATTCTTGCTTTGACTAAAATTTTGCGAGGTCTTCACTCCCAGGTTCATGCTGCTTATGAAAAGCTCCCCTCACTCGACACTGTTCTGGCTGTAGAACCCGGCTCCTTCGTTCTCATCAAGAATTGGACACGCCGTGGCCTCCAACCTCAATGGGAGGGGCCCTTCTACGTTCTCCTCACTACCCCTACTGCTGTTAAGGTCGCTGGGCGCTCCGCCTGGGTTCACCTCCATCATTTCAAGGTCATCAGTCGAGCCCCTTCCAAGGGAGGAGATGATGGAGATGGAGACGATGAGGAACTGGGAGAGGAACCAGAATCAGTTGGTAACAAACCAGACCCTTATGATACAACCAAAACTGTATGTTTCGATTAGTACTTCTTCTTTTGTTTTAGATATCCTAATCCTTGTTCCAGGACGACCATTATGATGAAGATCGAACTTACCCTGTTATGTGGACTTGTCATCATTGGTATTAGTGCTCAAGAAGGGACTATTTACCAGTGTTAGCCTGAGCAACCAGAGACCATGTACCATTTATGCCAAAAAGATGTCTTTGTGTGCCAAGGGACAGATTCCTTCGATGCATGGGACGTTACCAAGATTCACTGTCACAATGGCCAATTGCATCAAGAAGATCGGATAGTTCGTTTGCAGGACAAGTTTCAATGGCCTTTACCCTGACAAGGTGTTTTATGCCAGTTTGATTTCAGCTGTGCTGTGGGCGGCCCTGGTAAGCCTTGCCCTTGCTGAAAGAGATCTGAATCTCACACTGCACAAGGGAGAATGGGAAATATCGTCTTTCACTAACAATTTGTTTGTTCAAGCTCACATTAAAATGTTCGACTGGGATGAGGTGGTCTGCTATGACCTCATGTCTGCCAAGGACTCCTTGACCCCTTTCCCCCTTGTGCGACCCAATGACAGAGTGTGAAACCCCTCTGAAGGGGCTCCACCGGGTAACATCTCCTTTGAGTATTACCTTGCCCCCTCCGCCACCTGCCTGACAACCTCTTTCAATAGGTCTAGAATAACCTACCTAAGTTGCTGTAATGGCACTGAATGGGGCTGTGCTAAGGTTGTGGTCACTGAACATACCATGTGCGTCTTAGTCAAATGCATAAATTGCTCCTGCTCCATTACAGGATCCCGTGTCACATGCACCTGCCAGGAGGAGGAGTGCGTCCCTATTGGTAAGGGAGTTACGGCCCTCTGCAGTATTGGCAACGGGACGCATCTCAAACTCGATACTAGCAACGGAAGCAAGTACGCCATTGAGTTCACAGAAAATAACAACTGCCCTCATCCAGTATGCAAAAATAACCCCCAACCTTTCCAGCATTGGCTCCTGCCCGAGCCCAATCTAAAAGGCCTCCTGAACACTGAAATCTCAGGCGTAATCTACACCAGACCTGGCTATTACTTCTTTAGCCGTGGCAAGGCCACAAATTTTCTAAATGAGACAGACACCCCTCGTGCCGTGGCTGTAGGGACACTCTTCCTGACTACTGCCCCCTGTCCCTCTACTTGGGAATGGGACTGGGGTCTCCTTACTAAGTACGCTGTCTCCCCTGAATTTTGCACAGAGTGGCAGGGGGCTAAAGCTTTAGGTAGCAGTAAAGGTGATTCCTTGGGCTACGTATTCCTTAGTGGGCTTTCCCTGGGCGGGGCTGCAGGGATCATCAGCCACCAAAACTGGAATTACCTTATCTGTGGCCTCACCGTCCTGGGTAACGAGACAGTCTTAGCGTCGGAAGGGATTAAGAGCATGCTGTCGGAACGGCGCCTGTTCTCCCAGCAAAACTGCGATGCCCTTGATTACCTACTCGCCAAAGAGGGTGGGGTTTGCACTGCAGTAAAAGGCAAATGTATGATGGGTGTTGTCGACCTCAATGAGAACATTACCAAACGTGTATATAACATCCGTATCTTTGTACGGAGGGCACTGGGTGGGGAGATTGGAGTTTTGGCTCATGGCACCATTGGCTGCTCAATCTAGCGATATATCTTGGTATTATTTTACTTTGTCTTTTTGTAGGTATTGCTATCGTTAAATGTGTTATTGCTAAACTAACGAATTCAATTAGTGATATCGGTTCCCCTCAGAAAATGCTCCTCCTCTGTCCTGATGGTGCCCCCAGTGAAAATGAGGAGGACCAGTCGTCCATCCCTGAGAGATGGAGGAGTATTGGCAGGCTTTGGCATCCATCCACTTGGACTGATTTGATATATGCTGTCCCGCCCTATGGTGTGGTCATGGAATGACCAAAGGGGGGACCTGGGAGTCTGAAACTTGGATACAGGCACAAGATGGCTTCTCGATGCAAGTGAGCACAACAAAATGGCTTCTAGGCTGCGAACTGTTAATTCTGCTAGAGCTGCATAAATAACTAACCCTCAGACCTCTGCAAAGAAAGATTAGCAGACAATGCGCCTTTTAGAATACAGCAGTAACTTGATAAGATAGAGAAGTACTTACTGCTTTAACTGACCTTCAAGTGCAGGTGCAGCGACACTCTGTAGCGAGATAAAAGTGACCTAAACGCTGTGACATAAGTTGTTTACCAGTTAACATCATTGGACCTAATAACTGCCAATGAAGCAATATTACATATTGATTGTTAATTGTTTGAATGTACTGTGCGATCACGCCTTGTACCCTGCTTTAAGAAAGTATAAAAGCGTCTTTGTATTAAGGTGTGTGTGCAGCTCCTCTGAAGAATACAGAAGTGCTCAACTTCTGTGTTTCCAGATGCTCTGTACCCGGCCGTATAAGAAATAAAGAGTAAAGCCTTAAACAGCCAGACCAATTGTGAGTGCTCATTGGTCGATTGCGGAACCGAGAGACCCCGCCGGTGTTGAGATTTTCACTTGTAATTACTTTCTGGAGTTTTCTTATTACTTACTTCTAAAAGTTTTCAGAGTAAACACGTGGGTCTTTCATACCCGCAGCTTCTAGCAGTTTTGTGCTTCTGGAATATCTTTCTAACTTACTCAAGACTTTTCACCAGCCCTGACAGTTTTGGACACTGCTCTACTAATAGTACTTTTTTGTTTCGGCTTGACTGAACTCATGTGCACTGCTTGACCTTCTAAGTGGCTCTGCCTTTCTGTGATACAGGGTCCCTGCTGCTACGCAGCTGAAAATATTTTTTTGTTCCTCTTTTCTAATGCACTAAACTATTAACCTCAAGCTCTGCTCCAAGATTTTAAACCCTCTTTAAAAATATATTTGTCGATGTACTTCCAATCAACTTGACATCACTCACAGAACTAATAAAATGAACTGGAACTATATCTTCAATTCCTAATAGACACAATTTAGAAACACAATTCAGGCAGAAAACTAAGCATTTTCCCAATTTAGAACCTAAGTTTCCAAAAGTAATATGCCTTGAACTTTCATTAGACTTGATCGGTTATTGCTAAGTAAGTCCTACTTGCTGCAGCCATTCCTATTTGCTGATGACTGAGGGTAGGGTGATTGGGCAGTTATTGGCCACACTGGATTTGTCCAGCTTATGAAGACAGGGCATACATGGGCAATTTCCCACTTTTGAGATAGATACCAGTATTGTAGCATTTTTGGAATAGCTTGGCCAAAGTTATGAATAGTTCTAGAGCATACATTTTAGGAACTATAGCCAGGTCAATGTTGAAAGTTTTTGTTGTGTTCAAAGCTATCAGTCACTCTTTGAAATCCACTGGTGTGAATAAAAATGGCTTAAAACCTGGATACCTGATTCTGGGGACCTCAGAAGGAGGTTGAGATAAATCATTCATTTAGCAATTTTGGCTGAAAGTGACTCAGATACTTCTTGTTCTCGTATACTACATTTTGTCTTAACTGAGGGAGGCATAGTTCATCAATTGATTATTTATTTAATTTCTATCACCGTTTGCTCAGAATAAGGCAGGACTATACAGTTTGATTTCATCAGTTCTGATGACCAATCTGAGTTGGTCAGTTTCCCTATGTCCAGATGATGCCCTGTTCTCAGAGCTTTTTCTGTATTTCTGACATGAACAGTATTTGCCTTTGATCAGATTCTTTGTTTTTGATATCACTTACCTCTGGCTGTAGGATGTTGTCTCTGTGTTTTGCACACATTTCGACTATGGGGTTTGAGACTGTGATTCACATTCACCTCACATCACACTGTGCAGTTCACTCCAGCTTCAACAAGCATCAGGATATCCAGTGCAGAGAAACCATATGTAGAACTGGAATTAGGGCAAAAAGCATTGGGTGGAGATGATAACTGAGGATGAGTTGATCAGAATGGACTTGGCTTGAAGATAATACCAGTCTACCCTTAAATATTATGAAGTGCTGTGGTTTGTAATATAGTGTTTAATGACCAAAACAGTCAACTCTCTGAGCATGATTCATTCATTGAATCATTTGTGATTGTGCAAAAGTATTTTGCCAAGAATAACAACTAGTGAGGAGCTGACAATGTGCCAACTGCTTCATAGAACTGAAGTTGACATTGGAGCACCTATCCACTGACAACTCCATTCATCTTCCTCATTTCATGAGTGGCTGTAAGGCAAATGTTAATCATGCAAAGGCTTTATCTCATACAATAGAGTCCTTCAGAATCCATGATATAGTTCTGTCTGTTTTGCAATTTTGGGAAATTGGACTGTATTAAAATGTGAGGCCTTACATCACTGTATTGCGGCTTTATTCAATTTGGTAGAACACGCTGAGCACATTCAGCAGGAATTAGTGAGAATGGTCATCATACTTTATATTCTCCACCACTTGAGACCGGCTGCTTGGTACAACTGTAAAAGGTTCAAAAACTCTGCAGGAAATCCACCGGGGATAATCTACCTGATCTAAATAAGAAGAAAGCAAACATGCATTGTTTTAGTCTCAGCAGAAACTAACCTTAGTCTCTTGCTAAGGGAATGACATGAAAATTCATTGTCAGCTTTTTCTCTGAAATAGTTATTTTTTATTCCCTTTAGTGATACTTGTAAATATTCCCATGACATCCATAGTCTACACAACTGGAAAATCATTCGCCTTAACCAGCTTCAGGATCTGGACATGAATGAATTACGTTTCCTCTTGCTTCAAAATGACCCTTCATTGCTGCCTGAGGTATGTATTCTAAACTCTTTACAACGCTTCCTGTCCTTTGTCAATGGAACATTTCAATAGATGGCAAAGGAAGAACTCAATATTTGCTGCATATCTTCCTACAAAAAATTGTTTGAATGCAAATTTTTGCTAGAATTTTCATTAGTTTCTTCATGTCTATAATGACAGAAAGTGATGGTAGAGGTGGGGAGTATATGTCAAATAGACATTCAAATCAAGTACTGCAGTCAGCTACATGAAGGTTATCATTATAGCTTTGTGATTTACAGTTTTGGAAGGGGCATTAGATTAAGCATTGTTGAATTCTCCAGTTCCTGAATTGCTGTGAATCCTGTTTACTGCTCTCTCCACTGACTGTACAATAGTTAAAAGTTCATGGTGTGGGATAGGATGCCAACACAAATAGAGGTATTGCTGGCCACCAGAAAACAGAGAGTATGTGGAGGGTCTTTGATTAAGGTTTGAAGAATGGCACCCCATAGGTGTCTGTGTCAGGACACAGCTTTTTGTAATTTCTGTCAATGACTGAGGTGAGGGGAACAAAAGCAAGGTAATTAAATTCACAGACAACACCAAGATAGGTGAGTGAGTGGGCTGAAGTCTCACAGATGATTTTCAACGTGGCAAAATATAAATTTGTTCCGTTTGGCAAGAAGAAGAGAATTACATAAATGGAGAATAATTGCAGAATTCCGATGTGCAGGTATTTTGGTGCATGAATCACGAAAACTTAGTATGGAGGCACAGAATGTTCAAGAAAGCTAGCAGGATATAATTATGTACTCTTTATTGCAATTCTTCATTATGTGACTAATTGAACATCAAAGTAAGAATGTTACAGTTCAGTTATACACAGATTTGGGGTGACCATATGTTGAATACTGTGATAACACAGTGTGAAGCTGGACAAACACAGCAGGCCAAGCAGCATCAGAAGAGCAGGAAAATTAACATTTCAGGTCAAGACTCTTCTTCAGAAATGAAGGGTCTTCAGACCCTTCAATTTTCTGAAGAAGGGTCTAGGCTCAAAACGTCAGCTTTCCTGCTCCTGTGATGCTGCTTAGCCTGCTGTGTTCATCCAGCCCTACACCTTGTTCCAAAGCTAGGGTTCACTGTTTCAAAGTTAGGGATTACCCATAGATGATGAGATTTCTTTTCTTGCAGTGTTGAGCAACTTTGAAACATTTTGCATCAGATAGTGGTGGAAGCAAAGTCATTATGTATTTTTAAGGCAGAAGTAGATAGCTTCTGTTCAGTAAGGCAATCAAAGGTTATTGAAGGTAGATGAGAATATGGGATTAGAAACACAAATAGACCAGCAAGTTCTTATTGAATGACAGAGAAGGCTCGCGATCCAAATGGGTTTCTTCTGCTCTTACTACATACGTTTGTAATTTTACGAGACTCAGGATCATACATGATTTGAATTCTAAGAAGCCACTCATCAGCCAAAATCATGACTCTCTGGAAGGAACTATGGATCAGAGACAGAACTGTAACATTAAGACTCTATTCCTGCAGAACAATCTAATCTGAAATGATTTGCCCCAGAATGGCAAAACAGACAGGATTAAATCATGAATTGATGTGCAAGAGGACCAACTCCTTCAGGTTCCCCTCCAAGCCTCACAAACCATCCTGACCTGGAACAATAATGTCATTCCTTCACTGTCGCTGGATCAAATCATGAACCTCCATTCCTTACACAACAGTGCTTGTGTCTTCCTCTGATAGTCTGCAATGGCTCAAGAAGTCAGATCATCATCAACTTTGCAAGGGCAATTAGGACAAGCAGTAAATATTGTCCTGCTCAGTGACACCTTATGAATGAATAAAAAATAGTATCCACTCCTGCTTCGAGTGTTATGTTATGGAGAGTGCACAGATCAGAAACACAACTAGAATCCTAGCAGAAAGGCATTGGAGGCTGCCACCCAAACAGTTCAGCAGCTTGAATCTTGAATTCCGAAGCCCATTGGCCTGCCCAGCCAGACCCGAAACGTCAGCCGCCCTGCTCCTCTGATGCTGTCTGGCCTGCTGTGTTCAGCCAGCTCCACACCTTGTTAGCTAGGATCCTATGTTGTTTATATAGATTTGTAACAAACAATACACTTAATAGTGGGGGATAATGGAAACTGCAGATGCTGGAGAATCCGAGATAACAAAGTGTGGAGCTGGATGAACACAGCAGGCCAAGCAACAACTTAGGAGCACAAAAGCTGACGTTTTGGCTCTAGATGAGCCTAGGCCTGAAATGTCAGCTTTTGTGCTCCTAAGACGCTGCTTGGCCTGCTGTGTTCATCCAGCTCCACACTTTGTTATCTCACTTAATAGCATGATGGAGTTTCCAAGAGCTTAACCATGTATCAAACCTATGCCATCCAATTGATCTTGCATGGTTTAAGCAGCCTGTAATGTAAAGATATTAATTTCACTGCAATAATTTTCCTCAGTTGAGTAGTACAAAAGAAGTCCTCAAACTGCATGTATTATTTTCCTCTGTTTCAATTTACCTCGATCATGGAATTTGAAATTTCTCTTTTTTAGGTCTGCTTGCATTACAACAGAGGAAATGGGGATTCTCCATTTGGAGGCTGTTCACATAAACACACCTGTAATAAACTCCATATTTGCTCATACTTAATCTCAGGAAACTGTAAGTATGGGGCTGAGTGTCGACGTTCCCACAATTTCAGTGACAGCAGTGCCCTTCTCAAGAAATTTAGTTTGGATGAAAATGTTATGAGAAACCTGCTGCTGATATATCAGAACAGGAACCACATTAAACAAGCACTCAGTCCTGCTGGTAAGATTACAATCCCAATTTACTTCTAATCTTTTCCAATTTATATTAGCTGTCTGTACATTCATAGCAGTGCTCCAGACGCTAATGGTGCCAAATTCAAAACTGATTGAATTAGTTTCAGACTGGGTGGCATTGGACATTCTCTAACTGGCTCTGGATTCTCTGCTGCTAATTGTGAAAATTTGTGAGTCAGTTGAAGGCAAGATTGAATTAGAATGTAGACTTCCCTGCAGTTGAACTGTCTGGTAAATGTAGGATAAAAGACATTAAGTAATCCCGCAGTATAGTGTTATGACCGATAATGAACGGTGAGTGTATTAGATATTAAACATGAGCAGTAATAAAAATGCAACACACATGCACACAGATTAGTAATAAGAAGTGAATTTTAAAAAGGTAACAGTTAAAAAATAAAATATACAGATTGGACTCTGAGTCATTTGTAAAGAAAGTATATTCACTTTAAGAAACATGTATATCATAAGACAACATGGGCTAAATGAATGGCAGGTCCAGTCATGGCAGTGACTTGCTTTTCCGGTCTTTGGGCCACTCTCAGCAGCACTGATCAGACATAGAACACAATTCCCTTGTGTGCTTCAAAACAGAAATTGATGTGACAGGCATCTTCCTGACACCAATTGCAAATTCGTTCTCTGATGCTCTTGTTTATTTTGTGAACGTATTTTTCCTAATCAACCTACTCAGAAATGTTTTAAGACATTTCTGGAGCAAATGAGACTTGAACCTAGGCCTCTCAGTCCGGACGTAGGGCCACTACCACTGTGCCACAAGAGAAGTGCACCCAGATCAGAACCCACTGGTATAAGGAAACAGATCATTCAGAAAGCAAGCATGAGAGAAAGAGCTATGAAAGCCTAAGGAAAAGAAAAACGAAAGAGAAGTTCATGTGACAGGTACAGAATGACAAATTTTAACTTTGTTTGTATTAAAGAACAAGAAAATCCACATACCAGATTTATACAAACAGTTTAGTCATACACATACCATTGCATGTAGCAGATTCCTTTTCTTTGTGCTAATGTCCTATTGAATCAAAATGAGCAGATTATTTCATGCAATTCTCATCCCTGAACCACTGATTTACATTTTGCGCTAAGAGACCATCTATAGACTACATGGTCACTAAAAGCATTATCAAGATTAGTGCAGGAAGTCTTCCAGCTAATTTAGTCGATTATGCATGTAATCATGAGTTCTACAGACCAGGAAGATTCTAAATTCAAATCTCTGCCTCTGTTCACTGCTTGCTTGGCTGCAGCTGTTGTTGATGCCAGAACTCAATCAGATTTTGGGCATTTATATTAATAGATTAACTTGTTGGAGCATTGCGTCTTGGTTGCTATGCCACTAAAGCTGTGTACTAGGTCTGTTTAAGAGAGATTACCTCAGTTAACGCTAAATGTTGGAAGTATTGTTTCTTGGTTCAGATTAATGTAGTAACAGAAGTAGAGCATTTGGCTGGTCCTGGCCATTCCTCCAGGTTTAGACTGAAAGCATATTATCAAAAAAAGATCATCATGGATATCACACAGAGGAAACACTCCTTGTATTGACCCAGGCTGGATTCAAGGCTAAATTTTAGAGATGAAGGAGAATTTTTTTTAAATTAGTGTGCATTATACTTCCCATGAACTATGATTTATGTTTCCATGAGAAAATATTCGGAAGCCTTTTGTGGGCTTTTATTTAAGTAATTGTTTTCTTGCCATTGGTTTCGCTTCATTCCCTATCTGCACATTCCTCATTCTTTGTCAATTTACTTCCTTAATAATTACTGGTATGAGTTTTACTAAACAATTAGTTAAATCAACATAGACGGACATTCTAGCTAGCACCGTCAGGGGTGTGTAACCCATCTTATTTCAAAAAACCTCAAACTATCATTTCATGTGATATCAAGAAATGGCTGAATACATTGGATACTTTAAATACAATGACAGCATTCTGGCACTAATATTGAAGACCTGTATTCCAAATTAGTCATGCTGCTATTCCCGTCCAGCTCCAACCCTGACACCTACCCAGTATGCAGTAATGTGAAAATTTACTCAAGTATGTCCTGTCCACAAATAGTAGGACAAATCCAACCGAGTCAATTATTGTTGTATAAAGTAATGGAGGGGACTGTCAACAGTTCTGTCAAGCAACACTGCTCATATCTGCTCACTGACACCCAGTTGGGTCCTACTTGGGCCATTCATCTTCTTATTTCATCACAGCCTTGAACTAACCATGAAAGAGCTGAATTTCAGAGGGGGCTAGGAGAGGCTGCCCCTGATAAGGCAGCATTTGACACAGTGTGATAGCAAGGAGTCCAGAAAAATGTGGAGTGAAGCGGAATTGGTTTAAAATTCTCCGTTGGTTGGAGTTATACCCGGACAAATGAAGATGATTGTGGCTGTTGGAGCTCAATCATTTTAGTCCCAGTGGACACTGTGCGGGGGTTTCTCAAAGTAGTGTTCAAGACCAAACAATCATCAGTTGAGTATTGCTAAAAAAAAGATATTTTGTCAATACTATACTACCAGATGAGTATCATCACCTTTCTTATCAATGACCTTCCCTTGATGAGAATGTGGTACTGCTTGCTGATGATTGCACAATGTTCAGCACCATTCACAATTTTTCTGATACAAAAGTAGTTTGTGTCCATGTGCAGCAAAACTTGAACAATATCCAGCTTTGGGCTGATAAGTGGCAGGAAACCTTTGCACCACAACAGGGCCAGATAATGAACATTTCCTACACGAGAAAATCCAACCATCACCCATGATGTTCAATGGCATTGCCATCATTGAACCCTCACTGTCAGTATAAATAAATATATACATACAATAGCTATTCCTAGACTCTGAGGCTAGGAATTCTAAAGTGAGTGAATCACCTCTTGTCTCCCTAAAGCCAGTCCATCATCTACAAAGCACAAGTCAGGAGTGAGATGAATCGTGCTGCACTTGTTTAGATGAATGCAGTTTCAACCACACTCAAAAAACTGGACACTATCCAGAATGGAACAACCCACATGACTGGCACCACATCCACAACTATCCAAATTCCCTTCTCCACCACTAATGAAAATGCTAGTAGTATGTGCCATCGAAAAGATGCACTACAGCATCTCACCAAGACTCCTTTGACCACATGTTCTAAGCTCATGGTTTCTAACATCTAGGACGGAGAACAGGTGGATGGGGGCACAACCACTAGTGAATTCCCTTCCAAATGATAGTCTATCTGTATTGCATTCCTTCAGTGTTGCTGAGTAAAAATGCTGGAACTCCTTTTCCAAAGCATTGTGGATTAACCTATGTACAAAGGTGTGTAGCAGCAGAGTAAGGCAGTTCAGTGTCACCTTTGGAAGTGGAGTTAGAGAATCGATAAATGCTGGGCTAGCCAATGACAACCACGTTCCGTTAAAGAGAGAAAAAGCCACTAAAGTAACTCAGTGCTTGTTAGCCCCTATATTGATACAGTTAAAGATTAGTTCAACAAATAATTCTTCAAATGGTTACCTGGATTTGTAATCCTGTGCTGTGCTTTTGCAGGAATTAAAGCTGTACCCACAGTTCTTCCCACAAGCTCCCAGCAAAATCATGACACCGAGGAGATCTGTGTCTACTACATCAGAAAAAACTGCAGCTTCAAAGGTATCTGTAAAATTTTGCCATAAATGATGACTTTCTATGACATAATTTTACTGATGTTTTGTTCTATTGTATGAGGCATTAGTCACATTTATTTATTTTACCCAATTTGCTTTGCGCACACCCTGCATTATCTTACACCTCCTTCACTGATAGCATCTTCATCTGACAAGCCACTTTTATAAGGTATATGAGACTTCCAAACACAACGTAAAGTTCATTACAAGAGTAGTTTCCCTCATCAAGCCCGGAGCCAGCAGGACACATGTCAAATACCTGTTCCTCTGGAGGTCCAGTATAACTCTTCTGATCCAGTCTTAGATGACGTGTAGTATTTAATCCATTCTATGTACCTATACCGCGCTTGAGGAAAGATCAAACAAAAGAAACAACTGAAATGTTCAAAAACATATGGAAGTACAGTTATTTGTAAATGTATTGACAATGTGAAACTTGTCATGCAAATGAATGGTTTCAAGGCTTCACTGTGGGGGGAAAGTTGCGGTCCTTGAAGAACTTGGACATCTGGGATGTGCGGGAGTATTTCCCGCAACACATCCCTCACACCCCGCCCCCGCCACAACCGCCCAAAGAGGATCCCCCTCGTTCTCACACACGACCCTACCAACCTCCGGATACAACGCATCATCCTCCGACACTTCCGCCATTTACAATCCGACCCCACCACCCAAGACATTTTACCATCCCCGCCCCTGTCTGCTTTCCAGAGACACCACTCTCTCCATGACTCCCTTGTTCGCTCCACACTGCCCTCCAACGCCACCACACCCGGCACCTTCCCCTGCAACCGCAGGAAATGCTACACTTGCCCCCACACCTCCTCCCTCACCCCTATCCCAGGCCCCAAGATGACATTCCACATTAAGCAGAGGTTCACCTGCACATCTGCCAATGTGGTATACTGCTTCCACTGTACCCGGTGTGGCTTCCTCTACATTGGGGAAACCAAGCGGAGGCTTGGAGACCGCTTTGCAGAACACCTCCGCTCAGTTCGCAACAAACAACTGCACCTCCCAGTCGCAAACCATTTCCACTCCCCCTCCCATTCTTTAGATGACATGTCCATCATGGGCCTCCTGCAGTGCCACAATGATGCCACCCAAAGGTTGCAGGAACAGCAACTCATATTCCGCCTGGGAACCCTGCAGCCTAATGGCATCAATGTGGACTTCACCAGTTTCAAAATCTCCCCTTCCCCAACTGCATCCCTCAACCAGCCTAGTTCGTCCCCTCCCCCCACTGCACCACACAACCAGCCCAGCTCTTCCCCCCCACCCACTGCATCCCAAAACTAGTCCAACCTGTCTCTGCCTCCCTAACCGGTTCTTCCTCTCACCCATCCCTTCCTCCCACCCCAAGCCGCACCCCCATCTGCCTACTAACGTCATCCCACCCCCTTGACCTGTCCGTCTTCCCTGGACTGACCTATCCCCTCCCTACCTCCCCACCGACACTCTCTCCACCTATCTTCTTTACTCTCCATCTTCGGTCCGCCTCCCCCTCTCTCCCTATTTATTCCAGTTCCCTCTCCCCATCCCCCTCTCTGATGAAGGGTCTAGGCCCGAAACGTCAGCTTTTGTGCTCCTGAGATGCTGCTTGGCCTGCTGTGTTCATCCAGCCTCACATTTTATTATCATGCAAATGAATGGGATAGTTTCTACCAATCTGACAGCATCAACCTCCCCTGTAAACCGAGTTCAAACAGTTCTGTAACCTGAACACGGCCTAAAACAATATGGTTAAAATAAAGCAAATTGAAGGAAGGCTTCTGAGGAAGGATTATTGGACTCAAAACATTAACTCTGATTTTTGTCCACAGATACTGCCTGACCTGCTGAGTTTTTCCAGCAATTTCTGTTTTTGTTTCTGAA
This sequence comes from Stegostoma tigrinum, assembly GCF_030684315.1. Lineage (NCBI taxonomy): Eukaryota > Metazoa > Chordata > Chondrichthyes > Orectolobiformes > Stegostomatidae > Stegostoma > Stegostoma tigrinum. Next base: position 26,298,814 of record NC_081371.1, on the reverse strand, counting down.
AGTAAGTTGAAGACTGATGTCTCTCTCCATTTGAGAGACACTGTGATTATATAGCTTGAAGGACACTACTCTGTATCAAGCTTGGATCAGAATAAGGAGGCAGAACTCCATAAATTGCCAGTTAGTACAGGAACTGAAACCATGTTTTGTCAAAACTCTGCCCTACAACCTAATCTACTGAGCTAATCAATCCGATCTTGGCAAATGGTTTCATTCAGTAGATAATTATCAGTTGAATTTGGCTGTTAAGTTGCCTCATGAGGTGAGGTAACTGAATGTGTTGCAGGAGGAAACTCACAGCTACATAAGCCAAGTTAGATCTCTGAATGGGAAATGTAATATCTGACTTATACATAATACAAACTTCAGCATCTCCAGAAATATAGCGTGTTCTTTGATAAGTAAATAAAAGATTACTAAATGCTATTCATCCCTGACTTTGTTACTGCCAGGCTTGATTATTTTGACATAAGCGGGAACTGCTTCTCCTTAGCTGCTCTATTCAGCCTGCTCAGGATTTTGTAAACCTTTCTCAAGTCTCCTCCCAGCCACCTTCTCTCCAAGGAGAAAAGTCCCAACATCTTCAATCTAGCCCCATAACTGAAGTTTCTCATTCCTGGAACTATTCTTGTAAACCTTCTGCAGTCTCTCCAATGTGTTACTTTTTTCCTATAATGTGGCATATGGAGGTCAATGGCACAGAAAAAGGCCCTTCAATCCATGAGGACTGCACCTGCCAGAAACAACCATGTAACATGTTTAATACAAATTACCAGCACTTGGCCAGTAGCTTTGAATGCACTGGAAGTAAAAGTACGCATCTAAGTACTTCTTAAATGTTGAGGGTTGCTATCACCACTACCCTTTACAGGTACTGAATTGTATGTTCCCACCACCGTCTGGGTGAAAAAATGTTCCTCACATCCCCTCCAAACTTCCTGCTTCAAAATTTAAATCTGTGCTCTAGATCATTGATGCTTCCACTGAGGAGAAAAGTTTCTTCCTGTCTACCTTGTCTATGCCTTTCATAATTGTATACATCTCCATCATGTCCTTCCTTAGTCATACATGCTCGAAAGGGAACAATGCCAGTCTACCTAATCTCTCCCAATAACTTAAACTATCCAGCTGAGGCAACATCCATCTTCTACCTTGCAGAAACTTGAGGTCATCTGAAACACAGCTGCCTGTGTCCCAACTTGCACCAATCCCAACTGTCCTGAATCCTGATGAAGAGTCTCAATTTGAAATGTCAACTTTACTGCTCCTCTGATGCTGCCTGACATGCTGTGCTCCTCCAGCTCCACACTGTGTCGACAACAACTGCCCAAACCCCTCTTCTTGCTGAATTTCACTAAGCCCTAGTTAGCCAATGTCTCAACTTTAAAGTTCTCTCCTTTATCTTCAAAGCCCTCCCTACAATGACTGTCTGTACCTCAGTAATCTCCTCCAACTCTACACTCCCCCTTGAAATTTTGATCCACCTCAAATATGGGCCACTTACATGTCTCCAACATTGCTGGCCATGCCTTTGTCTTCAGGTGCCTGGGCTCCCAAACTCTGAACTTCTCTGAACTTCTCTCTCATAACTTCTCTTCCTCTTCAACTTGCTTTTAACCTTTTAAACTCTCCTTAAAAACTACAAGACTTTTTTGGTCTCTGCCCAAATATCTTCTTATGTGCCATGGTATCATTTATTGACTTATAATGCTTGTGTGAAAAGTATTGGGAGATTTTATTTCATTAAAGGCACTTTAAAAATATAAATTCATTTTGCTGTTACTCAGTTCATTGTGCTTGATCTGAAAACTTTAAAAAAACTGACTCAGGAATGTAGGAATTTTGCTGAACCAACTCAATCTAAAAGTTAATAACCATGTTTCTATTTTTATAGATAAGTGTGTTCGGGTTCACTTCAGCCTTCCCTACCGGTGGCAGATATACAAGGGAACATGGCAGGATTTTCCAAACGTGGAAGAGATTGAAATGGAATTCTGTGACCCAAAGAATAGCACCAGGTATTTTTCTGATGTATTAAGTTTTTTAATTAGAACAAACCATGTCCAAGTACTGGTATACTTAAAAATAAAATGACCAAATCAATGTATTCCAGATTTACATTTATTCCTTTACTCCATGAACAACTTCAGCTTCAAATCCAACCCTCAAAAAATCTAAGGTAATTCCAAACTCTTGACTAAATTGACTTCAAAATTTCATGAACTTGGTCTAATGACTGAATTGCTTACTCCTGATCACATGTACTCCTCAATCTATTGAAACTTGTTGCATGGATCTCCAAGATTAAAAAAAGAACAGAAGGTACCCCCTGATAGCCCAAACTATAAAGTTTAAGTAGTGTACTTTATCATTTCTGAAATAGATGACCAATCGCAAATGGTTGGAATATCCTGAAAATTTATCTGGATCTGGATGTTTTTCTAATATTTTGTTTATTCACAGTATTTCTCTCATAAGAGAACAAATGGAACGAATTAAAATCATCCTTTCCAAATGAACAATTAAATGACAATGAAATCTTATGATTTGTTACATCATATTTGTAACTCTGAAAAAAGTCAACTCAGCCCAACACCTCCATGTCAATTTTTATGCTCCCATAAGCCTTGTTCCATGCTTCATCAATTTACTCCATTAGCTTATCTAAACAAACCTTTCATCCTTATGTATTTACCTTGCTTCTTCATAGATGCATCTGTGTTGGTTCCCCCAATTACTTCTTCTGGTAGCAACTGCTATGATCTAACTACTCTCTGAATAAAGTTTGATTTAAATTCCTAGTTGGATTTAATAGTAACTATCTTGTTATTTGGGGCTGTTGATTCTAGTGCAACCTATAAGTGGAAACATTAGGAGCAGAAGTAGGCCACCAAGTCTGATCTTCCATTCAATGAGATCATGGCTGATCTGATAATCTTCAGCTCCACTTTCCTGCTTTTTCCCCATAACCCTTGATGCCTTAACAGTTTAGCCTCAATAACCCCCTGCAGTAAAGAATTCCCCAGATTCACTGCCCTCAGAGAAAACAAAATTCTCCTCAAGTCTATCTTGAATGGGTGACTCTTTAATGTGACATTATGCCCTCTGGTTCTAGACTGTTCCACAAGAGAAAAACAATCTCTCAGAATCTATGCTATCAAGGCTCCTTAAGAATTTTATATGTTTGAATAAGGTCTTTTCTTGTTTTTTGAAACCCAAATGAGTACAAGTCCAACCTACTTAACTTACCCTTATTATAAAATCCTTTGATACCCAGATTCAATAAAGCAAGCTTTCTCTGGACTCCTCCAATGCTAGTATATCATTCCTTCAAGAAGGGGCCACAATTTTTCACAGTATCCCATCTGTGGTTTGACTGACGCCTTGTATATATCTAGCAAGGCCTCCTTATTTTTATGGTTCTTTCTCTTTGAAATAAAAGCTAACAATCCATTTGCCTTTTGTATTACCTGCTGAATTTGGATGTTAGCTTTTTGTGGTTCATGCATGAAGACCCAAAATTCCTTTCTTCAGCAGTTTTCCACAATTTTCCTCATTTAAACAATATTTAGCTCTTTTATACTTTCTACCAAAATGCATAAACTCATTTTCTTCCCACATTTTACCCACTCACTTAATCAGCCTATAACATAAGAACATGAGAATTAGGAGCAGGAGTAGGCCATTCGGCCCTTTGAGTCTGCTCCGCCATTCAATAAGATCATGGCTGATCTTTTCATGGACTCTCTGCAGAGATTGTAAGAACTGCCAATGCTGGAGTCAGAAATAACACAGTACGGAGCTTGAGGAACACAGCAGGTCAGGCAGCATCAGTGGAGCTGAAATTTTCTGAAGAAAGGTCCTACCTGAAACATCAATTTGCCTGCTCCTCTGATGCTGCCTGTCCTGCTGAGTACCTCGAGCTCCACACTTTGTTAACTACAACTTTCTGCAGACTTCTTAGGTCATCCTCACTACTTGCCTCGTCACTTGCAAAGTTGCTGATAGTACGTTCACTTACGTTATCAATATATATTATAAATATGTGGCTCCAGCAGTAATCCCTGCGGCATTCCACTAGTTACAAGTTGTTACCCTGAAAGTGCCCCTTTATGCCAATTCTCTGTTGTCTATTAGCTAACCAATCCACTATCCATGCTAATTTGCTACCCGCAACACCATGGGCTCTGACCTTATTAAATATTCTGATTTTGTGGAACCTCAGCCTTTGCATTTCTACAAAAAGAAGTTTAATCTTCAGATCGTATGATGTCTCAAGTTCTGGTGTCATTTCTGGTTTTTTTTTGTGTCTTCTCCTGTGTCTGTGTATCTTTTTTTAATGATATGATTTAGGTTTCAGGTAAAAGTTTGGCACAACATTGTGGGCCAAAGGGCCTGTATTGTGCTATACTGTTCTATGTTCTATGTTCCATCACCCCCTGAGGTTCAAAGTTCTTTAAATGGAATCTAACCAAGGCATTCAAGATCTGCCCAAAAGGTTTGTCATACATTCAAAAAGGCTAAAGGTAACCAGGCAAGAGTGTGGTACAGTGATGGCAGCATGAAAAGAAGAGATCCTGTAGAGATTATATACAACTGTAGTTTGAGAGCTTTTCCTTTTTGGTTTTTCAGGAATTGTTATATGCTGGTTTAAGAGCTTGGACAAACATAAATTCTTCTATTACAGTAGGTGTCGAAGGAAACGAAGTTGCTATGCTTTAAAACAACAGTATGAGCTCATGATTCATTCTACAAAGACTTAGCCTATATCATGAAGTGAAAAAAAACTTTGATGTGCAGAAAGTCATTTGTGTCAGTACAATGTTGGTAAATATAAACTATAGATACTCTTCTTCCATCATCTGATTTTAATACCAGAGACCTTCAGGGACAAAGGTGACTTTTAAAGAAGATAACTACCAACCTCAAATGGCTGGTGTAGTTACCTAACGACAGGTTGAGGCAAATTCAGAGAACTCATAATGATATAACTCATAATGACATAATCATAACTCAAATGGATATACTGAAATAATGATCCAAAACAGGGAAACCAGAGAACTAAATCAGCATCAAGAGATTAACATCTCTCATTTAATTTACACTTGCATGATGATTTTACATTATGAGATAATATTCAGTTTGGGAAAATATTGGAGCTTGACTCAGGAATATACAGATGAACTATATTTATGGAATTATTTTACAAAGTATTTTGATATATTCTGAAATTCTGGTTTTGGTTTAATTTAGTTCGTGAAATGATATTAGGAATGTAAAGTATTGAGAATAAAAGACTGGCTACCCCAATTCTTTCTGAGCTCAGTTATAAATGATCTTGTCATTGACACCACCCATAACTTGACTCTCCTTACAGTTCTGTACAAATACTTTCAGAACTGTAAAACTTAATCTAAGAAATCTTCAGGAAGTATAGTCACGTCAAGGTCCATACCTTGTTTCTACTGTCCTCCACAAAGATAATTTTTCTTGCATCAGTTACACAACAAATGTAAACATAGAAAATGAGGTTGTAGACTCACTTGCTGAGCCAATGGGTTTGGTTGCAAACTTTTTGTCACCCAGCTAGGTAACATCGTCAGTGCTTGTCCAGTGAAGCATCAGAGTTCTGTCCCGTTTGTTATTTATCTGCCTCAGTTTGCTGGAATGGCTGCTATTACTTACAGTTTTGTTTCTCAGTGGTTTATACACTGGATCTAATTTAAACATAGAATATGAGATAACCTCTATCTGTATTTTTCCCTGTTGCCAATGATCTTGTCACAAAATTAAGTATCCAGCAAGTCTGTTCTACAAGTCCATTCTAATCACTAGTCTCTTTGGAGAAATATTTTTTAAACCTGTGCACATCATTCCTGTGTTAACTTGGTGCATCTATATTTGTATAAGATTGCCAGTAAACATATTAATGCTCTGAATTATGCCTCTCTTCAAATACTCTTCTCTAAATTATTTTAATAGCTCGGGACCTAGACCCATCAACTTTGAAACAATGATGTGTGAATCTCACCAGGTGAGACGACTCTCTACTGCATCTTCAGTTACTAAACACCCACATTACATCCTGACGACTGAATGGCTGTGGTACATGAATGATATGTTTGGAAAATGGACTGAATATGGAAGTCAAGTAAGTTGCATGTTTCTTTTGCCCCTAAATCTTGACCAACAAGCAGCAATGGTGTGTAACAAATCAACAGCCTTAATTTGTGTAAATTATAATTTTGGAGCAGATTTTCAATCTGCTTCGCAGTTAGAATATTGCCTTTCCTTGAGATGAGTAGGGGGAAACAAGCTGGCTGCCGGGAGAGATGTGGAGAGAGACAGAGAGGGAGAGAGTGAGAACAAATATTGTTTTAACATTTTTTCATGAGCAAAGGAATTCTTTCAAGTGTCTATTTTATTATTTATTCCTCAATCTGTATCACAATATCAGATTATTTGGTTATTATCACATTATTCTTTGTTGGAGCCTGCTGTGTGTGTAAATTAGGTTGTGAACTTCCTGTTCTACAATATATTGACTACATTTCAAAAATACTTCGTTGGCTGTAAAGCACTTTGAGACGTGCACAGTCAAGGAAGTTACTATATTAATACAAATTTCTTATCTTTGACATGTCTGATGTAATTACAAACTTTTTCAATTGTATTTTCAAAAATGAAATGTGGAAGGATAGATAACAATGTATCCTCTACTGCAATCCCAATGGAGACTGATAACTTTTAAAACATTCCCAAAAGTCCAATTAATAGCTGAAAGAATGATCCCACAAGATTACATGTTACAAAATCTCCATTGTAACAAGTGATTAAAATAACACTCATCGACTAAGTGCTATTTTCTTATTGGAGGAAAATTATGCTTTCAGTACAGAAAGTGACATTTACCTTGTTTACTTAGACCCTTCACATTCATGATGGAAACTTAGCAAAGGGTCTGTTTCCATGCTGTATACCTCTATGACTCGATGATTGTACTCACAGATTCCAGTGGGTTCCCATACTCCCATTTCACAGTGTAGTTACTTTGTGTGACTGTCTACAGACACTTATCACAGTTTCTGCAGTGTTTTATAAATCTAGCACAAGTAAATGAAGGCTGTTTCAATGATTGTCCTTGCCCGACCAATGCCAGACAAACCTCCCAGAATCCGTGGAGTGCTAAAGGATTTGCCCATTCCGTAGAAACTGTCTCACTCCCACTTCTGGCAAAGTTCAGAAAGCTAAGCAGCCTTTTCTCCCAGAACGCCTGCTGATGAGTGATAATGGGAACTGCAGATGCTGTAGAATCCAAGATTACAACGTGTGGAGCTGGATGAACACAGCAGGCCAAGCAGCATCTCAGGAGCACAAAAGCTGATGTTTCAGGCCTAGAGCCTTCATCAGAGAGGGGGATGGGGTGAGGGAACTGGAATAATTAGGGAGAGAGGGGGAGGCGGACCGAAGATGGAGAGAAAAGAAGATAGGTAGAGAGGAGAGTATAGGTGGGGAGGTAGGGAGGGGATAGGTCAGTCCAGGGAAGACAGACAGTCAAGGAGGCAGTATGAGGTGGTAGGTAGGAAATGGAGGTGCGGCTTGAGGTGGGAGAAAGGGATGGGTGAGAGGAGGAACAGGTTAGGGATGCAGAGACAGCCTGGGCTGGTTTTGGGATGCAGTGGGGGCAGGGGTCGAGCTGGACTGGTTTTGTGATGCAGTGGGGGGAGGGGAAGAACTGGGCTGATTTTGGGATGCAATGGGGGAAGGGGAGATTTTGAAGCTCCCTTGTCCGTTCCACACTCCCCTCCCGACTCCCTTGTCCGCTCCACACTCCCCTCCAACCCCACCACACCCGGCACCTTCCCCTGCAACCACAGGAAGTGCTACACTTGCCTCCACACCTCCTCCCTCACCCCTATCCCAGACCCCAAGATGATTTTCTAAATCAAGCAGTTGTTCGCCTGCACATCTACCAATGTGGTATATTGTATTCATTGTACCCGGTTTGGCTTCCTCTACATTGGGGAAACCAAGCGGAGGCTTGGGGACTGCTTTGCAGAACACCTCCGCTCGGTTCGCAACAAACAACTGCACCTCCCAGTCGTGAACGATTTCAACTCCCCTCCCATTCCTCAGACGACATGTCCATCATGGGCCTCCTGCAGTGCCACAATGATGCCACCCGAAGGTTGCAAGAACAGCAACTCATATTCCGCTTGGGAACCCTGCAGCCCAATGGTATCAATGTGGACTTCACAAGCTTCAAAATCTCCCTTTCCCCCACTGCATCCCATAACCAGCCCAGTTCATCCCCTCCCCCCACTGCATCACAAAACCAGCCCAGCTCGACCCCTGCCCCCACTGCATCCCAAAACCAGCCCAGCCTGTCTCCGCTTCCCTAACCTGTTCTTCCTCTCACGAATCCCTTCCTCCCACCTCATGCCGCACCTCCATTTCCTACCTACCACCTCATCCCGCCTCCTTAACCTGTCCGTCTTTCCTGGACAGACCTATCCCCTCCCTACCTCCCCACCTATACTCTCCTCTCTACCTATCTTCTTTTCTCTCCATCTTCGGTCCGCCTCCCCCTCTCTCCCTATTTATTCCAGTTCCCTCTCCCCATCCCCCTCTCTGATGAAGGCTCTAGGCCCGACACGTCAGCTTTTGTGCTCCTGAGATGCTGCTTGGCCTGCTGTGCTCATCCAGCTCCACACTTTGTTAGCCTGCTGTTAAGTCACTGATTTGAAGGGTGGTCTGAGAATCAGCTGGCATATTTTCATTGCATGTTGAACCTGTCAATTTGCATGAACTCACATGTCTCTTCACTAAATTGAGCTGACATCCTGTGACCATTCCACTATCCTGTTTGTATCCTCTTGAAGCCTTTTAAAGTCCTTTTCACTTCCATTTGCAAACTCCATCTTTTGTACAGTCGATTAACATATAGAGGAACAGGTATTGTATTTACAGCCAGCTCCCCCAAGATCTATGATTTGTACCCATGTGACTGTGAAGGTACCAACAAAAGACCCAACAAATTTATCAACAAGTAATATATCAACAATCCATCTGCGCCTAGTCAGTCTTATCTGAATACCAATGATGGGTTTATCATGTTGGTGGCGGTTGCTAAGTGAATTGACATGCATTGACACTGTGACAATGTTGTAGGGGAACAGAGCTCCTTGAGGCACACGCATACATGTTTTAGATACCAATTCCGTGACCTAGAATTTCTTGCATAGTCTATAACAAGAATGTTTCATGTTGTAGGCTGGTTACACTAGTATGATTTGATCTTGGTCATGCAAATTCTATCTTTCTGGAGAATAAATGCAAGTGACTTTTTAGTTACCTGCAGTAATCTTTGCGGCCACACATTAGTCACCAGTCAGGAGACTGAAGAAAGTGGTATCAGCAAGATGATGATCAACCTAAGAAACAAGTCAGGAATTAGACACATACTGCACAGAGAGATAAATCAATAAAAAGCCAGTAACATTGGAATTGAGCATATGGAACCCCATTTTGAAGTTTATAAGTTGGATCAATATGTGTTATTCACTATTTATGTGTTTGTTTTTCTTTCTGAGTGTCTAGCCAATCTAAGGATGATTGCACACTGTTGATACATTGGCAAGCTCATTCGAGTTCAGAGATGCCAGTGACAATGTAGAAGAGTGGTGGTGAGCAAGGGCTGATAACACAAAAACTCTCAGCAGTTGAGGACACAGGAGTATGAAAAGAAAAGAGAGGAAAATCAAACCAGAACAGAGTAGGAGACATGTACAGAGCCGACTACGAGCAGCTGTTCTGAAGTTAGCTGAATGAATTATTGCTCATATTAAGTATAATTTTTTTTAAAATTGTGATAATTTTAATAAGTTATGTGAAATGGGTGATCTTCTAGCTAATCAGGACTGGAGGACTTTTTACATCAGCTATCCCATGCTCAGTCTATAATTGTAATTGAGGGTTCTGTTGTACGGTGGTAGTGAGTCTGCATCTGGTTTCAATCCCACCTGATCCAGATATGTGTCATAACATGCTTGAACAGGTTGTTCAAAAATATCTATAATTGTAATTGTATGACGTTTTATGATTAAAGTTAGACACAATAAATCTGACACAATAGCATCACTGATCAGCATTTATTGCAAAACCAGATATAGACAGAAGCCTATGTTATCAAAGTGCAGCTTTTCAAAATGCTAAGAAAATTTGGGTATTCTGGATGAAGGAAAAGTGTTTAGGTCCAACAAGCACTAGACTTCTTCATTGATCTCATTTCCAAGCTTCTCGCTGTATCCTTCAATTTTTACCTCCCATAGAGATGTACCTGCTTGCTTATTTATTTGTACTGTCTGCTACAATGACATCACCTGTTAATTTACATTGGTGCCTAAAGCTATTTTTTAAAACATGGTTTTGTTTGTCTTCCATTCTTATTTTAACTTTCTGTGCTTTAATATGTATCCACAAATAATTAAATTTTTTATCACCATGGTTTTGCATCATCTATGAGCATATGAATTTGGAGTAGGAGGCAGCCACATGGACTCTCGAACCTGCTGCGCCACTCAGTAAGATCATGGTTGATTTGATTACAACACATTCATGCTTAACTACAATAATCTTTCTTCACCAGGAATCTACTGAAACCTAACTAAATGGATTGTACTTGAGAATCTCTTCTTTAATTTAACCTCTAGTTTCTTCTGCTCTGCAAGCAGAATCTCTTGCCTACTTCTTCCTTCATGCCTAAAAAAAATTTAAAACTCTGCATTCACAGCCTTTCAAGAAAGATGGTACCAAAAGCGCTCAATACCTTGAAAGTAAAAAATTAGGTAATCTCATGTCTTCCTTATTTATAAGCAATGATAATCGTTGGCAGTTCTATCTAACACTTGAAAACAACATTATCATCCAAAGCTTTCTCCAACCGCTCTCAGAATTGAAGTTTTAGATTCCAAAGTTGTCTATATTTACCTGCTTCTCCATCCACTAGAAAAAACAACAGTGCTAACTGATGTATCAGTAGGCCTTGCTTCGTAAGCCTTCACAAGCCAAAAGTCTGATTATTAACTGGCATCTTTGACAGGATGACATGCATGTGACATCGGCAGACCTTGAGAATGTCTATTTGGCCAATAACAATGCTGAAGTGCCTATTGGAGAATTCAATGAAACATTAAGTTTTAAAGGTACGGTCAGTTCATGTAACACTGTCATCTGTGTAATTTACAAATGTTATGTAAAATTATTCATACATTTCAATTTCATGGTATATATTGGGGAGAAAATTGGGAGAATTTTTTTTGGATCTGTGAATATTCTGGTATACAATGGAGGGAATTATGACCCATTTCCCTCCTCCACCACCCTCACTCACCAAAATTGGGGGTGAGTACAAAGAAGCAGGAGTAGATCATTTAACCCTTTGAGTCTGACCAATTTTCAGTTAGACCATTACAGAACTGAAACCGAACTTCATGGATGGTACTTGAGAACCATTTTTAAATTCCGTTTGTAATTTCTGCTCCTCTTTAAACTGAATCTATTTCATTTTCCTTCCTATCTTGCTAGTCCATTGTTTGGTTTCCATTGCCTGAATTTTCACTCATATCTAAACATCTTATTACTTAAAGATCAACATATTTTTCAATGATTTTATTTTCAGAACTTAAAAGAAAGATAAAAAATTAAGAATGGCTTTTGAGTTTGGTCATAACTAATGGAATCCAACTGAAGGGATGAAATGGTAAATTAATCTTTAATTTGCTCCAGTATTTAATAAGGAAGCCTCAGGTTATTTGGTATTTATCTTGCTCTAGTTAGAAGCAGAAAGTTTTGCTCCAATTGTCATTTATCCTAAAGTTTTTGGAAGGACGTGATGAATGGCGCCAATGAGTAAACTGTGTTAGGCTGTCAGTTAGCGAGACCAAAAATCAGTGAATGCCTCATTAAGTGTTACACCAAATATTCACATTTAGTGATACTCTAGGCCACCTGTTCTGATGTCACTTCATTAAATATAATCTCCAATTCTCATCAGAAAAGCAACAGTTCTTGCGTCTCCCCCAGTCACCATCTTCAACAAGTCAGCATTCACCAAAACTAGTTGTTCCTTTAGTTTAGTCTTGCAGCTATTTCAGAACAGCTACAATTCAGAACCCCTAACCAGAGCTGTTACAAAAATATGTAATCTATGCATGATGGGGTAATGCTGTGTATGTTACAGACTGAATAGAAATACTTAGATTGTCAATGGAATTTTTTTTTACAATAACATTTGAGTCCTTTTCTAGATACATACTGAATTTTCTTTTGTTTGCCTATTGCTTGTATTTGAAATTGTGTGTTTTCCTTCTCTTAGAAATGATTCAAAAAGACAAATTTTCTGAAAGTGCACACGAAGTTCGGAGAAGGCCAAGATTTATCTCGAAAGAAGATGTGGAGAGAAAAGTAGAGAGGTAATTAAGAATACAATTAACCGATGATTACCAAGAACTTTCTATCACTTGTATTTTTGTTTATTCAGCCACTATTATCTAAAAGAGTTTTAAGTATTACTTGCTATAGGAAGGATGTTGTGAAACTTGAAAGGATTCAGAAAGGATTTAAGAGGATGTAGACAGGGTTGGAGGGTTTGAGCTGTAGGGAGATGCTATAGAGAGTAGGCTGGGGCTATTTTCTTTGGAGCATCAGAGGTTTATAAAATCATGAGGGCCACAGACAGGGTAAACAGGCACAGTCTTTTCCCTAGGTTGTGGAGTCCAAAACTAGAGGGCATAGGTTTAAGGTGAGAGGGGTAACATATAAAAGGGACCGAAGGAGCAACTTTTTCATGCATATGGTGGTGCATATATGGAATGAGGTGCCAGAGGAAGTGGTGAAGGCTGGTACAATTACAACATTTAAAACGATCTGGATGAGTGTATGAATAGAAAGGGTTTAGAGGGATATGGGCCAAATGCTGGCAAATGTGTCCAGATTTACATATCTGGTTGGTATGGCCAAGTTGATCAAACGGTCTGTTTCCATGCTGTCTGTCTCTATAACTCTATGGCTGTACCCACTGAGGTAAACAGTTGTAGTAATGGAGAACAGAACAGTTCCTAGCTCAGGCAATATCAAAAGCATCAAGCAGCTCAGGGTAGGAATTGCAAGCAGAGGCAAAGGCAGCCTGAAGTTTCTTTGCTTGCTCACGAAAGGTACCTTTATTCCAAATTTTCCAGCTTTTCCTGATAAATATTCTGGTTTCTCAAGGGAAGCCCCGACACTGCCAAAATCCATTTACATATTGTTCTTTTATATTAGTGCCTAAAAATTTGTCCTGTAACTTCATGTTTGAGTTTCTCCAGTCAGGCATCTGCCTTGCCATAGCACACAATGGCATTAATCAAAAGCCACAAATTACAGACTGTGTAACCATGTCTGCAAAACAGTATTTTCCCTTGATCTCTGTTATGTAAAGTAAAGGTTCTGAAAGAGTTAATCTTGAAGTTGGATTAAGTCCATACAGTTTGATAATGCACAGAGTCTTTGTGTGAAGAAACAATGTAACACAAGCCCCTGTTGGAGATAGACATGTCTCCTTTGGCTCTTAATAGTCTTTGAAATTATATCTTACTAGTCAAAATAACTTGTAGTAAACTAATCTTGTTGCATAAGACAAGTGTCTCTTCTCATTAAAATTTAATAGGGGTTTCTCCTCAACCAGTTAAGTGGACCATTTGATTCAGCTTGAAACAAGGAGTGGTGGCAGTACTCTACCAAAACCACGTGTTGCCATTGTTGGTTCCACAACATTCACCTGCCACGTTACCACCTCTGCATTTCTTGACTGTATCGTCATCCTCCAATGTCTCTTCCCTCCATTATTTCACAAAATGGTCCTTCCCTTGCCTTGTTCCAATCTTGGATTTTTCAATCATGCCGCAGTATCTCTAGAAATGACACATTTTACTGTTGGAGTTGTTGGTTGGCTCACCGAGCTGACTGGTTTTCCTGCAAACATGTCATCTCCCTTCTAGGTGACATCATTGTGTAGCGTCTGTCGAAGCACTGTTGTTCTGTCCAGTTCTGAATTTATATGGTCCGGTCTGTCGTGGTGGGCAGTCTTGTTTCTGGTTTTGTACCAAAGTGGTATGATGATGGGGTCTATTTCAACATGTTTGTTAATTGAATTGGTGGTTGAAAACCAGCCCTCCAGGAATTCTCATGCTTGGTTTTGTCTTGCTTGTCCCCGTATTGTAACTTTGTCCCAGTTAAACTGATGTCCTTCTATGACAGAGTGTATTGAAACGAAGGAGATTTGGTCATGCCATTTAGCTGCAAGTGCGTGTTCATGTGTCCTGGTGGTGAGCTTGCTGCCCATCTGTCCTATGTCATGTTTCTCACAGTTCCTGCATTGTATTTTACATATCACATTTGTCCTGCTCATTGTGGGTATGGGGTCTTTGAGAGAAACTGGCGAAGTGTAGCTGTTGGTTTGTGTGCTGCTCTTATTGCAAGAGGTCATAAGAGTTTGGTAGTCAGTTCTGATATGTTTCTAATATAGGTTAGGGTGCCCAGTGTGTTGGGATGTACAGTGTCTTCTTAGTATTGTTTGTTTGTCAGGCATCAGTGGACAAAGCTGTTAGGATACCCATTGTTTGCAAAGGCTCTGTTTAGGTGCTCCTCATTGTTTTTGCGCAGCTCTGGGGTGTTGCAGTGAGTTATCACTTGTTTAAACAGAATCTTGACACAGCTCTGTTTGAGGACGCGAGGGTAGTTACTGTAATTGTTTAGGATTTGGTCTGTTTGTATACTCTTTCTCTGGTAAGGAATTCAAAGAAAAAATGTGCAGGACAAATGTGATATGCAGCAACTACATGAAAAACTACACAGGACAGATGGACAGGAAACCCGTCACCAGGATATGTGAGCAAAACGGCACGACCAACTCTCCCTCATTTTAATACACTCCATCATAGAAGGACATCAGTTTAACTGGGACAAAGTTACAGTATGAGGACAAGCAAAACTAAGACAAACACAAGAATTCCTGGAGGCCCGCTTTACAACCAACAATGCCATTTTAAAAAAAAGTATGTTATAATAGACCCCATCTACATACAACTAGGGTACAAAACTGGAAAAAGGACTGCCCACCATGACAGACCGGACCATATAAATACAGAGTGGGACAGAAATGACAGTGCTTCAACAAAGGCTACAGAGCACTGGGGGGAGATGAACCGTTTGCATGAAAACCAATCAGCTCAGCAAATCAACCAACAACTCCAACTGCAACCCAAGCTACAAATCTTTGTTAAAACATTAAATATTTTACTGTCCCTGGCTATCACTTGTGGGATATTCAATGGATCTATCCTTGTCTCCTTCTCTAATTAATGTGGGCATTTTATCTTGATGACATTATCAGGCGGCATGGAATCAGCTTCTACAGAATGGCCTTTGGCTGTAGCTGAGGTGCTGATACCCTGGGTAATCACAATGAATCGCTTTGCAGGGTTCTTCTCTGGCCTCTCTAGTTTGATGTTAAGATGCTGTCACCTTTCCATGTACAAGCTTCATCAGGGCTATGGGGCCTTCTAGAAAATTCTGTTGGTGTACAAAGAGTGCTGTCAATTGGATTTTAATTTGCCTAATTGATGCCATCACTGGTCATCACTGGATAACCATTAACCATCAGAAGCCACCTTTGTTGGTAAAAGGTCCGAGGTTGTCAGGGCATACCAGTTGGTTGTGAGAAAATGGGAGACCACCAAACTCTAAACCTGCCTCTGTCTAGGATGAAAATTTTATCTAACTATTTCAGTGCTCTCCATTCAGCCTTCCATTCTTAATCCTCTATATATTTCAACTCCTCCCAAACTATCACTTGTGGGATATTCAAAGGATCTATCCTTGTCTCCTTCTTTAATTAATGTGGGCATTTTATCTTGATGGCTGCACTCCCACTCAGATAAAATGAATAGCTGCACTCCCATTCAGCTACCATCCTATTTTTGCAAAAATGCTGCTCCCTCCACACTTCACATCAGCTCTGATGAAGCGTCACCTCGATTCAAAATGTTAGCTTGGCCCCTCTCCATGGATGCTATCTGTCCAGTGGTGATTCCCAGCATTTTTTTTTGTTTTCAATATAGATTCCAGCATCTGCGCTAATTTGCTCCCTTTTTTGTCAGCTATGTTGCTCCTGGATGTATAATGGATGTAAAATCACAGGCCATGAAATTGCAATGTTCTGACAAACCTCTTGTGGTTTGGAAAGTTATGCCAGTGCCACACGCCCTTGGAAAGTTCTGCCAATAGTATGCCCAGATGAGAACATTTCCCTTTCAGTACTTCATAGTATCGACAAAAGCTCCAAATAATGATCACAATGTGTGATATTTAAGGACTAAATAAGGCCGTGAGCTGTCCACTAGACCGTATTATATATTTTAAAGGTGCGCATCCCTAACAACTTTCCACATGGAATTCTCATGCATATAATTTTTCAGTCATGCTGGTATGTTGGAAACAACACTGCTTTGCCTATTTTGTTTAACAGCTTCAAGGAGTATTTAAATAAAACCTTAGTGAATAAAAATTGAAATGCAAAGAACTTCCCATAAGTTGTGATGTGATTGCGCTGTGCTCAAAATCCAGCCTTGCCTTTACAGCGGTATATAAAGAGGATACCAGATGTAAAAGAGTTTCCAATAAGTACAGGGAGATTTTTTTCTGTATTATTTCTTAGTAGATTTTTATGCTTCATTCTCAATTTTTGATGGTATTTTCCTATAATTCCCACTTTTTTGATTGTTTTATTTTGTTGGCATTTCTACACATTTAAATGTTTTATCTCGACCATCTATAAGAAGTTCATTGTTGGTCAAGCTCCAGTCTCATCAAGGGTAATTTTACATGAATATTGCATTGGGAGAGGACTTTTATCCATGGGAATTGGATATTGTAAATTCAGGCCTATGCTATCTGTGATTCAGCCTTCTAGCTTCAGGTCCTTGCATAGCTACCATACTTTCATCAATCTCATTAGGTTATTGATCATCTTAGAATAATTATCCTATTTTGACATGAGTTACAAGGATATCTGGAGCCAATCTCTAATGCAGGGCCAATACTGCCAGTCACAGTGACAGTGCTTTTAAAACTGCATTAATGTATGCTCCCCAATTTAGGTATTTTCTGTCTCTCACCATCCTCACACCTACTCCTTCATTTTTTGATATGCTCCCAACCCCAAATACAATATGTCATAGGGCTCCTCTTTGAATATGGGCCACCTTCAAAACATACCAACAGAACATTCAAAATTGTTGTGCTCTGAGGCTAAAGAGAAATCACTCATTGCACCAAACTTTAAGACTTGAGTTAAAATTGAAGTCAGCCATAGGCAATGCTGTATTCTGCAGATCCATAAGATAAAATCAGTTTAATGCACGCTCAATTGATTTACTAAAGAACTTAAGGTTGAACTTAATTTTGGACTGAAAGGTGTTTTTTTCATTGTGTTATTAGTAACATATCTCTCCAAAATGGCCTGGTATGTAGAATCATAAAACTTTACAGCACAGAGGAACCACTTGGTTCAACCGATTCAAATTAATCCCAATGTGTCATTTTCACTATGTAGGTGTCTTTATTTCTCCTTTAAATTAATTATCCACCTTTTTTATAAGATGCAGATTTCAGCCAAGTGTAAGAGTAGTTTTAGATTGAAACATTGTTATTAATGATTCAATATCCATAGGAAGTAAGTCTCCTATATTTATTTATTCTATCATAATGCTTATTGTAACTGAATAATATGGTGAAGCTAACTTAGAGTTCTACTGACTACCTTTCAGTCCCTTGGTGTTTTGCATATTTTTGGAGGGAATATAAGACTGTTGTCAGATTCTCTGATGTATCACTTCAGGATTTGTTTATAGTCTCAGGTCCAAGCCATAGGAATACTTAACTACCTTGACATCTATTACTTTAAACTAATGGTTGGAAAATCATGGGTGGAGTATCTGCATTATTCCAACATGGCTGCCAAGTGGATGATGTGTATGTGAGAGAAAGATCTAATATTATTAGATCTCATCCTGAAAGGTCAGAAGCATGACTTGTGGAAAATCGGTGTAATAAAGAGTGTTCGAGGCTGAGATTGTGCAAAAGTAATTTTACACTTACCAGTTTAATAGTTGATCTGAGAGTGTGACGTAAAGCAGTACAAGAAACCTCCCTCCTGTACCAAAACAAAAATTGCTGGAAAGATTTGACTAGTCTGGCAGTATCTATGGAGAGAAAGAAAGTAGACGTTTCAAGTGAATTTTCTTCATGAATCTGTAAAAGGGTCACTGGACTCTGAATGTTGGCTCTGAGTTTCTCCGACAGTTTCTGCTTCTGTTTTCGAATTCCAGCATAGAACATTTCAGCACAGTACAGGCCCTTCGGTCCTCGATGTTGTGCCGACCTGTCATACCAATCTGAAGCCCATCTAACCTACACTATTCCATGTATATACCCTTTGTGAAGGCTAGGTCGTGCCTCACAAACCTTATTGAGTTCTTTGAGAAGGTGACCAAACAGGTAGATGAGAGTAAACCGGTTGATGTGGTGTATATGGATTTCAGCAAGGCGTTCGATAAGGTTCCCCACGATAGGCTATTGTACAAAATGTGGAGGAATGGGATTGTGGAGAAAGAGCAGTTTGGATCAGAAATTGGCTTGCTGAAAGAAGACGGAGGGTTGTGGTTGATGGGAAATGTTCATCCTGGAGACCAGTTACTAGTGGTGTACCGCAAGGGTCGGTGTTGGGTCCACTGCTGTTTGTCATTTTTATAAATGACCTGGATGAGGGCGTAGAAGGATGGGCTAGTAAATTTTCAGACGACACTAAGGTCGGTGGAGTTGTGGATAGTGAGGAAGGATGCTGTAGGTTGCAGAGAGACATAGATAAGCTGCAGAGCTGGGCTGAGAGGTGGCAAATGGAGTTTAATGCAGACAAGTGTGAGGTGATACACTTTGGTAGGAGTAACCAGAATGCAAAGTACCGGGCTAATGGTAAGATTCTTAGTAGTGTAGATGAGCAGAGAGACCTCAGTGTCCATGTACACAGATCCTTGAAATTTGCCACCCAGGTTGACAGGGTTGTTAAGAAGGCATACAGTGTTTTAGCTTTTATTAATAGAGGGATCAAGTTCCGGAACCAAGAGGTTATGCTGCAGCTGTACAAAACTCTGGTGCGGCCGCACTTGGAGTATTGTGTACAGTTCTGGTCTCTGCATTATAAGAAGGATGTGGAAGCTTTGGAAAGGGTGCAGAGGAGATTTACTAGGATGTTGCCTGGTATGGAAGGAAAGTATTACGAGGAAAGGCTGAGGAACTTGAGGGTGTTTTCGTTAGAGAGAAGAAGGTTGAGAGGTGACTTAATTGAGTCATATAAAATAGTCAGAGGGTTAGATAGGGTGGATAGGGAGAGCCTTTTTCCTAGGATGGTGACGGCGAGCACGAGGGGGCATAGCTTTAAATTGAGGGATAAAAGATATAGGACAGATGTCAGAGGTAGTTTCTTTACTCAGACAGTAGTAAGGGAATGAAACGCTTTGCCTGCAATGGTAGTAGATTCACCAACTTAAAGTACATTTAAGTCGTCATTGGACAAGCATATGGACGTATATGGAATAGTGTAGGTTAGATGGGCTTCAGATTGGTATGACAGGTTGGCACAACACCGAAGGCCGAAGGGCCTGTTCTGTGCTATAATGTTCTATGTTCTATGTACGTCCATATGCTTGTCCAATGACGACTTAAATGTACTTAATGCTGGCGATTCTACTACCATTGCAGGCAAAGCATTCCATTCCCTTACTACTGTTTGAGTAAAGAAACTACCTTTGACATCTGTCCTATATCTTTCACCCCTCAATTTAAAGCTATGCCCCGTCGTGCTTGCCGTCACCATCCTGGGAAAAAGGCTCTCCCTATTCATCCTATCTAACCCTCTGATTATTTTCAATGTCTCAATTAAGTCACCTCTCAACCTTCTTCTCTCTAACGAAAACACCCTCAAGTCCCTCAGCCTTTCCTCGTAAGACCTTCCCTCCATACCAGGCAACATCCTAGTAAATCCCCTCTGCACCCTTTCCAAAGCTTCCACATCCTTCTTATAATGCAGTGACCAGAACTGTATACAATACTCCAAGTGCGGCCGCACCAGAGTTTTGTACAGCTGCAGCAAAACCTCACGGTTCCGGAACTCGATCCCTCTATTAATAAAAGCTAAAACACTGTATGTCTTCTTAACAACCCTGTCAACCTGGGTGGCAACTTTTAAGGATCTGTGTACATGGACACCGAGATCTCTCTGCTCATCTACACTACCAAGAATCTTACCATTAGCCCAGTACTTTGCCTTCCAGTTACTCCTACCAAAGTGCATCACCTCACACTTGTCCACATTAAACTCCATTTGCCACCTCTCATCCCAGCTAGATGCATCTGGATTTCTTTGTTTTATTTTAACCTCTCTCCTGTGTTGTACTGAGTTTGGGAATGTTTGGTGAAACTGATACCAAAATGTAAAGAATGTTTACTTCTTAACCTCTGACATCTATTTCACTGATGGCAAAATGCACAAATGTTGCAAGTGTCTTAGATAACTCTGCATTGTATAATATTGGGTAATATTTAATATTCTTTAATTTTACAACAGTGTTCGGTCGCAACTAAGGAAAGCCAGTTCCTGCGAATCAAAAAGTGTACCAGATTATTGGGACAAGTCAGCTTTGACAAGCATAGGATACACGGTAAAAACATTTCCTCTATTACACATTAGTGATACTGAGATTCTGCAGCAGCCAATTCACATTTAAAGTATTTGAGCACAAATTTACAATTCCTGCTAAAAGACACTGGTCCATCATCCACTCCCCGTGGCTTAGGTCTTGCATAATGAAATGAGATTGGCAGGCATCTAGAATTGAGTCTACATGTTATCATTGCTGAACTGGATTATTCAGCGGCCTTTTTTGGGATCGGGGTGTGGAATGTGATATTAAGACTTATTAATGCATTTAAAATTATTTTTAAAGCGTTCAACCCTTTTAGAGGGTCATGGAAAAAATTAACAACCAAGAACAAATATTGAAATAAAATCAAACAGAATTGCCTGACAATTGGCAAACTAAAGCTGCCCTGATATTCTTTCTTGATGGATGACAATGTGGCACAGTTGCTACATCAGTTATTTACAAGATCGTTTGCTGTGCTGGAACTGCTTAACCGGAAGTGGTAAGGCTCAGTGCTGTGCAGAGCATAAATATAGCATATGAATTATTCATTGTCATATATATATAGAAAGATACAGTGAAAAGTGATTTGCCACCACGATCCAATGCCGTTTTAGGTTACAAAAAGACTAAAAAGAAATTACATAAAAAGAGTTCATCTTCTGTACAACGGGTCTTTCAAACATGGCTCCAGGGCTTCTGTAAGATCTCTACAAAGCGTCCTGGGCCTCAAGGTACAGCAATGACAATCATGCTCCAAGCATACCATAGCCAGGTGTCCCCACACTCCAGGCAATGCCTCAGCTGCAGCCAAAAGCCCGAGTCCCCAAGTCCATGATAATGAAATGTGAGGCTGGATGAACACAGCAGGCCAAGCAGCATCTCAGGAGCACAAAAGCTGACGTTTCGGGCCTAGACTCTTCATCAGAGAGGGTGATGGGGTGAGGGTTCTGGAATAAATAGGGAGAGGCGGACCGAAGATGGAGAGAAAAGAAGATAGGTGGAGATGAGAGTATAGGTGGGGAGGTAGGGAGGGGATAGGTCAGTCCAGGGAAGACAGACAGGTCAAGGAGGTGGGATGAGGTTAGTAGGTAGGAGATGGAGCTGCGGCTTGGGGTGGGAGGAAGGGATGGGTGAGAGGAAGAACAGGTTAGGGAGGCAGAGACAGGCTGGACTGGTTTTGGGATGCAGTGGGTGGAGGGGAAGAGCTGGGCTCATTGTGTGGTGCAGTGGGGGGAGGGGATGAACTGGGCTGGTTTTGGGATGCAGTGGGGGAAGGGGAGATTTTGAAGCTGGTGAAGTCCACATTGATACCATTAGGCTGCAGGGTTCCCAAGTGGAATATGAGTTGCTGTTCCTGCAACCTTCGGGTGGCATCATTGTGGCACTGCAGGAGGCCCATGATGGACATGTCATCTAAAGAATGGGAGGGGGAGTGGAAATGGTTTGCGACTGGGAGGTGCAGTTGTTTATTGCGAACCGAGCGGAGGTGTTCTGCAAAGCGGTCCCCAAGCCTCCGCTTGGTTTCCCCAATGTAGAGGAAGCCACACCAGGTACAGTGGATGCAGTATACATCCCCAAGTCCATACTGTGGGCTTCTGGCAGCCAGGAGTCTTCGCTCCAGGCACTGCCACCATTGCAGCTGATGCCCACCACACCACTTCGGTTTCCCCATGATGTCAGAAGATGAAGAAAAGAAATAGGATGAAGATAAAGATGAGAAAGGAGAGAGAGAGAAGGCTGTAGCCTCCGTGGAGCAGACGTGCTCAGGAGACCAAACACTACCAACTACGCAAGCACCGCCATCTTTGAAATGGAAAGATAGGTGATAAAATGCTTTAAGGAACCTGGTAGAGTAAGATGGTGCAATTTACCAGGTACCATTCAGCAGCTCTTGAGAAGATAATTCCATGCTCTAAGGCCTTATCTATTAGTCTGTTACCGAGTTACTATTTGCCAACACGAAGTCCTCATTCAAGCTTATAAATTTGTCAAAGTGTTTCATGGTTCTTCAGTGTATTTCACACATTACAGGCCCTTACTGACAGACGGACTATGTAAATATCAGTGTGCCACCTGCTGCACTTTGGAAACACACTGGATGTTCTGACATGTTGTTCCTTGTTGAAGGTAATCAAAATGCTGGCCACGTTATCAATGCAGCTGTCTCCTATTGGATCCATATGTGGACAGTACATGAGCTTATACTGTAGTACCAACCAGCTAGGAAGCATGGCCTATTCATTAATGAGAAAACAGTAATTGGCTATAAGCCTACCATCACTCCCCAACCACACCCCAAGATGATTTCCCTGACGGGAACATTTGATCATAAAATAAACTCGATAAAATAAAGTTTTATTTTAATATTCTCGGTTGTATGCTCAC
The DNA here is from genome assembly GCF_030684315.1 of Stegostoma tigrinum. Classification (NCBI taxonomy): domain Eukaryota; kingdom Metazoa; phylum Chordata; class Chondrichthyes; order Orectolobiformes; family Stegostomatidae; genus Stegostoma; species Stegostoma tigrinum. The sequence goes on along the minus strand of NC_081371.1, from coordinate 26,275,631 downwards.
GGTCTGGATTCTTCTTGCAGCGTACCCAGCTCTCTCCACTCTCCAATGAATATAAGAAAATCCAGTCTCTCTTCGAGAACAGCATGAAGACTGGCAATATCCAGAAAATTGACAGAATTCAAAACCTTGGACTTTGGGAAATATTTCAGTGGTTTGTAAAGCACTATCATATGCAACTATCAATACAATTAATATCTACCTACTTACAACATTCTGTTACTAGACAAATGTAACAAGGCAGTCAAGAGCAAGATAGGGAGATTTGGAAAGAGAAACAACATAAAGAGCCACAGAGGCTACATAAACAGCACGAAGGAGAGCACTGGAGATGGGAAAGATATGTATAATATGAGCAGACGTAAGTCATTTGACCCCTCAAGCCTGCTTCACCATTGAATAAAGTTCTAGCTGATCAGTTTGTATTTGAATTCCCCTTTCCCATCTACTCCCAATAACTTTGGTTCCTTGTCTAAGAAGAATATTTTTACCTCTCTCTTAAAGATGTCATTATACCTCTCCCTTATTTAGTAGCCCTGCTCCTACTGCCTTCTAAAGCAAAGCGTTCAAAAGTCTCAACACCATCTGGGAGAAAAGTAACTCCTCTTTCCATCCTAAGAGGGTGTCCCTAATTTTAAAATAGTGACCCCTAGATGTGGACTCATCCATGTGCACAAATATCCTTTCCATATCCACCTTGTTGAGATTGTTCAGGATCTTAGACATTTCAATCATTTCATTCCTCACTGTTCTAAACTCCAGTGGACATAAGCCCAGCCTGACCAAAATAGGACAACTTTTCTTCATAGAACAACCTAGTCCAGGTATTAATCAAGTAAACTACCTCTGAGCAACCTGTAATGCAGTGACATTTTTCCTTAAGTAAGGAAACCAAAATTGGACACAGTGAAGCTTAGTGTTCTGAAGCATAACATCCATTTATGTCCAAATCCCCCCCCCACCGGCAAAAAGGCTCTGTCATTACATGCTGTACCTTCATACAAACTCTCTGTTACTCATGTATTACAACACCTAGACTACTCTGTACCTCAGAATTCCACAGTTGCTGTCCATTTGACGAATACACTGCTTTTTTAATTCTTCCTACCAATGTCAACAACTTCACATATTACACGCCATCTTCCAGATTGCTGCTCATTGATTCATCTATATATATGTATTATATAATATACATATCTATACCTGCCTGAAAACGTCTTAAGTCTTTTTCACAACCTGAAGCAGTGTAAAGATTCAGTGTAAAGATTAAATCTTATAAAGATTTGAGGGACATAGGCTTTGCTGACATGTGTGGCAGGATGAGATGAGAAGTGCAATAAAGCGGATCTCAATAAAGCGATCATCTTGCTCCATTTTTCCACTTCCCACAAGCAAGATGGCAAGTTTCTTGCTAGTCAGCAATGAGTTGCCAGTTGTTGAAGATTAATACATGTTAACCTTCTTTTTGATAGCCCAATTCACCTCATTATTGTTCAGATTCTGAAATTAGCAAACTAACCAACAAATTAGACTTCAGGAAAGTTTCATGTGCAAATCAGAGTAAGTACCTGGTGAATTCAGCTCCAAACAACACTTCTGTTGGAAACAGGTACTAATATTTCAGTGCACACTCTATGGGCACCAGTTGCACGTACCCCACATCCACAGACATTGATGTCCCATTTTGCCAGCCTCTATGAACCTTCTTCTCAAATCAACAATCCACTCATATGACACTTCTGAATGTCATTGCTGCCCCTCAGGTACACTGGAAACTAACATTGTAAGAACGCTGTTCACTCAGGGACACACGCCCAGTTCATTGACTGGACCAGGCTGTATCTTCAGGCTCTTCGCTCACTCTCAGAATGCTCACTCACTCTGAGCCTACCTAGATGCTCACAGCATCCAAGCCTTGCATTGCCTTACCTTGTCTTTTTGGTCTTTGTACCCTTAGCCAGAGATACCAGATTCATATAACTATTGCCTTGCTTTGCCATTTAGTGCACAAAAAAAGCCAAGAAGATTTTCTTGGTTGTCAGCATGTCTCAGTAAAGTCAAGGAGGATAGCCTTCTCTCAAGGGTTCCTGGCACAGTACAAGTCTTCAACATCAATCCTGTTTGAAACATTAAGAGTCAAGCTACTGTCCTCATAAAAGGTGAGGAACCAAATGGTAGGCAGCACACCATTGTCATAATTATTTCTGTCCTATTGTGGGATGTTTCTTCTTGGAAAGAGGGAGAAAGGTAATATGGAAGATGAAAATTGGTGGCACAGATATTGCTGTGCACAGGTGCAGAGATGCCCTAAGTGAGTGAATAGGCTGCTCAGAGGGCATGCAGGCTTTACAGGTGTTTAGCGGGAGCAGTTGGATGAGCAAGATGACGATGACAGCATTGTCAGAAAGCCATTCAAGTGGGGGCGGCAGAAGGGTAGCAATGATAATTGTAACATTATAGTAAATGGGATTGACATTATTCTCTGCAGAAAAGTGCAAGACTCCCAAGGTCTTTATTACCTGCCAAGTACCTACATTTGGGACATCTGCTCATACCCTGAGAGAAACTTAGAGCCGGAAGGTGGGGATCTGGTCACCATCATCCATAGAGGTACTAATGACATATACAGGACGCAGAAAAATTTCTGTAGTCAGTATTAGGATCTTGACACTAAATTATGAAGCACTACTCAAAGGTAACACTCTTTGATTAATCTCTGATCTACACATAAATTGGTATAGATTAATAAAGATTAGAGAGATGAATATGTAGTTCAAAGACTGATGCGGTAGCAGTGGGTTTGAATTCATGATGCACTGGCACCAGTACTGCAGAAAGTGGCAGCTTTATCATTGGGACACTCTACACTTGAAATTGTATCAGAGATAATAGAAACTGCAGATGCTGGAGAATGCAAGATGACAAGGTGTGGAACTGGATGAACACAGCAGGCCAAGCAGCATCTTAGGAGCACAAAAGCTGCCGTTTCGGGCCTAGACCCTTCATCAGAAATGGGGGAGGGGGAGAAGGATCTGAAATAAATAGGGAGAGAGGGGCAGGCGGATCGAAGATGGATAGAGGAGAAGATAAGTGGAGAGGAGACAGACAAGTTAAAGAGGCGGGGATGGAGCCAGTAAAGGTGAGTGTAGGTGGGGAGGTAGGGAGCGGATAGGTCAGTCCGGGATGGGCAGATAGATCAAAGGGGCGGGATTAGGTTAGCAGGAAGGAAATGAGGATGCGGCTTGAGATGGGAGGAGGGGATAGGTGAGAGGAAGAACAGGTTAGGGAGGCGGGCCGAGCTGGGCTGGTTTTGGGATGCAGTAGCGGGGAGGGGAGATTTTGAAGCTTGCGAAATCCACATTGATACCATTGGGCTGCAGGGTTCCCAAGCGGAATATGAGTTGCTGTTCCTGTAACCTTCGGGTTGCATCGTTGTGGCACTGCAGGAGGCCCAGGGTGGACATGTCATCTAAGGAATGGGAGGGGGAGTTGAAATGGTTTGCAACTGGGAGGTGCAGTTGTTTGTTGCGAACCGAGCGGAGGTGTTCTGCAAAGTGGTCCCGAAGCCTCTGCTTGGTTTCCCTGATATAGAGGAGGCCACAACAGGAGCAGCGGATGCAGTATACCACATTGGCAGATGGGCAGGTGAACATCTGCTTGATGTGGAAAGTCTTCTTGGGGCCTGGGATGGGGGTGAGGGAGGAGGTGTGGGGGCAGGTGTAGCACTTCCTGTGGTTGCAGGGGAAAGGGCCGGGTGTGGTGGGGTTGGAGGGGAGTGTGGAGCGGACAACGGAGTCACGAAGACAGTGGTCCCTCCGGAAAGCATTCAAGGGTGGGGAGGGAAAAATGACTTTGGTGATGGGGCCAGATTACAGATGGCGGAAGTGTTGGAGGATGATGCGTTGGATCCGGAGGTTGGTGGGGTGGTACGTGAGTATGAAGGAGTATTCTGCTTTGGTGATTATTGTGGGGACGGGGTGTGAGGGATGAGTTGCGGGAAATGTGGGAGACACAGTCAAGGGCGTTCTTGACCACTGTGGGGGGGAAGTTGCGATCCTTGACAAACAAGGACATCTGAGATGTACGGGAGTGGAATGATTCATCATGTGAGCAACTGCAGTGGCAGTGAAGGAATTAGGAATGGGGATGGAATTTTTGCAGGAAGGTGGGTGGTAGGAGGTGTATTCTAGGTAGCTGTGGGAGTCGGTGGGCTTGAAATGGATATCGGTTTCTAGGTGGCTGCATGACGTGGAGACAGAGAGGTCCAGGAAGGTGAGCGAGGTGTTCAAGACAGTCCAGGTGAACTTGAGGTTGGGGTGGAAGGTGTTGGTGAAGTGGATAAACTGTTCGAGCTCCTCATGGGAGCACGAGGCGGTACTGATACAGTCGTCAGTGTAACGGAGGAAGAGGTTTGGGGCCAGTGTAGGTACAGAAGAGGGATTGTTACACGTAACCTACAAAAAGGCAGGCAAAGCTTGGGCCCATGTGGGTACCCATGGCCACCCCCTTTGTCTGTAGGAAGTGGGAGGAATCAAAAGAGAAGTTGTTGAGGGTGAGGGCGAGTTCGGCTAGACGGGTGAGGGTGTCAGTGGCGGGTGACTGGTCGGCCCTGCCGGACTGGAAGAAGTGGAGGGCCTTTAAGCCATCTGTATGGGGAATGCAGGTGTATAGGGACTGGACATCCATGGTGAAAATGCGGTGTTGGTGACCGGGGAATTGGAAGTTCTGGGGGAGGTGGAGGGTGTGGGTTGTGTCATGGATGCAGGTAGGGAGTTCCTGGACCAAGGGGGATAACATGGAGTCCAGATAGGTAGAGATGAGTTCAGTGGGACAGGAGCAGGTGGAGACAATAGGTTGACCAAATCAGGCAGATTTGTGGATTTTGGGAAGGAGCTAGAAGCAGGCGGCGCAGGGTTGGTTGAAATTGTGTTGGGCCACTGCCATAAAGTGGAACATAACTAGGGAAATGGAGAGGTTTTAAAACTAAATAGTGACTGCAAGGGATCAAATTTGTGAGGATGTCATAAAATCAAAAGGGAGGAGAGAAAGGCACCAATATCGGAAATGATAAACAGACTGTGACAGGAAAGGAAGTAGAGTACAAATTTAAACGTAAATCAGCAGATAAGATTGGAGGTTACAAAAATAATAAAAAGACAGAACTAAAGGCTCTGTATCTAAATGCAAGTAGATGTCAAAGCAAAACAGATGAACTGACAGCACAAATAGAATTGAATAGGTATGATCTGGCAGCTATTGAAGACACATCGCTGCAGGACAACAGCGTGGATGTTACAGGTTCCATGACGTTTAAGAATGACAGAACACAAAGAAAAGGTTGAGGATTGTTCTGTTAATTAATAGTGGTATGAACACAATGAAAGTGGATGCCTATTTGACATTTTGACTTGGAACTACATTCGCTATTCCTTCACTGTCACGAGGTCAAAATTCTGGAATTCCCATATTAACGGTTCTGCTCACCACCACCTTCTGAAAGACAGCTGGGAATGAGCAACAGATTCTGGCGCAGCCAATAATGCCCTCATCCAAATAAGAAGAAATACATCACTCAGATATTTAGAACAGAACTGTCTTTAAGAGTTAATTGAGCTAAAAATAGAAAAGTAGTCATGCTTCGAGACAATGCATTTCAGAATGCCAGACAAGAGGAAGGAAGTATACCCAGAATTTTCTTAAAATCTTTGGACAGATTATTACTGATAAAAGATTGGAGAGCTGCTAATATTGCAGTCTGACTCAAGAGGAAAAGGGATAATTCAGGAAATTATAGACCAAATTGTCTTATCTAGGTTGAAAACTTTTTTTTCTGCACAGATTTCATGAATTTATACCTTATGTCTTCTGTAGACACAATGCTCATATCTTATCACATGAACTCTTGGAAATATTATTTACTATTTTGCACTCATTTCCCATTTCACTGTATCTCCCATGGGTATCACCTACTCCTTTACTCTCTTGTTATTGTGTTAGTGAAATAATTTATTTTACTGTGATGCTCGGTCTCAATTGCTGAGACCTCCCTTTGATCCATTGTTCAATGCTGTAAAGTGTTTTTACATTTTCTCTTATAACTTTTTGTGTGTCCCAATACCTTTTTCCATGTCATGTTTCTGTTTCATCTCACTTTCAGTTGCTTAGTAATTCATTTAATATCATGTTTGCTTGCTCTGAGTTTATAAGCTTTGAGAATGAACTTATCTGCATGCTGAGCATTATGCCTTTAAAGAATATAAGAACTAGAAGCAGGAGTGGGCCATCTGGCCCCTCAAGCCTGCTCCACCATTTAAGAAGATCATGGCTGATCTTTTCGAGACACAGCTCCACTTACCCACCCACTCACCATAACCCTTAATTACTGTTCAAAAATTTATCTAGCCTTGCCTTAAAAACATTCAGCAAGGTAGCTTCAACCACTTCACTGGGCAGGGAATTCCACAGATTCACGATCCTTTGGGTGAAGAAGTTCCTCCTGATCTCAGTCCTACATCTGCTTCCCTTTATTTTGAGGCTATGCCCCCTAGCCCTCATTTCACCTGCTGGTGCTGCTCCCTCCCTCCACCTTATCTGTTCCCTTCATAATCTTATAAGTTTCTATAAGATCTCCCCTCATTTTTTTGAATTCCAATGAGTATAATTCCAGCCTACTGAGTCTGTTCTCATAATCTAACCCTCTCAACTCTGGAATCAACTGAGCGAATCTTCTCTGCACCCCCTTCCAGTGCTAGTATATCCCTTCCCACGTAAGGAGACCAAAACTGCACACACAGTACTCCAGGTGTGGCATCACCAGGACCCTATACAGCTGCAGTATAGCCTCCCTGTTTTTAAACTTCATCTCTCTAGCAATGACAGACAAAATTTCATTTGCCTTTTTAATTACCTGCTGCACCTGCAATCCTACTCTTAGCGATTCATGCACAAGGATGCCCAAGTACCTCTGCACAGGAGTGTGTTGCAAATTTTTACCATTTAAAACATAGTCCATTTTGCTGTTATTCCTACCACAATGGATGACCTCACACGTAACAACATTGTACTCCATCTGTCAGACCTTTACCCACTCACTTAGACTATCTATATCCCTCTGCAGACTTTCAGTGTCTTCTGCCCACTTTGCTCTACCACTCATCTTAGTGCCATTGTAAATTTTGAAACGCCACACTTAGTCCTCAACTCCAAATCATCTATGTAAATTGTAAACAATTGCAGTCCTAACATTGATCCCTGAGGCACACCACTAGCCACTGACCACCAACCAGAAAAATACCAGTTTACCCCTACTGTATGCTTTCTACTGGTCAACCAATCCTCTATCCATGCCAGTACATTACCTGTAATACGATGCAACTTTATCTTATGTATCAGTCTTTGGTGTGGCGCCTTGTCAAATGCCTTCTGGAAATCCAGATACACCACATCCACAGGTTCCCCATTGTCCACCATGTAAGTAATGTCCTCAAAGAATTCCACCAAATTAGTTAAACATGACTTACCCTTCTTGAACCCATGCTGGATGTTCCCAATGGGACAATTTATATCCAGATGTCTTACTATTTCTTCCTTAGTGATAGATTCAAGCATTATCGCCTCTACCGAAGCTAAGCTAACTGGCCTATAGTTGCCTGCTTTTTGTCCACTTCCTTTTTTAAACAGTGGTGTCACATTGGCTGTTTTACAATCTGCGGGAACCACCCCAGAGCCTAGTGAATTTTGGTAAATAATTACTAGTGCATTTGCTATTTTCCCCCATCACCTCTTTTATTATCCTGGGATACATTTCATCAGAGCCAGGAGACTTGTCTACCTTTACCCATTAGCTTGCCCAGCACTGGCTCCTTAGTGATCATGTTATTTGTGTCTTCCACTGTGAAGACCAACACAAAATAACTGTTTAATGTCTCAGCTGTTTCCTCATTCCCAGTTATTAAATTGGCCTACTCATCCTCTAAAGGACCAATGTTTACCTTCGCCATGCTTTTACAATTTACATATTTATAGAAACTTTTGCTGCCTGTTTTTATATTATAAGCGAGTTTACTCTCATAATCTATCTTACTTCTCTTTATAATTTTTTTGTGGCTTTCTGTTGGCCTTTAATAAATTTCCTAGTCTACTAGTTTCCCACTACTCTTTGCTTTTATGTATGTGTTTTATTTTCAATATGATACTTTCCTTTATTTCCTTGGACATCAATGGCTGAATATCTCGTTTCCTACAGTTCTTTCAAATTACTGGAATATACTTCTGCTGAGCAATGTGAAAAATCATTTTGTAAGTCCTTCACTTTGAAAGGCACTCACTTATCAATGTTGTCAAAAAATATGAACCTCCCATACACTCACTGTGTTATATCATGCCTCATTTCATTAAAAGTGCCACTTTTAGACTTTTGTGATTTACATGTGATGTTGGATATTTTTGTCTCATAAGTCATACTTATACAACAAAAACCCCATGTTAGACAGCCAACATCATTAATCTGAAAGATTTTTTAAAAAACTCCTTTTTAAAAGTAATTTCCAATTCATTTGGAAGAAATTCATTTGAAGTTTTGGGTGTTATCGTGCACTGAGAGAAAAAAAATTACACCTTACAATTCAAGCAGTTATTTTGTGTTGATCATTTACAGATCAATTTATATTCATGACTATTTTTGATACAGGCTATTCTTATATGTTAGCAAAATAGCATTCATTTATCAGAAGTGATTTTGAGTTTTATTGGAAATTAAAGTGGGGCCTCAGGCTTGAAGTATAGTTTTGTTTGCTTCAGTAAGATATTCTGATAATTTGGTGGACAAATAGATGGCACTGGACAGGTTTAAAAAAGAAATAGTAATGGGAACACAGGAAAGAAACAAAAGTACTGAATAAATACTTTATGTCAGTCTTCACCGTAGAAGACACTAATAATATTCCAAAACTATGAGAAAATCAAGGAATAAAGTGGAGAGGGAAGCTGAAATAAACATGATAACTATCACGAGAGAAAAAGTATCTAGGAAACTAATAGGGTAAAGACTGATATGTCCACTGGACCTGATGGATTGCATCCTAGGATATTAAAAGAACTAGCTACAGAGAAAGTGGTTATACTGGCAGTAATCTTCCAAGAATTCTTAAATTCAGGAGAAATCCCAGAAAATAGGAAAACTACTAACTTAACACCATTATTCAAAAAGAGAGGGAGACAAAGAACAGGTAACTATTGGCCACATAGTTTAATGTCTGTCATGGGGAAAATATTAGAGTATGTTGTGAAAGATATAATAGTAGAGAATTTAGAAATGTAAAAGATAATCAAGCAGTCAATGTAGGTTAATGAAGGAGAAGTTACCTGGCAAATTTATTAGAAACATAATAATAAGGAGCTGGAGCAGACAATGCAGCACTTTGAGCCTGCTCCACCATTCAATATGATCATGGTTGAACTAAGAACTATAATTCCTTCTTAAAATATTTAATGTTTTAGCTTCAACTTCTTTCTGTGGTAGTGAATACAACAAGTTCACCATTCTCTGGTTTCCTAATCCATATCCTTAAACTGTCACCAAAGGAAACATCCTTCTTGTGTTTACCCTGTCTAGTGCTGTTAAAATCTTGCAGGTTTCTATGGCATCCCCCTTGATCTTCTGAACTCCAGTGAAAATAGTCCTAATGGATCCAGATACCCTTCATACATCAGTCTTGCCGTTCCAGGAATCAGTCTGGTAAACCTCCAATGCGCCCCTTACACAGCCAAAATATACTTTGGTAAAACCATACACAATTTTCCAGGTGTGGTCTCACCAAGGCCTTCTACAAATGCAGCAAGACATCCCTGCTTGTGTACTCAAATCCTCATTCTATGAAAACAACACACCATTTTCCTTCTTCCTCACCTGTGTGTCTGCGTGCTTACTTTTAGTGACTGATCTACGAGGACATCCAGGTCTCGTTGCACCTCTGCTTTTCGCAATCTATTGCCTTTCAGATAATAATCTGCTACTTGATTTTGCAACCAAGGTAATAACCACACATTCCAAAACATTACTCTTCATCAGCCATTCAGTTACCCACTCACTCAACTTGTTCAAGTCACACTGAAGCACCTCTGAACATTCCTCACTGATCACCCACCCACCCAGCTTTGTGTCATCTGCGCATTTGGAGATATGGTGCCCATCTAAATCATTGGTATAGAGTTGTGAACAGCTGGCATCCAAACACTGATCCCTGAGGTATCCCACTAGTTGCTGCCTGCCACTCAAAAAAAAATTTATTCCTACTGTTTCTTTCTAATTTGGTAATGAGTTCTCTATTCATGTCAATACACTACTTCTAATTCTATGTGCTTTACTTTTACATGCTAATCTCTTAAATTCGAGCTTCTCAAAAGTCTGCTGAAAGTCCAAGTAAAGCCCATCTGCTGAGCCCCCGCATCAATCCTGTGACACATTCTTGAGAAATTCCAGTCCTTTTGTCAAGCATGATTTTCCCTTTATGATTCCATGCTCTTATCCAGTCACTGTTTTCCAAATGTTCTGCTGCTAAATCTTTTAAAGTAGAGTCTAGTATTTCCCCCACTGTCAATGTCAGGCTAATTAACCAGCTTATATTTCCTTAGTTTCTCTCTTACCTCCTTTTTTAAATGGGGGTAGGGACGGTTACAACAAGTACCTTCCAATCCATAGGAACTGTTCCAGAGGCTATAGAGTCTTGAAATATTACCATCAATGTATCAACTGTTTCTCCAGAAATTGCTTAAGTATTCTGAGATGTAGATTATCAGGCCCTGGATATTTATCATTCTTTATTTCCAGCAATTTCCTCAACATTATTTCACTACTAATATTGATTTCTATCAGTTCCTCCCTGTCAGTAGACCCTGTGACTCACAACATTTTGGAATGTTTTTTGTATCTTCCCTTGTGAAGACAGAATCAAATGTATGTACAAAATAAGTCTGACATCTCTTTGTTCCCCCATTGCTCTGTTTCTGAATGTAAGAGATTTGCATTTGTCTTCAATAATCTTTTTCTGTTTTGAGTTCTTCAAGGAGATGACAAGTAGAGCAGACAAACGGAGCAGTCAATGTAATATATTTGGATATTGTAAAGGCAGTTGATAAGGTACCATGCATTAGGCCACTTGATAAGATAAATGAAATTACTCTATAAGGGGCAGCATTCTATCACTCAGTCATCCTTTATTTACACATGACAATATTACTGTCTCATACCATGTCAGACACCACAGTGTTAGTATCCCTGATGCTCAATCTTTACATATCAGCCAGGGCCCTCTGATTAGACCAGATAAATAGCCCCAATCAGGGAACTCATATTTTATGAAGCCCAGTTGGTTGATCTTGTTACAATCACTACAATAAGACTTGTGTTGTTTGGCTCTTCTGGCACCATGGTAGTGTCCCTACTTCTGAACAGGTAAATTTTTAAAAAAGACCTATATCATTGCAGAAACGATATTAGCATGAATAGAGATTGGCTAACTAATAGAAGATGGAGAGTAGGGATAAAAGGAGCATTTGCTGGATGACAACTTATAAATAATGCCACTGGGATCACTGGTCCCACAATGATTTACCTATAAATTAAGGAATGGAAACTGGGATGCCAATGTACAATTATCAAGTCTGTGGATGACATAAAAATAGTGGGAAGGCCAGCAGTGAGGATGATACAAAGAATCTACAAAGGGGTATAAGCAGATTGCATAAATGGGAAAATTGGCAAATGGAATATAATATGGGAAAATGTGAAGTTATGTAATTTGGTAGGAAGAATAGGGTAGCTAAATATCATTTAAATGGGAAAAGACTGCAGAAAGCTACAGCACAGAGGGAATAGGGAGCACTCATGCACAAAACACAAAATGCTAACATCCAGGTTCAGTAGGTAATAGGCAAGGCAATTGGAATGTTGGCCTTTATTTCACTAGGTTGATTCTGGATATGGAGGTATTTTCTGATAGGAGAGGTTGAGTAGGTTGAACTTATGCTCATTTGGAATTTAAAAGAATGAGAGACTACCTTATAGAAACTACAAGACTCTTAGAAGTCTTGACAGAGTAGGTACGAAAAGGTTTTTACCCCGCTGAGAGATTCTCAGACCAGAGGGTATAATCTCAAAATAAGGGATTGCTCATTTCAAACAGAGATGAGGAGGGTCTTTTTTTGTCTTGGAGAATAGTCAATCTCTGGAGTTCTTTACCATAGAGAGCAGTTGAATATATTCAAGGCTGCAATGGACAGATTTTTAATTGGCAAGGTAATCAAAGGTTACGGAGAAAAGACAGGAAGGTAGAGTTGAGGATTATCAGATTAGCAACAGTATCATTGAATTGCAGCAAGGCTAAATAAACTGAACTGCAGGCTTCTGCTCCTATATCTCATTGTTTATGAACTTTGAGATCAATGAGTTACCAGGTTCAGTTTTCAACCTCTTCTGTGTTATGCAGAGCTGCATCAGACGTGCATAAGTGCATGTGGATTATGGAAAGAAAAACAAATCATGCAGCCTTCACATTTTGAATTGTAATTCAGAAACTCCTTCTGTAATGAGCAATAGACAGCACCTGGCAAGTCAGATTCCAGAATGAAATCTGGGCTGATGGATTATCTGTATTTTTTTAAAGTTTGGTTAAAGTTTTTCAATAGAGATATAAGATAGCATGTTAGGTGCAGTCCCAGGAATGCCTAAAAATGACATGTCAACCTGGTGAAGTTATAAAACTGATTGATTGTGTGCCAAACAGCATAAGCAGCAAACGATAGCCAGAGCTAAGTGATCCCACAACCAAAATGAATGCAATCTAAGCACTGCAGTCCTGCCACATCCAGTTGTGAATGGAGGTGAAAAATTAAACTCACTGGAGGAGGAGGCTTCATAGATATCCCCATCCTCAGTGATGGAGGAGCCCAGCACATCAGTGCAAAAAATAAGGCTGAAGCATTCACAATCTTCAGCCAAACATGCCAAGTTGATGAGCCATCTCGGCCTCCTCCAGATGTCCCCAACATCATAGATGGCAGTCTTTAGCCAATTTGATTCACTCTGCATGATATCAAGAATTGACTTGAAACCCTGAATTCTGCAAAACCAAGGGCCCTGACAATATTCCAGCAAGAGAACTGAAGACTTATTTTCCAGAATGTGCCACATCACTAGCCAAGCTGTTTCAGTGCAGTTGCAACAGTGCATTGATATCTACTCAACAATGTGACCTGTGTGCAAAATCCAACCCAGTCATTTACTGCCTCATCATTTTACTCTGGATCATCAGTAAAGTGATGGAAGGTGTCATCAACAGTGCTATCAGGCAGCAGTAACAACCTGCTTACTGCCACTCATTTTCTGATCTCAGTGCAGCCTTAGTTCAAACATCGGTAAAATGCTGAATTCGATTGGTGACGTCAAAGTTGAAACTTTCTCTGATTTCCAAGTTGAGTTTTTCCTAGTGGCTAGTTTCTTGGTGAGATTTGTAAGATTGCAACCCATGGCAAGTTGAGGTGTTAGTAAGACATTTAACAAACAATGATATGTGCCAATTGGGAACTTACTACTGCCTAGCAAGAACTCTCACCGTGCTGCTAGAGAAAAGCATACTGAGTTGGGCTTGCCTAAACGCTTGCCTGATTTTATCATTCGTCTTGCCCTGGTCCATTTTGCTTACAGCCTGATAAGATTCCACTCAAAGGTCTCACAGCACATAGCAAAATAAATACTCATCCTATTGCCCAATGCTGCCTATTAGAGAGTCAAATTTGGAGAAATTAGACCTCTAAATCTATAGTTTAATTCTTCCTAGTTGCTCTTCCAAAGTTTTTACTTGTCTTTTTGTGTACTGATACACAGGCAGAAAGAACAGATAAAGAAAAAGAATCACGCAGATGCAGATGAACGACTTCTTTTTCACGAAGTCACAGATCACTCAATTATTGATGCCATTTGCTACCAGAACTTTGATTGGGGAAGTTTCACACAGAGTGGAACTTTGTTTGGAAAAGGTAGGGAAATTTGTTTTATTAATCTGCATGAAAATTAATTTTAAATTATTAATTTTCAGCACACAAAAATGTACCAAATAGAGAAAAGTCAGAGTCTTACATTTATAATGTTGGGTGCTTTCTGAGAAAACATGGCTCCAAATGAGGTTGAAAATTAAGAAGAAATTATATAAGGGTATCTGAAGTAATAGAAGGTACCTTAGTTCAGCCAGTCTTTGAACCCGACTTGGAAACTAACTGCAGAACATGAGAAAACCAAATTACTTCAAACTAGGATAATACGGTGTGAAGCAGGATGAATACAGCAGGCCAAACAGCATCAGAGGAGCAGGAAATTTTGATGTTATTGGGGTGGTGGGGTTGTTTGGGAGTGTGGAGCAGATGAGAGCGTTATGGAGAGAGCGGTCCCTCTGGAAAGTAGATAAGGGTGGGGAGGGAAAACTATCTTTGGTACCTCCCAGTCACGAGCCATTTCAAATCCCCCTCCCGTTCCTCAAACGACATGTCCATCCTGTGCATGTCCAGCCCAGCTGCTCGATGTCTCCCTAACTTGTCCTTCCTCCCACCTATTCCCTCCTCCCGCCTTAAGCCCGACACCCAACTCTTACCTCCCAGCCTCATCCTGCCCCCTTGACCTGTCCGTCCTCCTGGGCTGACCTGTCCCCCCCAACTCCCCATCTACACTTACCTTTACTAGTTCCATTCCCGCCTCTTTGACCTGTCTATCTTCTCCTCACCTATCTTCTCTTTTATCCATCTCTCCCTATTTATTTCAGAATTCCCTTCCCCTCCCCCATTTCTGAAGAAGGGACTAGACCGGAAAGGTCAGCTTTCCTGCTCCTCTAATGCTGCTTGGCCTGCTGTGTTCATCCAGCTCTACACCTTGTTATCCCAGATTCTTCAGCATCTGCAGTTCCTACTATCTCTGCACCAGAGCACTTGTCTGAATGAGTGCAGCTCCTTAAATGTTTAAAAGGCTCGGCACTATGCAGGGCAAAGTAACTTGTTTTATCATGTCCACAAACATGCATTCACTCCATTACTGATGCACAGTGGCAGTAGTGTGTACCATCTACAAGATGCACTGCAGAAATTCACCAAGGTTTTTTAAACAGTGTCTTCCAAATCCACGACCACCACCATCTGGAAGGACAAAGGCATATACATGGGAACATCACAACCTGCAAGTTCATCTTCAAGCCACTCAGCATGCTAACCTTGAAATATAATTGATATTCCTTCACTGTCATTGGGTCGAATCGTGGAACTACCTCCCTAATGGTATTGTTGGTGTACCTTTACCAAATGAACTTCAGCAGCTTAAGAAGAGAGCTTAACACCACCTTCCCAAGGGCAATTACATATGAACAATAAATATTGGCCCAGCCAGAGAAACTCACAACATCTGAACGAATAACTTAAAAATTCTTAAATTTTCAGAATTATTGGCTCACATGATCTGACAATTCTTGACCTGGAAACAGTATCAGCAGGAAGTATTTATAAAAAAAGAAGCTGTGTTACTGATAGGCACAAAGGGAAAAAGAGAGTGAAAAGTAGAGGATCTTGGAGGATGAAGGTAATCGACAAACAATTGCAGACACAAAGAGGAATTAGAAACAAAACAGAGAGAATTCTTGTGAGAAGAAGCAAACCTCTTTCAGCAGGCGATCAGTTTTCTCTTTGGCAGAAGAGCAGCCAGAAGGTTTAGATTACTGGAAGAGCTAGCTAAGAAGGTCTGAAACCTGGGAAGGTTTGTGAATAGCTTAGATATATTACGTACTGTTGGCTTGGAAGTGGCCAAAATGTGAACCTGTATTTTAGTGTGGTCAGTTGAATTGGAAGTCTAGAGAGCTTCACAATCCACTCTGTTGTGACCTGACGGAGACAGGGTTCATGAAAGTGTGCCTTATTAATGATAATTCAACCTATGAAACTCAAAATAAAAGGTATTGGATGGGACTTCTGGCCTGCCATGCGTGAATAAGCAACTGCATTTTGTGAAATTGTGCAGTTATTTGCAAGAAGTATTTGCTTTTGTATCGCTTAATGTCAAATTGAACTTTTCTCTTTGAAGTATCATTTACTTATTAAAATTGATTTTAATTTATGTTGGTTTGAACTTGTGTGAAAATAAAAGGACAGAATGCCAAAACCTGCTGTCAAATTCTTAATCTGGGGGTTATTTGGCAAATTTGATAAATTTGATTAATGGTTCCCGGGGACTGTGATAATCTCTGCAAACAGTCATGATAATCAGAGAGGTATTTTCCTCCATCACTGGCAAAACCTTCACCAGAATCTTTCTGAATCACTTAGTACAATGTCATCACCAGAATCTACCAGCAGAGAGTCAATGTAGTATCAGAAAACATTGAGGAACTATTGATGCATTGCTTACAGTTAGATAGCTCCAGATGAAATTCCAAAGACCTCATTTGTCGACCTGACCAAGGCCTTCAATGCAATCAACCATGAGTGTCTTTTAAAGATACTGCAAAAGTGCACCTGACCCAAAAAATTCATCAAATGATTGGGCAGTTCTACAACAGCTGGGACATGCCTTTGATGATGGTGAATTTTCTGACTCATTCCTAGCTACTAATAGAATACCAACCCTCTTCAGCAAAGTTTTCCATGATGATGATATTAACTTCAATATCAATGATACAAGTACTGGAAGCTTCCGGGTCTGAGAAACTCCAGGTGGATACTTTGCACTTTCCTGTTTGCCAGTGTCTGTGCTCTGGCTGCCAATTCAGCTTTGGACATGCAATATAGGATAAATTTATTCCCCTATGTAGGCAACAACTTCAGCATGAATTTCAACACAAAGAAAACTAATAATCTATCAATCTGCTTCAGGAAACTCCTGTCTTGACCTTAAGGTTTCAGTCTATTACCAGAACCTGTCAGCAGTGAATAAGTTCATCTAACTGAGCAACTTAGTCTTTCAAGCTGAGAATGCTGACAAGAAAACAAATAGAATATTTGTCAAATCAATTTTAGCCTTCTGCAAACTTCAAACATCAGCCTAGAATTGAAAAGGAGTAAATCCACACACCACCCCCACAACAAAACTGAAGGTACTTGGAGGTCTAGTCCTTTCTACTCTGCTCCAAGCATACAAAACATGAACTGTGTGCCAGCATCATGCCAAGAAGCTCAACCACATTAATTGAGATGTTTACAAAAGCTGCGGGAAATGAGATGGAAACTCTGAGCTACTCAACTGAGCTGGCATGCCAAGCATCCATGCCATTTTCAAGTGATCCTAATTGAGTTTTCTGGTCACGTAGCCAGACTGCATGATAACACACTTGTCAAAGCAAATCTTCTAAGGTGAGCTTGTGTCTGAGATACGCTGTCATGACAGTAATAGAAAGCACTACAAGACCACACTAAAGGCTTCACTGGGAGTTCTGATATTGACTTTGAATCATGGGAGAAGCTCAGCTAGGCTTGTTGCACCAAATGCAGCTGAATAAATGATGCACTCTCTTTTTAAAATGCATATCAGAGACAGCGAGAAAACACAGAGAGCAAATCCTAAGCCAGCAACTCATTTATGTATGTTTTATAAAACTTGGTCAACCTAATGGGTCAGGTGACTCTGGTTGCTATTTTAAGACATTGTTAACAGACCCTTTTTTTAAAAATTATTTTCAATCTGTGGAAGTCCCAGGAATTAAATTGGCTTATGGAACTCAAAAGATCAATAGGCCATATTTCATAAATCAAAGCTATCCATAAATTCGCAATGTACATTATACATTCTGGTCTCCCTGCCAAAGGAAAGTTGTTGTTAACTTTGGAAAGGTTCGGAGATGATTTAGAAGGATGTTGCTGGGATTGCACATTTGAGCTACAGGGAGACGCTGATTGGGCTGCAGCTATTTTCCCTGAGCATTGGAGGCTGAAAAGTGACCTAACAGATGTTTATGAAATCATAAGGGGCATGGATAAAGTGAATAGCCAATGTCTTTTTCCCATGGTAGGGTAGTCCAAAACCAGAAGGTGGTGCGTGTATGGAATGCACTGCCAGAGGAGGTGGTGGAAGTGTGCACATTTACAACATTTAGGAGGCATCTGGATTGTTATATGAAACGGAAGGGTTTTGAGAGATGTGGGCCAAATGTTGGCAAATGGGACAGATCAGTTTAGGATAGCTGATCGGCGCAGACGAGTTGGACTGAAGAGTCTGTTTTTACACCATTTAACTCTATGGCTCTCTTTGAGATGGGAAATAGCTTGATTATTCCATTTTCTTCTTATAATCTTGTTTTTAATTAGAGAATCTTTGAGAAGAAGTTGTTTCTTTTCCCCATCTGTAGAATTTAACAGCTTTGCATACTTTTCTTTTCTTCAGGGACGTATTTTGCCGTAAAAGCTTCCAATGCCAACTTTGACTTGCACTCAGATTCTACAGCAAATTTCAAAATCATGTTTTTGGCACGGGTTTTGGTAGGAAAGTTTACTAAAGGACATCCAAGCTATGATCGGCCACCATCCCAAGATGTCACAAGCTTCAAACCCTATGATAGCTGCGTTGACTGTGTGGATAATCCATCTTTGTTTGTCATATTCGAGAAATATCACATTTACCCAGAATATGTGATCCAGTTTAGTAATAAAATGTAGGAAATTGTTTGTTTCTGGACAATCTGTGGCTGATAATGATATTATGGGGAGATGTGACATTTTTTTTTGCTTAAAGGATAAGTACTACCTGGGAATTTAACACTTTTGATTTCTACTAATTATGGATTGATTTTGTAAGTCTGTGCATGACCAGACAATTATTGCACGCAGCCATTGCACATCAGAAAACTGCGTTATGTCGCATGCTTTTTTTCTGGTATGTGCTGGTTGGTGTTGTGGCCTCAAGTGGGACCTTAGTATCAGTCTAATTTGCTCCAAAGACTGGTGTCTACAGGGTGTTCTGTCCCTCCAGAAATAGTCTCTCTCCAACCTCAAACAGAGTGCAGAGTCTTTTTCCCTCTGGTTCTAATGACCTGTCTGAATGAGAGCAGTGGTTTAGTGAGAGCTTGTGCTTGGATACAAGTGATATGTCTTCAATTGGTAGGTTGTAAATGCCCACCGCTTACCTAGTTTTGGACACATATTTAATTGTATCAGATTAATGTGTATTATAGGTTAAATTACAAAAATGTTTGAAATATACTTATCACTTTCTTGGACAAGATTTTTAAAAACTATTCTAAAGACCTTTTTAGTTCCCAATGTTATCCTTATAACTTCTTTGTCATCAGTTCAGCCTTCAACTCTTTCTCACACAGGATTTTGAGAAAACAAGGTTTTAGATAGCCAATAAACAATAGGTTTATTTGACGTCATACCAATTGTATTAGAAACCACATCAATTGGAACAATCCATCTACCTTTGTTCAATTTATGTTGAAAATTGTTCAGTGTTTATTCACAAGTACATCTTAAAAAAAGTCTTTCCTTTACAAACTGAGATACTGGGAAAGTCTTTATTTCCTCACTATATGACAACAAAATTAGCTTGATCAAATTAGATTAAATTTCCTTGCCTACAAGTTGTACTTTCAAGAGGATTTAATGGCCTTTGTTTAATAGATCTGTTTACAGTTTGACTCTGCTCAATTTAACGTAGGTCAGAAATCACATGACACCAAGTTATAATCTGATAAGTTTATTTGAAAACACGAGTTTTCAGAGCCTCAGTCCTTCTTCAGGTGTAACCAAGGCTTTACAACACTTTGTTTTTCCTCCACCATTGTCCCCAAAAAGCTAATAGAATCACTTTGCAAATGATCGTATTGAATCATATAAACATATTGCTCACTTGAGGGAATTTACTCAATTGCGTTAGCTGCATCGTTTTATGGTTTGTGTTTCTCCTTGATTGCAGGTTTATAAAGGTTATTACTCTTTTTTAAAGCAAGCAGGTTTAGCTAATGTAAAGAAATATTGTCTTACTAATTGGATAGAATGCACTGCAGAAGAGCCAAGTCTAACAGATGTGGTATTTATGTGGAACACATATCATTGGTGACTGTGCCTATTAGGTTTTCAATTTGGGAAATGAGAGTTATCACTGTTACTACCCATGTCTTTAAATATGCACATTTCCTTCTTGTCTGCTTTTACTGTAGCTCTGATTTAAGTATGATAACAGTTCCATTTCCTCTTAGAAAGTTCTACTCTTATTAAACCAAGTTGAGGATATTTTGCTAATCTCATTTGAGGGACTTGCTCCTTCTACTTTTTCCTAAAAGTTGGCATGATCTTTTGTCGTAAAAGTGGAAATATTTGACCATCTTATTTTTTGAATGGTGATGGCAACAGAAAATATTCCTCACCTGTTATATGGAGATGGAATGTTAAAAAAGACAGATGTAATATATGATTGCAATATTCATTAACTGTATTGAGATCTATACAATGTAACTGTGTAACTCCTACTGTGCATTCATCTCAGCTCCTGTGCTTTCAGGAATCTGGTTTGATACTGAATGTTTGTTCAAATAAATTTTTTGGATTATCCAATTTTGTTTAGCAAACTTGACTGAATATCAGTAGCATCATTTTGCAAGTTCACCATTTCACAAGCATCAAACATGAATAAAATTGAATTTAGTGAATAAAAACAAAACAAAAGGGAGATAAACTGAAAGCAAACTTTTGAGTATTTGATACCACAGCATGACCTTTTGCATCATTTTAAACAGTTAAAGCCTTGTCTCAGTTTCCTTTAAGTTACTGTAAAGTTCATACTGCTCAATATGTAACTTCGTATTGGCACCAACTTAATATTCATTTAATTGTCATCTGTGCATGTACTCCTTCAATCTCTCAGAAGACAGAACCAGCAAATTTGTTCAGTCAAAGTCACCAGTTATTTTAAGTTGTTTTATTTCTTTTGAATGAACATACAGGGCAACAGTTATGATCAGATCCATTTGTTTCAATTGATATAATTCATCTTAGCATTGTAGTACAAAAGAATGAACACATTAAGCTTCCCCACACTTCTTTTCTGACTTAAAAAATTCTGACAACTCCTTTTCACAGTCTTTACTGAGCTTGACTGCTCAGTCATAGAATCATACAGTACAGAAGGGTGCAATTCAGTTACTTTTGCTAATGTTTGAAAGTGCTACCAGCAATTTTCACTTCTCTTTTCTAAAGCTGTGCAAGTTATTTTTCTCCTTTGAAGCATATAGCTAATTCCCAAGCTTCATAGCATTTTTTCTGAAATATCCCAATTGACTGTCTATGCCTCTGATTTTATGTTTCATCTCCTGTTCCCAGCAAGGAGAAACAGAGATTTTCCAACACAATAAGATATTGTTTTCTGGAACAGGTTACTGAACTGTTATTTACAGTGTATGGGAAAACAATGGTAAAGTTACTTTATTAGTACTTCAATCATATATTGCACCTTAATTTAAATTCACATAAGTTCACTGTGGTTTATGAATGGCACACGAGAATAAACTTTATCCAAATGAGTTATATGAGATTTTGTTTTATTCCAACTCTCAAGCATATTGTTACTAATTCAATATTTAAAGAATGAGTGATCATGTGCCTGTCTGAGCAAATAAATTAAAACAAAATAGTTTATTATGCAGATGTGTTTATTTTTTTATGCTGATGTAAGCCATTAGAATGACTTTAAACTGTAGTACCAGACTATGAAGCAAAGCAATAGGATCCACAAAGATTTGGCGAGTATGTTAAATTCAGAAGAGCTTGTAGGAACAAATAAATGGAAGTTCATCTGAACACACTCTCTCATGCCATTTGCCTTCAATACCTGAAAAAAAAGTAATTGTTATGATGAATAGTTTCTGTCACAGATATGGTTGTCAATGAATGACTGTTTTATACACATGTATTTCTTCTATTTGGATTTAATGTATGAATGCTAGATTAGACAGTTCAGTACTGAAAAAAAAACTAGACATATTCCTTTCTGACTTTTGGAGGTGAAAAAGCATTTATGAACAGTGTTAAGAACTACCTTCACCAATCATATTTCAATAACTCAATTAATTCTTTTTGTTATTCAAAATTTCCCACGCGTCATTGGAATCTCTTGATATGGACAAACACACGGACATGAATAGATAATCTAGAGAATGTGGGGGTGCTGATTTTGAAGAAATGCCACCACTACTTTCCAAGTTATTGTTAATTTTAGAACATAGCACATTTTCTTTCCAAGTGTTTTTATTGGATATGTTTGAAATCTTTTTAAGATTAGAACCAATTTCATCTTCATAACTAGATTCTTATCATTTTAGGAATTGTCCTTCAAAAGAACTAACTCATGGATTCAAATGAGGTAAAAGGATGTAAAGTTGTTTTTAATTAACCAGTCATTTTAAAATGCCTTTACTCACCATCACAGCCTTGTACCTTCCAAGAAGTAAGGCTTCTGACACACTGTCCAGATTCAAGAGCCTTAATTGACACCAAAGTCAACTTTTGGCTACTTCTTATATTACATAAGGCTTACACTTCAAAAATATTTCATTTGGCTGTAAAGCACTGAGACATCTATTTGCTGGTTATTACAGACACTAAATAATTGCAAGTATGTGTTATGATTGGCCGATCTAGAGAAAAATCACAATAAGTGACCAAATAGTGAGTTGCGTACTAGTGTAAAAGGTCTTGCCCCAGTTTTCCAGTCTCTTCCAGCAGCCATTTAAGAAACATCAAGCCATTAATTGGGCTTCAAAATGTAGAAACTGAGAAGGTAAGGAGCAGGAAGAGGTGATTCAGTCCTTTGAGTCTGCTCTACCCATTCTTCACGATCATGGCTGATCATTCAACTCAATAGCCTAATGCTGCTTTGTCCCCATAACCTTTGATCCTACTCGCTCCAAGTGCTATATCCAGCCACCTGTTGAATACACTGAACATTTTGGCATCAACTATTTCCTGTGGTAATGTATTCCACAGGCTCACCACTCTTGAGAGAAGAAATGTCTCTTCATCTCCATCCTAAATTGTCTTCCCTGAATCCTCAGACTGTGACCCCTGGCTCTCGGCACACCTACCATTGGGAACATCCTCTCCGCATCTACTCTGTCCAGTCCTATTAGAATTTAATGAGTCTCTATGTCCCCCTCATTTGTTTAAACTCTAGCGAAAACAGTCCTGACCCAGTCAATCTCTCCTCATAAATGAGACATGCCAACCCCAGAATCAGGCTGGTAAACCTTCAGTAAATGTAAGTTTGCTCGCTGAGCTGGAAGGTTCATTTTCAGACGTTTCATCACCATTCTAGGTAGCATCATCAGTGAGCCTCCGGTGAAGCTGATGATGTTACCTAGAATGGTGACGAAACGTCTGAAAACAAACCTTCCAGCTCAGCGAGCAAAATTACATCCAGAACCTCAACCTGAGCTACAAATCTTCTCAAAACTCACTACCTTCAGTAAACTTTCTCGAGAGCAACGACATCCTTACACAGAAAATGAGACGAAATTGCACACAATATTCTAGGTGTGGCCTCGCCAAGGCCCTGTATAACTGCAATAATACACCCCTGCTCCTGTACTCAAACCTCTCGCAATGAAGGCCAACATACCAATTGCCTTCTTTACACCCTGCTGCACCTGCATGCTTACCTTCAGTAACTGGTGCACAAGGACACCCAGGTCCCACTGCACACTCCCCTCTCCCAATTTACAGCCATTCAGGCAGTGATCTGCCTTCTTGTCTTTGTTTCCAAAGTGAATACCCACATATTTATCCAAATTATACTGCATCTGCCATTGATTCTCTCACTCACCCAACCTGTCGAGATCATGCTGAGGGATCTTTGCATCCTCATCACAGTTTGCCTCCCACCCAACTTGGTATCATCTGCAAACTTGGAGATGTTACATTCTGTTCCCTCATCCAAATCATTACTATATATTGTGAATAGCTGCAGTCCCAGCAACAATTCATGTGACATCTCACTAGTTGCTGCCTGCCAATTTGAAAAGCACCCATTTCCCCTCTGCCACCCAGTTTCCAATCCATTTAAAACACTTTTCCCAATCCCATGTGTTTCAATTTTGCACATTAATCTCTTATGTAGAACTTTGTTAAATGCTTTCTGTAAGTTCAAAATACTATATTGATTGGTTCTCCCTTGTCAACTCTACTAGTTGTAACTTCTTACAGGTGATTAAACGGCAAATGGAATTTTGTCTGCCATTGCTCAAGGGATAAAAGCAGGGAGGCTATGCTGCAGCTGTATAGGGTCCTGGTGAGGTGACACATGGAGTTTTGGTCTCCTTACTTGAGAAGAGATATACTAGCACAGAAGGGGGTGCAGAGACGATTCACTCGATTGATTCCAGAGTTGAGAGGGTTGGATTCTGAGGAGAGACTGAGTAGACTGGGATTATACTCATTGGAATTCAGAAGAATGAGGGGAGATCTTATAGAAACCTAAAAGATTACAAAGGGAATAGATAAAGAGGAGGCAGGAAGGTTGTTTCCGCCAGCAGGTGAAACTAGAATTAGAGGGCATTGCCTCAAAATGAAGGGAAGCAGATGCAGGACTGAGGTCAGGAGGAACTTCTTCACAAAGGGTCATGAATCTGTAGAATTCCCTGCCCAATGAAGTGGTTGAAGCTCCCTCATTGAATGTTTTTAAGGCAGGGCTAGGATAAATTTTTGAACAGTAAAGGAATTAAGGGTTAAAGGTGAGTGGGTGGGTAAGTGGAGCTGAGTCTCAAAAATATCAGCCATGATCTTATTAAATGGCAGGGCAAGCTCGAGAGGCCAGATGTCCTTCTCCTGCTCCTAGTCCTTATGTTCTTATGTTTTTGACCCAGACCTACCACCCCATTCTGGGAGAAAATCCAATTAAATTACCAGCAGCTGTCTGTTCCCAGAAGTGCAATTGTGAACAATGGCCAGAGCTGGGACAGCATCCAGTCCTCAGAAGTGATCAGTGCTGCAGCTGGATGTGAAGGCAAATTAATTATGAGGGCTGGGTGGGAGTTGTTGCCAGAACCAGGCATTGTTTGAAAAATCCTTCAATTGAATAATGAAGCTCTCCAGTGAAAACAGATTGTTCATTTTAATTCCTTTGCTGGCAATGTCTGCATCTCCGATATTGAATAAAATTCAACACTGTCTCTTGAAAGGGA
Organism: Stegostoma tigrinum; assembly: GCF_030684315.1. Classification (NCBI taxonomy): domain Eukaryota; kingdom Metazoa; phylum Chordata; class Chondrichthyes; order Orectolobiformes; family Stegostomatidae; genus Stegostoma; species Stegostoma tigrinum. The sequence continues at coordinate 26,250,444 of NC_081371.1, read as the reverse complement.
GCAATAAGTATTTGGTTCATTAGAAAGTTGTTGGCTTAACAAAGAACTTTTACAACATTTCAAGCAACAGGGGTATTCCAGAAAAATGAGGAAGATATACATTATAGATCTTATCAAAGTATCAAATGAAATTGATTTATGATACTGTACCAATGATTTCATTATTTTAACTTGTGGAGCTTTCATCAAAAAAAGTTTTTTTTAACTGATGGATATCAGGACAATCTTAGAAAGCCCTTTTAGACAAAAATATATCTGAATCTAAATGCCAACACTGTCAATGCAGAGTTCAGCCTGGTCACTTCTTAGTTTAATAGTGATTAAATGCTCATGTTTAGTTGGAATGCAAATCTCAGTGATGGCTATTATTGGGTGATAATTTTCCCCATTGTTCATAACATCAAATTTTTCATGGTTCTAAAATTATTAAGCATCATAACATAGTTTACAATCTCAATGTACCTTCAGAATTAACGCTCACGCAGTTTTCTGAGTCTGATTCATCATTAGGCTGGTCAATACTCCACTTTGTGAAATCCAGCACAGATCCATCAGTCCAGAGGTAAATGCCCTCCTTCATGAGAAATAATATCATTAATGACAAAATATCAATTCACATAATATAAAGTTGGAAATTACAGTCCGCATCAACTGTCAAACCTGCACTCCTAGAAGTTTATAGATCAGCCCGTCCATTATAACTAACACTACAAATACAACAAAGGCATCATCTAAATGGTGCCTTTAGCATAAAGAAATGTTGATTCAAAGAAATGGTGAGTCTCAAGTTTGATGATTAGACTTCATAAAGAAGATATGGAAGTAATCCTAAAGGATAAAAGGAGTGGGGAAGTTTGAAAAAGGAATCCCAGAGTGTGCACTTTAGACTTCTGAAGGTGCTGTTGCTGATTTTGAGGCAAAGGATGTGGAAGAGAGCACTAAGCATCTAACTAGAGGAATATAAACTTTAAGAATGAAGATGTTGACAGGGATGCAAATGTAATAGAATCAGAATCTTTGTGATAAAGAGAAAATTAATCCAGAAATTCATTTTGAAACTAAGAATAGGCTAGGGAGAGAGATGGAATCAATTGCAAGGTTACAGAATTTTTGCTGGGGACCAAATGTGACAGCTTTAGCCTTTTCAATATTTTGCTGATAGCATAAAAGACTCAGTCAGGAATGGGCGTCAGGCAAGCTGTTTAGCACCAAATCAGTGGAGCAGTCAGACAGATAATAAAGAAATAAAACTGGATGTTTGTCAACCTACATTGACGTGATTCACTAAGAGGCAACGTGTAAATGATGATGGGTGAAGAAGTATTGATTTCTGGAAGACTCCAGAAGTCATTGGCCCAGATGCTAAAAAATCTACAACATTATTCAGATATGCAAGAATGGAATCAATATGTGGACATTTCAATGAACTGATTAATGTTGGGTGGGTTAATTGAGGAGGACTTGGGGGGAGGGATGGACCTAATAACATTAAAAATTCAGACTACTAATTCAGCTGCGTCATTGATAGTCAATGGATATTCATTGAAATAGAGATTTTACCACAGCTGAAGAAAATTGTTACATTCACAGAAAAAAATTGAGAAATTAGTAAATAAACGAATTGTTCTAACAGTAAATGTCCAGGTTACAATCTCTCAAAACAGTTTTACCTTGTGACAATCACTTAGTCCAATCCACATGCTGGGTTGTACTGGATTCTTCTGCTTTATCAACCCCTGAATGAACTGATTTTGTTCATCCCCATGTATGGAGACAAGATGAGCACCTCTTGCGTACATTTGACAAGACACCTTGAAATTAAAATAAAATGGTTTGTGATTTTTTTCCCCTCCAGTCATGTTCAGTTCCATCTAGTTTCAATGTGATTACAGTTCTCCAGTCAGTAATTCTAATTAAAATCTTATAATAAAGAAAACCTCAGCAGAATTGCTATCAAGGACCAACGTCTGGATGATTGCTGTGATGATTGTCTACTAACCTTATATTTCCCTTCAAGAACACTGCACAAGTACTTTCTGTGACAATCCAGACAATTTGTATTTTTCTGAATATTACTTTAGAGGTCAGTTACACTAATGTGTTAAAGAGAAAGGAATGCAACACAGGATCCATTTAGGGCCATGTTACAACCATGAAAATGAAGTGAAATTAAAATTTAAAACAAAAACAGAAATTTCTGGAGGAATTTAGCAGATCTGGCTATATCTACAGGGAGAAAACGGAGTTAATGTTTTAAACGTTTGGTTCTAATGAGCTTCTCCAGCAATTTGTTTTATTTTAGCGAAATAAAATTTATATGGAACTGGGTGAGCAGGTAATTATGACCACCATCCCTCAAAATGGATAAACCAAATTCTATCCCTTGGCTCCCCTCCACCTGTTCAAATTTCATTACCAAGCCCTCAAGCACTACATCTGAACTTAAGAATTCTCTTCCTTCCATAGTACTTCATTGATTTAACTCCTCCATGTATACAACTGTTATACTGGCAGTTAGCAGAACTGGAGTACAGTTCCATTTAAGAGGAGCAAGTCATCATTAAGAGATATCCCAGTCCCATGTACCTACCCATGCCCTGAGTTCATCTGCCTTACCTGTCAGGCCTCTTGCTGGCCTCAGAATAGTTCCACGTGGATGTACTAAGTTCCATGTTAACCATGCATACTGCTGGGTGCCTGTTGAATGTTCAACAATGCCCAACTGAGATTATAATTAGTCTCATGAGGAGGCTGTACAAAGTTTGTGTGATGCCTTCCTCAGCATGACCAGGCACAAAGTAATTGCAGCTCCCCGCACCTAAAACTGGGAGGGTATGGATTTTAAGCCCGATATACTAAATCATGGGAGACTGATTTAAGAAATCACCTTGTATTTATGGATAGAATAAATCTTGGGATTTCTCACTGGACAGCAATCTCATTCAGGTTTCAAATGGCTTCAAACCAAGACCTATATAAGAAAGATGGATTGCTCCTGGACTGGAAGGGGACTAATATACTGGTGGGGAGATTTGCTAGAGCTGTTTAGGAGGATTTCAACTAGTTAAGGGGGTAGGTGATGGGAACCTAGGGAGATAGTGAGGAAAGAGATCAGTTTGAGCCTGGTACAGTTGGGAAAAGGAGCAAGTCAAACAGTCAGGACAGACAGGAACAAAGCAGAGAATGAGGTAGGACTGATAAATTAAATTACATTTACTTCAAAGCAAGAGCCCTAACAGGTAAGGCAGATGAACTCAGGGCATGGTTGGGAACATGGGATTAGGACATCATAGTAATTACAGAGATGTGGCTCAGGGATGGGCAGGACTGGCAGCTTAATGTTCCAGGGCACAAGTGCTAATAGGAAGGATAGACAGGGAAGCAAGACGGGAGGGGGAATCGCATTTTTGATTAGGGATAACATTTCAGCTGTACTTAGGGAGGCTATTCCTGGAATACAACCAGAGAAGTTATTTGCATGAAACTGAGGAAAAAGGGAGGGATAATCACCTTATTAGGATTGTACTACAGGCCCTCTCCAATAGTCAATGGGAAATTGAGGAGCAAATTTGAAAGGCAATCTCAGATATCTGTAAGAATAATAGGGTAACTACAGTAGGGGATTTTAATTTTCCAAATGGAGACTGGGACTGCCAATGTGTTAAGGGCTTCGATGGAGAGGAATTTGTTAAGTGTGTACAAGGACATTTTCTGATTCGGTATGTGGATGTACCTTCAGTGAAGGTGCAAAACGTGACCTGCTCTTGGGAAACAAGTCAGAGCAGGTGATTGAGGTGTCAGTGCTGGAGCACTTTGGGGCCAGTGACCATAGTTAATCATTTAAAGCAATGATTGGAAAGGATAGACCAAATCTCAAAGTTATAGCTCTAAATTGGAAGAAGCACAATTTTGATGGTATTTGGCAAGAACTTGCAAAAGTTAATTGATGGCAGATATTTACAGGCAAAGGGATGGCTGGAAAATGGGAAGCTTCAAAAATCTGACACCAAAAGTCCAAAAACGATATGTTATTATTAGAGTGAAGGGCAAAGCTGGCAGGTGTAAGGAATGCTGGATGGCGAGAGAAATTGAGGATTTGGTCAAGAAAAAAAAGGAAGCGTATATCAGGGATAGACAGTAGAGATTGAGTGAATACCTAAAACAGTATAAAGGCAGTAAGGGTATACCTAAGGGACATCAGGAGGACAGAAAGTGGGCATGAGATACCTTTGCCAAAATGGTTAAGGAGAATCTAGGGGATTCTACAAGTACTTAACAGACAAAAGGATAATTAGGGGGAGAATAGGGTCCCCTAAAGATCAGCAAAGCCACCTATGTGTTAAACCACAGGAGATGGTGGAGAAACTAGAAGAGTATTTTGCATCAGTTTTACTGTGGATGAGGATATGGAAGACAGTGAATGTAGGGAAATAAATAGCGACCTCTAGGAAAATGTCCATTTACAGAGGGGGAGGTGCTGGATAGCTTAAAATGCATAAAGGTGGATAAATCTCCGGGATCTGATCAGGTTTACCCTAGAACTCCGTGGGAAACTAGGTGGGTGATTGCTGGGCCCCTTGCTGAGATATGCGTATCATCAATAGCCACAGGTGAGACGCTGGAAATCTGGAAGTTAGCTAATGTGGTGCCACAATTTAAGAAATGTGGTAAGAAAAACCCAGGGAATGACAGACTGGTAAGCCTGACATCAATGCTGGGCAAGTTGTTGGAGGTAATCCTGAGGGGTAGGATTTACACGTGTTTGGAAAGGTAAGGATTGATTAGGGACAGTTAACATGGCTTTGTGCTTGGGAAATCATGTCTCACTAACTTGACTGAGTTTTATGAAGAAGTAACAAAGAGGATTGACGAGGGCAGAGTGGTTGACATGATCTATATGGACTTCAGAAAGGCATTCAACAAGGTTAGATCACATGGAATACAGGGAGAACTAACCATTTGGAAACAAAACTGGCTCAAAGGTAGGAGACAAACTGTGATGGTGCAGGGCTGCTTTTCAGACTGGAGGCCTGTGACCAGCAGTGTGCCACAAGGATCAGAGCTGGGTCCACTGATTTTCTTCATTTATATAAATGATTTGGATGTGAACATAGGAAATATGATTATTAAGTTTCTCGAATGACATCAAAATTGGAGGTGTAATGGACATTGAAGAAGGTTACCTCCGAGTATAACAAGATCTTGCTCGTATGGGCCAATGGACCAGGGAGTGGCAGATGGATTTTAATTTTGATAAATGTGAGGTGCTGCATTTTGGAAAGGCAAATTAGGGCAGGACTTATACACTTAATGGTAACTGTCCTGAGGGATGTTGCTGAACAAAGAAACCTTGGAGTGCAGGTTCATAGTTCCTTGAAAGTGGAGTCAAAGGTAGATAGGATAGTGAAGAAGGTGCTTGGGTATGCTTGCCTTTATTCGTCAATGCATTGAATATAGGAGTTGGGAGGTCATGTTGTAGCTATGCAGCACATTGGTTCAACCACTTCTTGAATGCTGCGTGCAATTCTGGTCTCCCTGCTACAGGAAGGATATTGTGAAACTTGAAAGGCTTCAGAAAAGATTTACAAGGATGTTGCCAGAGGTGGAGGTTTGAGCTATAGGGAGAGGCTGAATAGGCTGGGACTATATTCCCTGGAGTGTTGGAGGTTTATAAAATCATGAGGGCCATGGATTGGGTAAATAGCCAAAGTCTTTCCACTGGGGTGTGGAGTCTAAACTAGACATCATTGGTTTAAGGTGAAAGGAAAAAGATCAAAAAGTGACCTAAGGGGCAACTTTTCATGCAGAGAGTGTTGTGTGTATGGAATGAGGTGCCAGAGAAAGTGGTGGAGGCTGGTACAATTACAAAATTTAACAGGCATCTGGATGGGTATATGAATAGGAAGAGTTTAGAGGGATATGGGCCACATTCTGGAAAATGGGACTGAATTTATTTAGGATATCTGGTTGGCATGGACATGTTGGACTGAAAGGTCTGTTTCTACGCTATACATCTTCATGGCTCTATGAATCTAAACGGATGAATTTATGACAATGGAAAAATTGTATCCAACCTCTAATTTTGTCAATTGAGCCTTTTGGCAATACATGTTTCATCTTTACTCCTCGTCTCCTGAAAGTTCTAACTTGTGCAGAAGTGTGATTTTTATTGCATCAGCCGTTCTTCTCATTTTTTATTCAATTGACCTCTCCAACATAAGATAAAGTCCTAGAGTCACTAGCCCAGTCCAAAACGGAACTTGAACCCGGCATTTTATGTTACTTTATTCCATACTTAATAGTACATTCATCTACATATTTATTATTCCTTTCAACATTTCATGAAGCCCTAACATAGAGATTTGAAATCAGAGATAATGGGAACTGCAGATGCTGGCGAATCCAAGATACCAAAGTGTGGAGCTGGATGAACACAGCAGGCCAAGCAGCATCTTAGGAGCACAAAAGCTGATGTTTCAGGCCTAGACCCTTACTGATGAAGGGTCTAGGCCCGAAACATCAGCTTTTGTCCTCCTAAGATGCTGCTTGGCCTGCTGTGTTCATCCAGCTCCACACTTTGTTATCTATAGAGATTTGAAATCCTATATTACTAGCACCAATTACTTTTAGTAAGGTTTCAAAAACCAGTCCAATTCTGCATATAAATCCAATATAATGCACGTGTAAAGTTGCATCTCAATGACTGAGTATGCTTTGTTAATCTGAACCATCCAAAACTTATACCAGTTAGGAATTATTGTTATTTTGTCCTTTAATTGAGCTAATGATCTATTTTATCAACTCAAAAAACAAGATCATCCAACGTCTTACCTCAGCTTGTATCCAGGTCATTTTACCTTGAAAAATGCTGTAACAGATGGATAATTTGCTGTTAAAAATCCACCCAGGTAAACAAGATGCTTGATTGACATGGGGACTTATCGTAGCAGGTGATGGTTTCTTTTGCATCTCAATCTCTGAAGGAACTAGGACGTCCTTTTCTGCGTCATCCTCTGATGAAGAATCAACTTCCTGTTCCAGCTCATCTTCTAAAGAAGGTTGAGTTTCCATTTCTGTCACATTCTCTGGAGAATGAGAAGGTTCTACCTCTGACTCACGCTCTGAAGATGGATAAGTTTGCACTTCAGGATAGGTAAAAGGTAGTAATTTGTTCTTGTTCAGAAAAGGGTAAGGTTGAGGATAAGGATGGGGATAAGGACGGTTCTCAGGTATAATTACATTGCCCTTCATAGGAAATTTATGGGCAGAGGCTACAAGATAAGTACGAGGAAAATCTTGAGCTAAAGTTGGTTTATTCTGAGAATGAAAAGGATGAGTACGGTAATAAGAAGACTCTAAGTTGCTCTTGGGCAAAGGGATAAGGTAAGGATAATTTGCTACAGTGTTGCCCTCAGGCAAAGGACTAGAATGGGGATAAGGTGCTCTTGCATTGTTGTTCTCAGGCAAAGCAATGGGATGGGTTAAAGGTACCTCTGGGTTGTTCTCAGGAAAAGAAAGGGCATAACGTAGCTCTGCATTTTTCTCAGGAAAAGGCATAGGACGTGGATAAAATTTCATTTGATTATTGCTGTCAGAGAGATGGTGACGAAGTGTTTGTATTTTTTTCTCATTCATTCGATTTGCTGAATTCCGAATACTGGCAGTTCCTGTAAAATTAATAAAATAAACAAGTTGGCAAAAAGTACCGCGAGCACTAAAGGGCTTTCATATACTTCTAATTAAAGTCATCAGTCCTTTATAGTTCAACTAAATTCTAGCTAATTACAATGTTACTGTAACTGTTCCATTTGTTTTTCAGATGAGATGTTAAACTGAGGCCCATCATCTTTTCATGTGGATGCAGAGGTCCTAAGGCACAATGTTGGGAAAATACAAGGGAGTTACCACCCACCATATTCTTGTCAATGTTTGTTTTTCGAGAACAGTTTATCTGATCATTGTCGCATTTCCCTCGTTGCATCAGTGATTATTTTTAAAATGCTTAATTGCCTATAAAGTGCCCTGCGTTCATGTATAGCACCCTATGCACACAAATCTGTTTTAAAACATATTTTGAGACACTTTGCCTCCAAAATTGTGCTGCAAGCTGTGTAATGTGTGAGGTAAACCCAATATTTAAGCTATTGCAGAATTGTTATAAATCATAGCTGATTAGTTAACAACTGATCCTTTAACAGGGTAATCTATATCTTAATGTTTAGTATAGTCTGTAGTAAAGCAGATACATAACTTTCAGCAAAATCAGAAGCTGCAAAACATATGGAGGAAGTTATTGTTATGAGCAGCAAGTTACTATGGGAAGCGACAAATGGACAACATCACGAAGTGAACTGGTTAGCAGAGACCTAGTCTGGCAAATAAATGCTTCAGGAAATTATAATGTGAAAACTCAACTAGCCAGAGGGAATCAAAAGGGAATGATGAAAGTACAACCCATTTCATAGAGGTAAAAATGTCGATGCCTGCATGTATCATACTTTCACTGATAAAGTGAAAGATAACATTCTCCTAGAAATTCAACTGTGCCCATTAAAAGGCACACAGTGAGTATCAGATGCTGTCACCCAGTTAACATTGAAAATTTATGTACCTTACTCATTATCATGTCAATTCCAGTATCATGGGGAGAGTATAACCTTTACTATTCATTAGGTGCAGGTAGCATACTTTTGGGGGACCAGATATTAAGGATCTTTGACATTACCTCAAGGTAGTCAGCACTTCTTAAAGGGAAAAGGGCATTATGACTGTAAAAACCACAGTGCGGTTGTTGCATCAGTTATGTTTATAATGCTCTCTCCTTCTCCACTCTTTCTACTGATGTACATCTAAATATAAGAATCCCATTGTACTAACCCCATCTGTACTAATATCTGAAATTTTATTCATTCTCTCTTTGGCCTCATTACCTTTCAGTCTTTTATTGCTTTCTATAAGCGTCCCTATTAATACTCTTGCGAATATCCCTTATTGTTATATAAAATCTCCTTTTATTCAATACTGATATGAAACATTCATAGATAATGCTTATATTACTGATATGCAGGATTTTCTTTAAATTTATCAATATCTTCTTAAATAAATGTCACTCATGGTCAACAGATTTATTAGTTAATAATTGCTTCTACCCTATTATGGACTTCTCCCAATGTGTTCTCAACTTTTAATATTCTTATTAGACATTATTATGGAGTTCTGATAGACCTGACAATCCGATTTTCATTTCTTTATTGAACAAGTTTCTCAAGCCATTGTCATGTCAAGATAATCAAAATGGTCCTCTATAGGGATTAAGCAACTCAAGTGACTTGATGGCATCCCCGATGTTATTTGCTACCTGCTGCTTACGGCTGGCACCCCATCCCACCCTGTAATCACCAAGTAGGATCTAGCAAGCATGTCTGAAACCTAATGCAATTAGTGAACAGACACTGGCTACATATATCTTATTGGATAATTGGGTGAGAGCTCAGCACATTAATACAGGGAAGAGGCTCACTATATTGGTAGTGTCCCTGCCTCTGAGCCAGTAGGATAGGGATCAAGTTGCACCTGTCCCAGACATGTATTTGAACAGATTGATTTAAATATATGCTTACAACTTGAGGACTCTAGTGGAACAGTAATGGTGTCCCTAACTCTCACCCAGAAGACCTGGGTTCAAGCCCTAGTCAATATCTCATAGTAGGTTGGTTAGGAAGTATTCATAAATATGAAGAATTAATCAGTGTGTTGAAGTTCGTGGAGTGTGAACTGACAACAAAACTCCAAGTAACAAAGTAAATTACTGACATCTGTCTAACCAGCGTTTTAGCCATGGTATATAACATATCTCACTCAGTAGCCTTTCTCAGTGCTATGGGGAATCATCCCAGTTTCTTCACCCTCTCCAGATGTCCTTCATCTCTTATAAATTCCTTCCATCCCTTCTCAGATGCCAAGCATACCACCCGAAGTGTGGATGCTGGTATTATACAAGATGCTCCAGCTTTGACCTAACAATGATTTGTAAAGATTTAGCATGAATTCTTCATTTTTCTATCCAATGCCCCTTTCATTGAACCAAGTTTCCTATACATTTTATTTACCATTGTATCAACTTGCTTTCCCTTCTTCAAAAAATTGTAAACATGCTTCACTTGCAAAATGAACAAAATGACAATAATTGACAAGTAAATCCCCTCTGGTTCACTTCGCTTCTCCCAAACCTCGCAGTAATCCATGTTAAATTGTTTTTGACATAGGTCTGCCCATTTTATCAGGCTACGTCTTGTGAAGTCTACTAACAGCTTCTTCACTACTTGATATATTGCCAAGTTTTGCATTATTCACAAATTTCAAAATTACATTTCCTGTACCTGAAAGTTCGAGTAAATATCTTAATACAAACATTCTTTAGTCAATTACATATCCATATTCTTAAACCATGTACTTGTATTTCCGCATCTTATTTCCATTTATACACCTCAGATCTCCACTCCTTAGTAACCTGTCATAATAAAGCCTATCAATTTCAGGGAGCAAACAATGAACATTGAGTGGCTTGCTGGAGATCCTGGCTTCTTTCCTGCTATTTCTCTCCGAGTGGGGCAGGGAGCCAGTCTTGAAATCCACCCTGTCCTATTAATAAGGTAACTTAGATCTTTGCGGGCTCATTACCAGGCTGGTCCTGGTAGGTTTTCCAATCTTCAGTAAGGCAACTGGATTCATCAGCTTTTGGACATTAGACTAACTCAATGTAGGCAAGGACAAGATCAGCTGCAAGCTTAGGTGAGAAGATACATTTCACAGTGATACCAAAGATGCTGAACATGGCACTGGGGTGTTAAGCCATTATGTCAGTTTATCACTAGCCTACTCTGCCCTAGTTCAATTGTTACCATCTGCACGATGCACGATGCACAAATTTTGTCAAAAAGCATTGATTTGTGAATGGCCGTCACAGAAATGGCTACGAAATCAGGCCAGATCCAGCCCACGTCCCTGAATTCCTGCTTCTATTCCTATCCCTGTTCTCCGTCAGCCACAATTTGAGCAACACACTCATGTCTAGGAGTGTTGAAGCATCTCTCTCCAGAAATTCCTATTTTCAACTTATTGGTGACAAATGCAGGGTTGTGACTGGAAATGAATCTACTTCATGACTCACATTTTGGCAAAGAAATTCCAGTCCCTGGTCTCAATGCATTTGGGAGAGAATTCTTAATGTTCACGGCTTCTGTGTGAAGAACTATTTCCTGATATGAGCTTTCAACAGTCCCCTATATCAATTCATAGATCATAGATCAGAGATCATAGATCATAGAATCCCTACAGCATGGAAACAGGCTTTTTGTCCCAAGGAGTCCACACTGGCCCTCAAAGCACCCAGCCAAACCCATCCCCTATAACACTCCTAATGTACAAATCCCTAGGCTCTACGGGCAATTTAGCATGACTAATCCACCTAGCCTGCACATCTTTGGACTGTGGGAGGAAATCAGCACACCAGGAGGAAACCCTCACAGACACAGGGACAATGTGCAAACTTCGCACACACCTGAGGGTGGAATTGAACCCAGATCCCTGGTGTTGTGAGGCAGCAGTGCTAACTGCTGTGCCGCTGTGCCACTATGCCGCCCCTTAAACAAACAGCACTTCAAGACAGAACTCCTTTAATCATTTTAAGCAACTCAGTTAGATCATCCACTAATCACATATTACTGAATGGAAGACAAGTTTAGTTTATATAGGATATCTTCATAATTTAACACTTTTAACATCCACAATATCCTGGTGAATTTCTTCTGCAATCCCTCCTCTTACAATATGCTTTTCGTGAGGTGCAGTGCTCAGGTGAATGCAATACTATAACTGTCTAACAGCAGTTTTATATATCTCTTCACATTTAATTTGAACAAATCCAGAGTAGTTAATTAGCTTGAAAACAATACAAGAAGCTAGCCTTTCCTCATTATTTCTGGCATTCTCCCTTACTATAATTATTCAGAATTGACAACTTTTACGGTGTAATGGGAAAGTATCAATGCTTTCTTTCATGGTTGTTTTAATTAAGAGGTGAATGTGGAAAGTTGGTGTCAAAAGAATGATATGACCCAAGATGAAGAGAGCGATAAATATATTTGAGTAAAGAAATGTTTATTACGGTAAATGAGTAACAGATATAAAAGAAAAAAGTGACTTTTTTCAAAATAAAAGGTAATACAGCAGAAAACAAGAACATTAGGTAATGACACATTCAGAATGAGGAGTTGAAAATGAAAATGCACACAAATAAGATGTTCATATTTTAATATCTGCTTTTAAACTTATTTTACCCCTTTCATTCAAAGAGGCAGCTAGGCTACTAGCAACTTTATACCTACATTCTATTTTTACCATATTCTCTAAATTATGCTTTCAGTAATTATGCTTGCAATAGAGGAAAAATCAAAATCTTCAAACAAGTTGTGTGAACTTGTAGTTCTATAGACAGTGGGTCCTATGCATATTAATGCATGATCTTCAGCACAGCTGACAGCGTGCAGCTGGCAAAGCTCCATTGCAGGTGTGACAGACATCTCTTCAGATTTCTATGCAACCTTGTTGCAACTGAACATAACTAGCCCCACAGTGCAGTCTGTAACTGAGACCAGCGCTTTTGGGATAGGTTCTCTATGCATTATTCAGTTCTGCAATTATTCTTTCTTATTCTATAATATCCTTCCAAACTCCTTGTAATCACCTACTTAAACAATCTCAGATCTCAAATAGAACCAAGATCACTGAGCTTGAAGATTGTGGACTTCAATCCACTTCAGAGACTTGACCATAAATTTTAAGCAGATTCTTCAATGCAGTGCTGGGGAAAGTGCTGAAGTACTGTCTTTCAAACGAAATCTTAAGCTGAAGTCCTGACTGTCACCTCAGATAAAGTTAAGATATCTGTAAACTCTTAAGAAGAGTACTGGAACTGTCTCTGGTATCCTGGCTAATATTTATCACTTAGTGTTACTAAAACAAATGGTTGGTAATTACCATGATATTGTTTATGACACCTGTCACTACACAAATGGTCGCAGTTTGTATTTTACAACAGTGACTATGATTCAAAAGTACTTCACTGCTTTTTGCATGGAAAATTCTTTTTGGAAAATTCTGTGCTTGTGAATGGCGCTACATAATTACAAGACATTTTTAAACATGTGAGAATATTCCATAGTCCAAGTAAACACCTACATAGTGTCTGATTGTTTTAAAGGAAACTGACTTGTTATGAAATGGAACTGCAGGCTAAATTTATCAAATCAGAATCATTTTGGCCAAATCAATAGAGAATACTTGGAGCTTATATGAATTTAAATACAAAAAGGTTAAATGTTTTATTTCATTGATATTTTCCAACTTATAACAGTTCTTCACTTCACAGCAATAAATGGCATGAAATATGATTATGATTGAAACTACCTGCAGCATCAATGTAGATCAGTGCAATGAGCAGCAAAACTGTCCCCAGTCTCATGTCTGTAAATTTCCTTTTCTTGTGCCTAAAAAGAGAGAAAGATTTAAATTTTAATGCCAAAATAAATTTACTTTCCTGAAGCAAAGCAAGAAGTGCCCACTATGATTCTAGTTCTTCAGTATGAGCATTTCGTTTGTGGCAATTATATATGTGGCAAACACAGTAATTCTTTGGAACTACAAGAACAAGATACAATTGGTTAGATTATGCTGAGGTCAAAATCACTGCTAACCAATAAATCACTGACAGGTTCTGATTGGCGCAGAAAGTCTAGGTGGGGTTGTCGAAATTCTCCTAGGAAGTATTACAACTGAAAGCCTCAGTGCATAATACAAGGCAAATTACGTTATCTCTTCATCTAAAACTGACAGTCAAGTAATTTTGGATACATGAGATAAAGCCAAAGTTTATGTTCTGGTGAACATTAAGACTAGATTAAGATCCCCAAATAGAGGGAAACACAAATCAATAAATCTGTTTAAGTCCATACTGAATGTCAGTGCACTCTTGTGATAAGTAACTCATGAACTGATATTGCTTGTAAACTAAAAATTTAAACTCAATTTACAGAAAAATTCCAGAACAAAGTGTTTTGTTCAGCATGAAAACCATTGAAAGTACACAGTGAAACAATTAACACTGATGTATTTTTTCATCTTAATTTTATAATGTCTGTCATTGTACCAGTACTTATAAAGTAAAAGTGTACTTAAACATCAGCACCAAAAATAAAATCCTGCAGATGTCGTAAATCTGCAATTAAAAACAGATTTTGTAGAATTGCTCAGCAAATCTGGCAGTTAACGGTAGAGAGACAAAGGTGTTTTTTGCCAGAATTAGTCTGAAATCTTAACTCTTTGGCCTTAATGAGATGCTCCCAAATTTACTGTGTGTTTTCAACATCCTTTGTTTATATTTTGTCTTTAAAATTCTTTTGAAGCAGACCAGAGTTTCAGGTCAACTGCCATACGATTATAAGCACAGAAGTATGGGGGTTTTGATGTAGGGAAAAGAAATCCAGTTCAAACTGTATCCAAAATTATGCGAGTTTTGAGCAGTGTTTTCTTTCCTGCCAGTTTCTGCTCATACCCACTTGAATATTGATGAATGTAAAGTTTGCCAGGAAACATGTTGCTATACAAGTGATTAAAGATCAGTGAGTTGGCACAGTTTGATTAAAACAATGAGTTTATCATAAAACAAACATTTTAAATCATAATATCAATCCATCATTTGAAATCAGCCCACTTTCAAATGACGTTTAAAAAATTACACCCAAACATTTGTTATTTATGTTGGTTTATAGTTTCTTATTAAAACAAATACCAAAGATTTCTAAAATTTCCCCACTAGCCTTATTGTACCTAAAAGAATCCTTTTAATCTTACAACCCATAAAAGGTGCAATTAGGTGAATATTGCAAGGCTGATTAATTCAAACTGATAGTCTGGCCCTTTTTTTGGTCAGATCAATAATTTAGTACATTTTCTTTTAAAAAGTATAATTCAAATGATTGAAGAGACCCATGTTGAGCCAAACACAATTTGTGCTTAAAATTCCACAGTCAATTCTGTTTGGTCAGCTTCAGGTGAATCCAGCTGAGGGAAACAACATAAGCCAGCAGAAATACAAGGCTGGAAGGTATGCAATGAAGGTGAATGGTTTTGGTAAAGTACAAAGTAATGTTCTTTCCTATCTGCATGGCTGCACAGCAGAACTATAAGATCCCACACAGATCTTGTTCTGCAATAAATAACTGGTATGTACAGGTACTTTAAAAACATTTAAGTTATCATGTACTGAAAAACAATAGGCTATAGGTAGCAACTACATTTTCAGCAAAGTGATGAAAGGTGTCATTAGCAGTACTATCAAACAGCCTTCAGTTATCAATAACTTACTTATCAATGGTCAATATTGATTTCGCTAGACTGGCACAGTCATGATGGGCAGAATGATCTCCTTCTTTGCCAGATCTAATTGTATCATTGTTCAAACACAGACAATAAAGCTGAATTCAAAAGATGAGATGAAACCAAGTATCCTTGACATCAATACAGCATTTGACTGTATATGGTATCAAGGAACCCTGGTGAAAATGAGGTAACTGGGGCCATTAGCTGGAGTTGCCCCTGAACAAAAGAAGGTGGTTGTAGTTGCTGAAGGTTAATCATTTCAGCCCAGGTCATCTCTGCAGGATTTCCTTAGGACAGTGAACTATGTAAAACCATTATTAGCAGTTTCATTAATGACGTTCCCTTCAACATTAGGTCAGAAATGGGGATGTTCACTGGTGATTGCACATTGTTCACAAATTCTTTGGTATTGCAGCAGCCTGTGCTTGCACACAACAAAAACTATTTAGGCTGTTCAATGGGGAGCAGTATTCAGCCCAACAAGCGTGAATATGGGGAAAAAAATAGAAATTGCTGCAAAACCTCAGCGGGTCTGGCAGCATCTGTGGAGAGGAATCAGAGTTAATATTTCAGGTCAAGTGACTCTTCCTCAGAGAGGCTGTAACTATCTTCCTTCAAAGCTCAATGACATTCCATCATTATGTCCTCCACCATCAACATCCTCAAAGTGAGCATTAATCAGAAGCTTAACTGGATGACGCATAGACTTTGCGGTTACAAGAGCAGGTCAGAGGCTAGGTATTCAGCATAAATGACTCATGTATTATCGCTTCCAAAGATTTTCCACCATCTACACACCACAAGTTGGAAATGTCATGGAATAATCTCCACTTACCTGGATGATTGCACCTCAATTAATCCTGAAAAAAATGTGATAGTATTCAGGCCAATAGGCACACCATTCACAACAGCAAACATTTACTTCTTCCATTACTGGTGCATCACGGCATCAGTATGCACCATCTATAAGATGTTCCATAGCAATTTATCACAGCTTATTTAACAACTGCCTTCTGATTCCATCATTTCTACTTCTAGGGCAACAAGGCAACAATGTTTGCAAATAGCTAAGTTTTTGCTCCAAGACATGTAAAATTCTGGGTAGGAAACATATCAGCCTTCCTTTATTTTTATTTGATTAGAACCTGGAACTGCATTCTAAAAGCACTGTGGGAGCACCTTTGAGAACCTAGCTCACCATTACCTTCTCAGTTAGAGAAGAACAATAAATGCTAGCCTTCCAGTGAAGTCCATATTCTGTGAATGAGTAAAAAGAATGCTGATGCCTGGCCAGTGACTTACAGACGTTTATCTTAATTTTATTGCTGTGCAAGATTCTGTAGTTGTTGTTATTGACAACTTTTTCAACTCGTGCTGCTCCTCCTACTCCACTTCTAAAATTGACGCAGTACATTCTTAGATCCATTTCCAAATTTCCTTTAAAACAGTAGTATTCAGTTCATATTGCATCTCCCTATTCTTCCCACCAAAATACATTATTACATATTTTTGTGCATGTAATTGCATCTTCTGCATATCTGTCCATTTCACCAATCTGTCGTCCCCAGCAGTCTGCTATTCTTGACTGTTTACTGCATAGCCAAGCTTTGTATGAGCTGAAAATGTTAAAATGATGATTTGTGTGCCAAAATATACTCAATTAATACAAATCAAATACAGCAATGGCCCTAATAATGACTCCCTCAAAATGCTGCAGTTGACTTCCATCTAGTTTGAATGGTAACTATTGACTACTCTTTGCTTTCTGTCTGGTAGATAACGTTCTACCCACATTGACATTGCCTTTTTAATTCTATAATTGTAGTTTTCTGGTGAGTTTATTTGTTGTAATATGTATTATGTGTGGTACATTGATCTTTTATGCATTTTAATGTCTTGTTATATAAAACAGTACTATCTTTGTAAACCCTTTGGTACTTAATCAACGTATTCAGCTAAATTTGTCAAACATGGTTTGCCTTTATCACATCTGTTCTGTTTCTCACGTATTCACACAACTTTTTCCAGGGCCTATTAATTTAAGGATACTAGTCTAAAATTATTGAACACAATTTATCCATGTGCAGTGCAGTATTTTGTTATGCCAGAGCCATGACGTACGGCCTGTTATGGCGTGACCTTTCTCATGCAATCTTCCATGCTTCATGCTATTAGTTAGGCAATTGGGCTCAAAGAGCAGAAAAAAAATCACCTATACAGCATATTCAAAAAGAATGGGTACCCTATGAACACAGTCCGCCGATTTCTCAGCAACAAACCCAAACAAACAGACAAAACGTGCCCAGAAACCATAACCACTCTCCCCCACATCAAAGACATCTCAAAAATGGCTGCCAGACTACTCAGACCTCTAGGCATCATGGTAGCCCACAAACCCACCAACACACTAAAACAGGAGCTAATGAACTTAAAAGACCCTATACAGACAACAAGCAAAACGAACGTCATTTACAAAATACCTTGCAAGAACTGTGACAAACACTGCATTGGAAAAACAGGCAGAAAGCTAGCCACCAGGATACATGAACATCAACTAGCCACAAAAAGACATGGCCCACTATCACTAGTATCCTTACATACAGATGAGGAAGGACACCACTTTGTTTGGGACAACACATCCATCTTAGGACAAGCCAAACAGAGACAGGCACGAGAATTCCTGGAAGCATGGCATTCCAACTGGAGCTCCATCAACAAATACATTGATTTGGAGCCCATCTACCACCCTCTGAGAAAAAGAACAGGAAATGACATCAGCACTGCAGGAAATGACATCACCAACCCAAGGAAACCTAAACACATAAATAGAAAGTGAGGCATAACATCAGCGCTTCACTGGAGGCTCACTGATGATGTTACCTAGAATGGTGATGAAACATCTGAAAACGAACCTTCCAGCTCAGCGAACCAACTTACATCTAGGGCTCTTATTTTTCTTGGGGAATCACACAGCCAGAGAGGTGGAAGATTTAACCACTGCTGGGATAATGCACTTTCAAAACTTGGGTTCCATATTTTAAGGCCAGCTGAATATAATTTCTATGTTGTAAGCCAGAAATGACCTCTCATGCTATGGTATTCAACTGTTTTTACCAAACAATGAGCTAGAGGAAAGGAAAGCTCACTTTCTCCTTCATGGACAGGGATCTGTGTACGTTAATCAATAGAGCAAAGGTGATGAACAAAGTTACAGGT
This sequence comes from Stegostoma tigrinum, assembly GCF_030684315.1. Lineage (NCBI taxonomy): Eukaryota > Metazoa > Chordata > Chondrichthyes > Orectolobiformes > Stegostomatidae > Stegostoma > Stegostoma tigrinum. The sequence goes on along the minus strand of NC_081371.1, from coordinate 26,231,790 downwards.
TTTTCACTTTGCAAAAAAACATATACATAAGTTTGTTTCAAACGCATCCAATTTCAGAATCTCATCTTTTCTGGGGTTGCAATATTGCAAGATTTTAATGACAGAAGCTTTTTGAGAGTATTGAAGAATCAATACAATTGAATAAATTTTAGTGGTCATCTTGCCACAATGACTTCATGTCTGCATCCATCTTCAATCAAGCTTTGATAATATGGCCCTTTTCCTTGCTCAGTAGACCATTCTTGCACGTCTTAATCAGTTTAATGGTGATAGCTAATTTGATGAGCCTCCTTGAGGGTTCTTCTTTAGATAAATTACATTCATACCCTTTGTTGCAGCGTCCTGTCAAAAACTTATCAATAGACATTAGTTTCTGTTGGTATGAATTTAAAGGTTCATTCTTACCTTGAGCCTATCTTTGAGTGCCGTCAGATCTTTTCTGGATCTTTCTATTTGTGCATGTAGAGTCCAGATGTATTAATTCTGTGAAACCCCTCCTTGATAATGGCAGGGAATAATTTCAAAGATCTCTTCTTGCAATCATTTATCACTTGATCAGCAAAATGAAGCTGCAGACACTGCTTGAATAGTTGTAATTCAAAAAAGGTTTCATTGGCAGTGATGTGAATGAGAGAAGGAAAAGATTGGTTGTTCCCTCATGTCCCTTCACCAACCCCCGCTGCTCCACACCCACCGACCCCTCATCCTCACCCTTCCCCTTCCTCACTTTCCCACCCCTTGTCCTCAGTGTCCCCTTCTCACCACAACCATTCTGACCCCCATCCTCATTCCTATGTCTTCTCTCTCCCTACTGTCCCTGCTCCCATTTAAAGACATCTCTTGTTTGCAGTTCTTCAGTCATTTTTTCTACCTACATTTCCTTACTCTCCAATTCCGTCTAAATATTGAAGGTGTTAAAATTGGCATGCCTAACAGTGACTCAGCGGTTAGCACTGCTGCCTCACAGCAGAAGTGACCCAGGTCCAATTCCAGCCTTAGGCAACTGTCTCCTCCCACAGTCCAAAGATATGTAGGTTAGGTGGATTGACCATTGGAAATGCAAGGATGGAGTAGTGTGATGGGCTGGGTGGGATGATCTTGAGAGGGTTGATGTGGTCTCAATAGGCTGAATGGCCTGCTTTCACACTGTAGGGATTCAGTGATCCTAAAGCATCTTGCATTGAAAATGTTATGTAACATTATTTTCATATAAATATTCTCATGTTAAAAGAACCCACCAATTACACTTTTCAGTGACTATTCCCATATGAGTGGTACATAAATGAAATTTCCAATAATAATCTCAGCAGTGCAGTAAAGTGCTGGGCTCATTCTCAGCAAACACTGAAAACTTCTTGAATTGCAGAGTCTAGCCACTGAATGACGCTGTTTCATAGTGGGAAACTACCACGTTCAAAGTCCCCCTTTGCCTTTGATTATTCAACAAATCTGTTACTGATTTTACAATTTATCATTTGTAATTGCTCCAAATGACTTTTGAAAAGATTAACCAAGATTACCTTGAAATTTTTCATCTCATCTCTTGAATTGTCAATTTCCACCCACTGATCTGATGATGGAAAACCCAATCACATGATGACATGATTTCTAAAAATACTTATGCATTTACCCTATAAATGTAGTTTACTCTTTCACTCCCTAGTTTCATGTCAGCAGCTGTTGTTCTACCTGTGCTGAGAACTAGGAGGCCACAGGCAAACAGACAGAGGGGGTATAAGAGGATGGGGAAGATGGGGATCAGAGGGTGGGAAGGAGGGGACTTGGAGGGTTGGAGACAGAGCAAACAGAAACAAGGGATCAGAGAAATTGTAGGGAATGATGAGGAGAATTAAGCATAAGGAAGAGGGAAAATGGAGGATGAGGAAGAGGGGAAATGGTGTGTAAGGAAAGAGGAATCAGGCAGTAACAAAGAGCAGGTTCAGAGAGTTGGGAAGAAGTGAATGAGAAGATAGGGATAGAGAGGAAATAGAAGGTGGGACGTTTTAAGATAGACAGTGAGTCACAGAGCGGAAACCAAAGATTGGCAGCAAGATTGATTCCATTAATAATTAGAGCAATTCGCTGGAAGTGCACTAGTAAGTGAAAGTAAAATAGTAATCTTCAGCTTTCCATTGTAGAATCATAGACTGTATACAGTATAGAAACTCAGCAGTCAGTCTGCCTTATCTGTAGCAGCTTTCTGCAAGAGCAATTAAACTAGTCCCATAGCCCACTTTCTCTCTGTAGTCTGTAAACCTTTCATTTTCAGATGATTATTCAATTCTCTTTTGAATTGCTTCCACCTCAGTTCTGAGGGAGTGCATTCTGGATCCTAACCACTGCATAGAAAATTCTCTTCATGTCAATATTGCTTCTTCTGCCAACAATCTTAAATCAGTGTCCTCTAGTTCTTAACCCTTCTACCAAAAGAAACAATTTCTCCTTATCCATCGTTCAGGCACCTCAGTTATTCTGAACAACACTCTCAAATCTGCTATAAGAGTCTTCTCCAAGACAAAGAGCCCCAGTTTCATCTATTAAAGATGTATGAAATTTCTGAACACTGAAAGCCTTTTTGTTAATCTTTTCTGTATAATCTTTAATCATATTCTTCCTAAAGTGCAGACACAATACTCTCGTTGAGCCTGAACCAATGACTTTTTTAGGCTTATCATAGCTTCTTGTCTTTGTACACTATGCAAATTTCATAAGGCCCAGTATCTCATATCAACTATGTTATAAATCTGCTCTGCTATCTTCAATGATTTGTGTACAAATATCCCAAAGTCTCTGTCCTTCTATGTCTTATTTAGATTTGCACTCTAGTGCTATGTGCCCCTACTCATTTTTCCTACCAAAATGAAATGCTTCACATTTCTTTGCACTAAATTTCATCTGCCCTTATTGACACATTCCTGTACAAATCCTGATTGACTGATTGATTGATTTACTGTCACATGTACCAAGATACAGTGTAAAGCTTTGTTTACCAGTGGTACAGGCAGATCACAGCGAGCAGAGGATGTCCAGATCAAAAAGAGAATTGGAGGCATATCAATCACATTTCCTTCCTTTACCCTCTCCGTTACTATAAAATGCCCACTCATTCAAAGATGATACCACTCTACTGTGGAAAAATTGGCACTTAGCAGGCTTTCTCAAAAAAGTCTCGGCTTCATTCCTTTGCCAGTCAGATTTAGATTCGAGACTGGTATCCTTATATCAGTAACATTACAGAATCACAAGAGTGGTATGCCATGAAGCAAATAAAAAATCATTCAGCCCCTTGTATCAGCACTGGTTCATTAAATGTGCGTTATTACCCCTTCCAATCTCCTGCTTTTCTCCATATTATTTCACATCAAAATTATGCAAATGATCATCCATTACTCTCTTGAATGCCTCAATTGAACTACTTCTAGGCAGCGCATTTCAATCCTAACGTTTTGCTGAATAAAAAAGATTTTCCTCACTTCACCCTTGCTTCTTTTTCACATCACTTTAAATCCTGGCCTTTTGTTCCGATCTAAATCTATAACTTGTAACTGTATGTATCTGTATGTATAAAAGTAAATCTATAACTGATCTATTAATAGCAGGTGCCCTATCACAGGAAGTGCTGAATTTTCTGAGCTGTGGCCCCATCCTTCTGTAATGTGATTATTGACATGGATTCAATCTGGAAATGCTAGAATTTATCATGCTGTCATAAAAAGGATGTCACTTGGCCATTCCAGTGCAAATGTCAGCTTTGAAGGATAGGTCCTGATAACAGGCAGCAATCTAGAATAGTGATTGTTGTGAAGCTGAAAATGTCATGAGTTCTTTTCTGCAAGTTCCTGCATGCAAATTGCCTTCAAATCATCAGTGGAGAATTCTGAAAAGACTTCGTCAATGAAAAGAATTACCGTTTTTCTACACGTAACTCATGCTTCTCTTGAAGATGCCTTCAATTTTTCGTGTTTTTCAATAGTGAAGAAAGATAGATATTCATTTTATCAATGTCTAAGTAGATGCAATGTTTTTCAAAATCTAAGTCCAGCTTTTATCACTTTGTGTAATAATATAAATGATTCTGTGGCTTATGCTCATGAGCTACTCTCAGCTACATCACTGGCTACATGAGGTCAAAGTGTAAGGTAATTCATATGGACCACGGTTCACCTGTAAGTCTCCTTTAGAGCACCACCTCTGCCCCTTGTCCATGTCCCACCATTCCTCATTAAGAAGACAGCTGTCAAAACCTGTCATCATCTACAAAGAACAGTATGAACCACATGAATTGCAGAGAAAAAGAAAATTTGCTTTACTGATAATTAAACTAAAATGTTAAATACATTGCAAGCTGGAGTTCAAAAAAAGTACATAGTTCATTCTGTGTGTACTGATCATATCTGGAATATCTCTATTGTGTTTCATTTGGGACAAAATGTCCAGAATGTGTCAGACACAATGCTGAGGTTCGCTGAGGTAAAGTAATCCCCAGGTTTTGCCCCAGGCTAATTCACATTGGTCTGATTGTAAAATGAATTAACAAAATCAAGCATCTTAACGTGCTGATAATCAAGACCCACTACTCCATCAGTCGCACTATCGCTATAAATGTGTTGATTTGATCAGCAAAACGTATTCTTAAAACAAATGACAAACACTGCTTAACACTTCAGTGATAATCCAGAATTAAAACTATATCCTCTTAACCCCAAACACCGACACAACTTAAGAAGACAATATATTCTGTCGAGATAATGGTTTAGATTAAGGCAAAATGGGGTAAAGTAAACTCATTAGAAACAAAGGAAAATTATAATGAATTGTTGATAACCAAAGACTAATGAGCAAACTTCAGTTGTGATTTCAATCAAACTGGAAATGAACCTTTGGAAAATAGTTGTAGCCCAGCTATTCAGGATTTACAAGTTTGTCAGAAATGCTGGCATTTACAAACTTTATCAGGTTCCCAGAAACATCTGAGAGAAAAAAAATATTCAGGCGAGAAACTTCCAACTCTGGAATGTTTTCTTTACTAACTGACTTAGACCTTTAAAACAGAAGCTTAAGTCAAGAAAATCAGACCACAATTAACATAGATGTGCCCTAGTCTTTTCAAAATTAGGTCTTCCAGTTAGCATACTCCATGAACTCTATCTCTCAACTCCTTGAAAACTTTGCTTGCCTTCTCCAAACTTTTTCTTTGTAAACTGCAGGTGGCTTTCAACATACTTGAAGCTGTTGATTTCATTTCTTCAATCAATTTCTTCATTTCTTTCTTTCTTCATAAACCAACATCATAAATATTTTTCAAAAATGTTCAAACTGCTTCATTTCTTCACTTTTTTTCAAACCCCAGGCTACTTTCTCAATTGAAAGTGAGGATATCTATTATTTCTGATCTCAACACTGCTAAAGTGCCTTGTTTATCTCTATTGTTGCATTCTAGGGCATTACTGGCTACTTTTGGTGAAATGTTTTAATCATTTTGTTGAAAAGACTTCCATAACTGTACAAAATACTGACATAATTAATTAACAAAAAAGGTCTCCTGATTTTTAAAAATTATTTCATGGGCTGTTGCTGCCCAGATTAGCATATATTTCACATCCTAATTGAAATCACAAATCATAGCAGTACAGATTTGCTGCAGCACATTTGGTCTGCTAAATCTGAAGTGTTCTTGAAATGAATAAATTACAGAGTGCTACAGTTTGACTTTTACCCTGCTGGATTTTCCTTTTCAGAGAATAATTCAACTTTATTTTGAATGCCTCAATCCAACCAGACTCCACTATATTCTCAGGCGGTAGATTTCAGATTTTAATGAATGACCTCCTGTTTGAAACTGGGAGAAATTGGTATTGGGCAGCATTTTGCTGTGTACAGTTAACAAGAATGTTTTTTTACTCATAATACCTTCTCCAGAATACAACTAGAAACAGGAAAGAACAGATTTTGAAATATATTGTTAAATACTGAGTTTTTTCCTTAAGTTTAAGACAGAGTTAGTTGCAAACAAATCCCAAAACTTCCTGGAAAATTTAATGAAAATTGCAAACACCAGAGATTAACATTTTAAAATGATGCAAGTTTCACATTTGATGCTCAATTCAAGATTCAACCCGTTGGTAGGTTGACAATGACACACATGCAGCAAACAGGTCTATGTTGAAAATACAGCTTATAGCATACTGAATGAAAGTTGAACAGAAAGTACTCTTCCAATAAATCCAGTGTGAATCTAAGCACACTGAATTTGATTAAAAATGAACTTTGGTCATTTATTGCTATTATTGACACTTACTACATTTGCTCCTCACATTCCACTACTTTAGTTGGCATGAATCATGTAAGAACCTTACCTGTTTTTCTGTGAATTTGAGATAATGGGAACTGCAGATGCTGGAGAATTCCAAGATAATAAAATGTGAGGCTGGATGAACACAGCAGGCCAAGCAGCATCTCAGGAGCACAAATTTGCTCTGATTGTGAACTGCTGGCACCTCGTGGTATCTGCCACTTCTGCCAGTATTTAGTTCAGGGTACCAGATGTTGATATTGTTCACTACCAGAAGTGCTCCTGAGATGCTGCTTGGCCTGCTGTGTTCATCCAGCCTCACATTTTATTATCTTGGAATCTCCAGCATCTGCAGTTCCCATTATCTCTCCTTTCCCTATATTGTGTCTCGGATTAATTGAAACAGTAGTAGAGGATAGGCCACTGCGAAAAAAGCACTCGTCATTTGTTCACAAGATGACTTATTGCATAACTAGAGTTTACATTGATAGGACTCTTGAGGGCTATATAGAATACACTAGAATGGAAAATAGAAAGAAGCAAAACTGGAAGCTACTGGCCAATTTAATCAGCATCTTTCATAGTGAAGATGTTAGAAGCATTATTCAAGATGTTAATAGCAGGGCTTCTGGCATTCAAGGTAATCTGGCAGAGACAACATTTGTTGTGAAAGAAAAAATCATGTTTAAACAATTTATTGGACTTCTTTGAAAGAAAACATGTGCTGAGAATCAGGAGCACTATTAGGGTGTACAGTACTTGGACTTTCAGAAGATAGTTCTCAGGTTGTTAGATTATTCCAAAAAAAAGCTCATGGTAAAGAGTAACATATTAGCATTGATAGAAGAATGGCTGGCTAAGGAAACTGAGTGTGGGCAAAAATAAATCATTCTCTGGTTAGTAAGATGTAATAATTGGTGCAACATATGGATCAATATGGGTACTTCAAAATTTACAATTTGTATAAATGTCTTGGAAGAAGAGGGCCAACAGCATGACAGCTACATTTGCTAAGGACACCAGAATTGATAGCTGAGTAAGTTGTGAAGATGACATAAGGAGATTACAAATAGGTTAATTGAGTTTGCAGAGATCCAGCAAATGGAGTATACTGTGGGAAAATGTGAAACTGTCCATTTCAGCAGGAATAACAAAAATGAAACATATTCTCTTAATGGTGAGAGATTTCAGAGGTCTAAAATACAGAGGATGGTTTTCCTAGTGTGTGAATTACAGAGGTCAATATGCAGGTATAAGGAGTAATTACAAAAGCTAATAGAACACAATTTCTCACGAGAGGAATTGAATACAAATTTAGGGAGATTGTGCTTCAGACATATAGAATATTAATGAGAACACATCTGGAGTATAATGTACAGTATTGGACTCTTTATTTATGGAAGCATATAAGTGCATTAGAAATAATTCAGCAAATGTTTAATAGACTAATACTTGGAATGAGTGGATTGTCTTATGAAGAAAGGTTAAACAGATTAGGCTTGTATCTAGAACATAGAACATTACAGCACAGTACAGGCCCTTCGGCCCTCGATGTTGTGCTGACCTGTCATACCAATCTCAAGCCCATCTAACCTACACTATTCCATGTACGTCCATATGCTTATCCAATGACGACTTAAATGTACTTAAAGTTGGCGAATCTACTACCGTTGCTGTCAAAGCGTTCCATTCCCTTACTACTCTCTGAGTAAAGAAACTACCTCTGACATCTGTCCTATATCTTTCACCCCTCAATTTAAAGCTATGCCCTCTTATGCTCGCCGTCACCATCCTAGGAAAAAGGCTGTCCCTATCCACCCTATCTAACCCTCTGATTATTTTATATGACTCAAGTAAGTCACCTCTCAACCTTCTTCTCTCGAATGAAAACAGCCTCAAGTCCCTCAGCCTTTCCTCGTAAGACCTTCCCTCCATACCAGGCAACATCCTAGTAAATCTCCTCTGCACCCTTTCCAAAGCTTCCACATCCTTCTTATAATGCGGTGACCAGAACTGTACACAATACTCCAAGTGCGGCCACACCAGAGTTTTGTACAGCTTCACCATAACCTCTTGGTTCCGGAACTCGATCCCTCTATTAATAAAAGCTAAAACACTGTATGCCTTCTTAACAGCCCTGTCAACCTGGGTGGCAACTTTCAAGGATCTGTGTACATGGACACCGAGATCTCTCTGTTCATCTACACTACTAAGAATCTTACCATTAGCCCAGTACTTTGCATTCTGGTTACTCCTACCAAAGTGCATCACCTCACACTTGTCTGCATTAAACTCCATTTGCCACCTCTCAGCCCAGCTCTGCAGCTTATCTATGTCTCTCTGCAACCTACAGCATCCTTGGTCACTATCCACAACTCCACCGACCTTGGCGTCATCTGCAAATTTACTAACCCATCCTTCTATGCCCTCATCCAGGTCATTTACAAAAATGACGAACAGCAGTGGACCCAACACCGACCCTTGCGGTACACCACTAGTAACTGGTCTCCAGGATGAACATTTCCCATCAACTACCACCCTCTGTCTTCTTTCAGCAAGCCAATTTCCAATCCAAACTGCTATATCTCCCACAATTCCATTCCTCTGCATTTTGTACAATAGCCTATTGTGGGGAACCTTATCGAATGCCTTGCTGAAATCCATATACACCACATCAACTGGTTTACTCTCATCTACCTGTTTGGTCACCTTCTCAAAGAACTCAATAAGGTTTGTGAGGCACGACCTTCCCTTCACAAAACCTTGCTGACTATCCCTAATCAATTTATTCTTTTCTAGATGATTATAAATCCTATCCCTTATAACCTTTTCCAACACTTTACCAACAACTGAAGTAAGGCTCACTGGTCTATAATTACCAGGGTTGTCTCCACTCCCCTTCTTGAACAGGGGAACCACATTTGCTATCCTCCAGTCATCTGGCACTATTCCAGTAGACAATGACAAGTTAAAGATCAATGCCAAAGGCTCAGCAATCTCCTCCCTGGCTTCCCAGACGATCCTAGGATAAATCCCATCTGGCCCAGGAGACTTATCTATCTTCACCCTCTGAAGGATTTCTAATACCTCTTGCTTGTGAACCTCCATCCCACCTAGTCTAGTAGCCTGTATCTTAGTATTCTTCTCGACAACATTGTCGTTTTTGTTTTCGTCTAGCAGAATTTAAAAGAGTAAGATGCAACTTAATTGAAATATGTAAAATCCTGAGGGGTCTTGACAAAGTGGATATGGAAAGGAACTTACTACTTGTGGGAGAATCTAGAACTTGAGGTTTACTGTTTAAAAATAAGAAATCAACCATCTATGACCGAGTTGAGAAAAATTCTTTTCTCGTAGAGGGTTATGAGCTTTCTTCTCCTCCAAAGATGATAGAAGCAGGCTCTTCAAATGTTTTTAATGCAGATGTAATAGATTGTTGATGAGCAAGGGGCCAAAATGTTATTGCAGGTAGGCTGGTATAAGGAATAATCAGATCATCATGATCTTATTGAATGGTCTCAATGGCTTGGTCCTAACTCATTTGCACATCTGTCCCATACAAAATATAATAAAGAATTTGTCTCTGCCACACAACTGTTTATGACGTTAACTTACATGAAGCTAATTCAACTTCAACATTAATTATTTCAGAAATATTACCTTACATAAAGTCATCTTACCCTTAGCCTTTTTCCTTCATAGTTATCCCATTATGCAATTCTTTATTAAGCAATATTATTTTTATCACTACTTTATCTCCATATCTGACTTCATAAATGCAGACACTCTGGACTTTTACAATACCCCAGAATCCTCTAGCTTTGGACTTGAAAGAATGGAGGATTTTCTGCCTCAGGGTTGTGGGCCTTGGATCAGATTTGCACATTACATTTTCACTGAATCATCTTTTGTCTCCTGGATATCCTTCACAGAAGATGTCATTCCTGTAGTCCATGTCATTGAAATATCCCCTTATCTATTCAAACATTAACCTCCTGAATTTCCCTTGCAGTCTTCATTCCTAACTCAGCTGTTTGCCCCAACATCATCTGATGGCCCTTTAATCCCACCAATGTCCATCATGGAGGAAAGCAGCTATGTTGAAACAAGTAGTATCAGAGATAATGGGAACTGCAGATGCTGGAGATTCCAAGATAATAAAATGTGAGGCTGGATGAACACAGCAGGCAAAGCAGCATCTCGGGAGCACAAAAGCTGACGTTTCGGGCCTAGACCCTTCATCAGAGAGGGGGATGGGGGGAGGGAACTGGAATAAGTCGGGAGAGAGGGGGAGGCGGACCGAAGATGGAGAGTAAAGAAGATAGGTGGAGAGAGTGTAGGTGGGGAGGTAGGGAGGGGATAGGTCAGTCCAGGGAAGACGGACAGATCAAGGAGGTGGGATGAGGTTAGTAGGTAGCGGGGGGTGCGGCTTGGGGTGGGAGGAAGGGATGGGTGAGAGGAAGAACCGGTTAGGGAGGCAGAGACAGGTTGGACTGGTTTTGGGATGCAGTGGGTGGGGGGGAAGAGCTGGGCTGGTTGTGTGGTGCAGTGGGGGGAGGGGACGAACTGGGCTGGTTGAGGGATGCAGTAGGGGAAGGGGAGATTTTGAAACTGGTGAAGTCCACATTGATACCATATGGCTGCAGGGTTCCCAGGCGGAATATGAGTTGCTGATCCCCCTCGTTCTCACACACCACCCTACCAACCTCCGGATACAACGCATTATCCTCCGACACTTCCGCCATTTACAATCCGACCCCACTACCCAAGACATTTTTCCATCCCCTCCCCTGTCTGCTTTCCGGAGAGACCACTCTCTCCGTGACTCCCTTGTTCGCTCCACACTGCCCTCCAACCCCACCACACCCGGCACCTTCCCCTGCAACCGCAGGAAATGCTACACTTGTCCCCACACCTCCTCCCTCACCCCCATCCCAGGCCCCAAGATGACATTCCACATCAAGCAGAGGTTCACCTGCACATCTACCAATGTGGTATACTGCATCCACTGTACCCGGTGCGGCTTCCTCTACATTGGGGAAACCAAGCGGAGGCTTGGGGACCGCTTTGCAGAACACCTCCGCTCAGTTCGCAAAAAACAACTGCACCTCCCAGTCGCAAACCATTTCCACTCCCCCTCCCATTCTCTTGATGACATGTCCATCATGGGCCTCCTGCACTGCCACAATGATGCCACCCGAAGGTTGCAGGAACAGCAACTCATATTCCGCCTGGGAACCCTGCAGCCATATGGTATCAATGTGGACTTCACCAGTTTCAAAATCTCCCCTTCCCCTACTGCATCCCTCAACCAGCCCAGTTCGTCCCCTCCCCCCACTGCACCACACAACCAGCCCAGCTCTTCCCCCCCACCCACTGCATCCCAAAACCAGTCCAACCTGTCTCTGCCTCCCTAACCGGTTCTTCCTCTCACCCATCCCTTCCTCCCACCCCAAGCCGCACCCCCCGCTACCTACTAACCTCATCCCACCTCCTTGACCTGTCCGTCTTCCCTGGACTGACCTATCCCCTCCCTACCTCCCCACCTACACTCTCTCCACCTATCTTCTTTACTCTCCATCTTCGGTCCGCCTCCCCCTCTCTCCCGACTTATTCCAGTTCCCTCCCCCCATCCCCCTCTCTGATGAAGGGTCTAGGCCCGAAACGTCAGCTTTTGTGCTCCCGAGATGCTGCTTTGCCTGCTGTGTTCATCCAGCCTCACATTTTATTATGTTGAAACAAGTATCTTCTTTTGTGAAACATCCTGAATTTCTGGATCAGGCAATTTGAAACAGACTGTTTATCTTTCACAGGATAAAAGTAAAGGCGCCATAGGGACCGTAGGACTGCTTTGCGGTTACAGAGTGAGGACTAGTGATTGTTTAACCTGGGGTCACCCCAACTCAGATGAGGGGAGAGACAGGGAAAAAAAGCCCTTCATGGTAACCTCACCTGGTGCAGGAAATAAACCCATGCATGCTATTTGCATCACGCTACATCATCAACCAGCTGTCCACCCAGTTGAGCTGACTGAGCCCTCCTTTTACAGTATCCAGTCAATTTCACCTTCTTGATTGTGACTTGAATCAGTGGACAGTGCATTGGCTCCCATGGAGTCATATGCACCTTACCTCCCTTTTTTGATCAAACTGGACATAACCAGTCACTCTTTGTGACTGTTTGACTGGTGAAGTGAATTTTTTCACACCCTTACATATTTCTGGAGAGCTGTTGCTCCCTCTATTGCTCTCCTCTGCTTTTTATTTTAGAAACAAGCTACTGCTAAGAGTCCAAAGGTCAGCTTCAGCTCTCATTTCACAGTTGACAGCTCCATAACAAAATGGATAAACTTAAAAATAAAGTAATGAAAAATCAGTGAGTGTTCTAATAAGCCATTAATAGTACTATCAAGTGGCACTTGCTCTGAAAAACCCACTTGCTGAGACTCAGTGGTTTGGGTTCAGCCAAGGCCACTAAGCTCCTGACCACATCACTGCCCCAGCTCAAACATGGACAAAACAGCTGAACTCCAGAGGTGTGGTGAGAGTGACTTGGACATTTGACTGAGAATGGATTCAGGGAGCCCTAGCAAAACTAGAGTTAATGGGATTTAGGGAAAGCTGTCAGTTGTTTGAAGTTGCATCTACATAAAGGATAAATTATTGTAGTTATTGAATGTCAATCACTTCAGTCCCAGAACATCATTGCAAGCGTTCCTCAGAGTAGCGTCCTAGGCCTAGTCATTTTCAGATGCTTCGTCAAAGACATTCTCATGAAGTTGATCAGTTCAGCTTCAGCATCATTTGTGACTCGTCAGGCACCACCTGCAAGTTCCCCTCCAGGCCACACACCACAGTAACTTGGAACTATATAATCAGTCGTCACCATCACTGAGTCAGCATTCTGGAAGTGCATTCCTAAGGCCATTATGGTGGACTTTAAGTAGCAGAACAAGAAAACAGCTCATCGCTATCTTTTCCAGGTTGATTAGACATGGGCAATAAATGCTGTTGGTATCACCATATTTCATGAGCAGTGATGTCAACATGAGCGCATGAAGAAAATTTCTTCTGTATTAATTCATTTTTAAAAGAGATGACAAACGCCCTGTATTGTCTCATCCATTTTCTCTCGTACTTCCTCCAGACTCTTTGCACTGATTCAGTTCGGCAATGGTCATCAAGTTTGAGTGAATGGTGCAATGGTGGCTGCTGTTCCCACAATGCCCTGGGGCCTGAAAAAGCCTCAATTTGTGACACAGGTGGCACTGCACTCTGGGTAAAATCGTCCACACATTCGCAGGTCCGCCCCCGCTTGAATTTTAGAATTTATTTTATTTCTTGGCGTCTTGCAGGGTAGATTTTTGTCTTCAAGATTGCTTTACTGAGTGGTTTAAATTACCAACTAATAGAGCCATTATCAACATTTCTATCACTTCTGAGTGATGTCGACTTCTTCTTTGCATTAACTAGAAGTCCTGCTTGAATTATTTGCATCCTTCTGGCATTTAAGCTTCATAACTCATTAAATCTAGCCCTCACGCTGTTTTTTTTAACATAGCTAAACTTGCTCATCATAATCATTAGCTCTAATGCTTTGTGTTCGGCAAGGGTCAGGCATGACTCATATCAGGCGCACTGTAGCTTGTACAGAAATGAGCACCAAATTCATTCTGTTGCAAAGCAAAAATGCAGTCAGTATTCTGAATTAACTTCAGTCGTTTGTAGCAATCACTGACCACATAAATGACTAGGTAGCATTTACACCGACAGTTGGTGCTCGAAGGTTACTCAAGCACTTTGTTTTTTAATTGTGGCGACCTTGTTTCCTTTGCAACCAGACATGACTTAAAGCTACATAATGAACAATGGAACTGCAGAAGCTTACAAATTATAATAGAATATTACATCCATGGGCACACCTGTTACTGAGAAACAATATCAATAACATGTCAATCATTCTTTGACACGACAAATACCGCGTAACTTGGCAATTTCAGCGAACAGTTACGAGTTTTATTCCCACTTCCACTCATTCATCAGGCTTACTCTGGATATCAATAAACTAAGGCACTTCTAACAATGGAATATACCCAATGTTCTTTATTAAAGCAAAGTATACTGGCAAAAAACACTGTAAAAATGTTTCCCATACAATGCATATAATCATAAGCGCACCTCTTTTTGTGAACCTGGCTGAAGATCAGACCAGAACACAGGTGATCAGTTGGACTGTTAATTTCTCAACTGTGATCGGTCACCTTCCCCCAAGCTAGCTAAATTTTTAATGTAAGGCAAGCTGTGTATGCCCTTTCCATTCAAGGGAACTATTCATTTCAGATCTTGACACTATCCAATCTCCAGAAAATTGATCAGTTTGACAACTAGCAAAGATCACAAGTATGGCATTATTTTCCGCATAAGTTTGGCCAATTAACTTATTAAGCCTTGCTTTTGTTGCTTTGGAAAAATGCCTTTAATTAACTTTGAAATTAAACTTTAGGTTGTGCTTGCTATTCACCACTTTTACGTCATCCAATTAACTAAATTTATACAGAAATTTATTCTACAACAATCAAATAAATATCTAAAGTTTTGGCAAAGATCTGTAGCTCGGGTTGAGGTTGAGATTGTTGACTGGCTCGCCAAGCTGGCTGGTTTTCATTCAGACCTTTTATCACCATGGTAGGTGACATCATCAGTGGAGCCTCCAATGAAGCGATGTTATTTCTACTCCGCTTGGAATTTACACTGTCTGCTCCGTTATGTTGAGAACAGTCATTTCCAGTGTTGATCTGTATGGGCTTATATATGGTATCCAATTCTATATATTTGTTGATTGTGTTGAAGGTGGAGAACCATGCCTCTAGGAAGTCCCCTGCTTTTCTACATTTGGGTTGTGCCACTATGGTTATATGTAGTACCATTTACTATATACTAATTACTATACCATGGTACCATAGTAGCCCAAGCCAAATTGGACCCCATATACAAACCCATACACATCAAAACAGGAAATGACACAACTCACCAGAACAGACCGGACAGTATAAATTCTAAGAGGAAAAGAATACCATTGCTTCATCAGAGACTCCACTGATCATGTCTCCTAGCAAGGTGACAAAACGTCTGAATGAAAACGAGCCAGTTCAATTAGCAAGTTAACAACCTCACAAATAAATACTTTCTGATTCACTATTTCTGCTACAAACAAAACTTCAGGTCTTCCAGAGTTCCTGTGATATTTCCCTACTGCTTATGTTACAGGATTGATGTAAACGCACACATTTCTTCAATCTAACTCACTTTTAAAAACCTACGGCCTCTTCCTCTTAGCTTCCCCCTTCTCATTTCATTCCAATTTAAATTCATTAAACTTAATTTTGGCTATTGTGACAAATTTTAGGTTAATGCCTACACATTTGAGAGTCAAGTACATTGCTGTTACCTGATGACCAGGTAAGGACGCCTGAATTCCTTTCCTAAAGAACCCTAAAACTGTCCCTATTTATTTCAGAACCTCCTTCCCCTCCCCCATTTCTGAGGAAGGGTCTAGGCCCAAAACGTCAGCCTTCCTGCTCCTCTGATGCTGCTTGGCCTGCTGTTTTCATCCAGCTGTACATCTTGTTATCTCTAAAACAAAATATTATCTTTACTTTGAATGTATCGAAAAGCACATTGTGAAATGATGATAGTAATAATTAACTGCAAAGCCAATGTATTTTCGCTGTAGCCTGTATTGTGTGAACAGGCTAAATATTTAAGCCCCTGTAGGGGTAGACATTGAGGCGGATGGGCCCAGAATTTCACACTGTTGGCTGGTTGTGGATTTCACAGCACCATCCTGTCTGTGGAGTATTTTCCCAGATGTGGGATGTGGCTGAGCCAGGAGACAGATGTGAGATGACGGTGAGTCAGGGGACAGGTCTGTTAGGATATTCTTCTGTAGTAACAGACAGCTAACTGAAATGATTAAAAGCCTGTTGAGTCAGGCTTTCCAGTCAGTTTCCAGGCTCCCAGAAGTGGTAGGAAACAACACAGATATCTTGAGACCTCTGTCTGCCAGTAAACCCTGAAAGGTCAGAGCTTCGGGCTTGCTTAAATATCCTCACTGTCTGTCAGTCTTCAGATATACAATCAGCAGGGTCTGGCTGCTGATTATCCCTCTATTAAATTATGAAGGGAAGTTGTTTTGTATCCAGCATGTTTTCCCTCGCTTACCTGTAGGACTCTCCTGCAATTCCTCCTTCTACTAAGCTAAATGCCATTGATGAGTATGCCCACTGGATATTAATTGCTCCATGGGGAAAACCAGCTCTGTACAGCCAGAGTAACAACACCTGTGTGAATCTGGTGGGGGACTCTTCCCAGAAAATTGGAGAAATCAGGTACTGGGTTTCCATTCTGGAGTCAGAAACCTGATACCCATTTCATTTCAATATCCCAACTCTGTGCTGCATCATCTTCAGTGTTGGGTTATGACTTTCAAGGGCATTGGCCCTTAATTGCCTAGAGCCACATTCAACATCCAGTTAATGCCACTGCGCAGCTTCTGGAACTAGAATCTACTCTCCAAAGTGATTTGCAAAGGCACACAAGGAGTGGAGAAGACAGCAGAAAGACAGAAAGTGTGATAGTCTGAACAAGACCCCAAATGCTGTTATATGATACCTAATCTGTCAACTCAAGTGATGACAGACTTATGCTTTCACTGAATTCCTCAGATTGGTTATCCTTTTTTAAAACAGATTTTTGTCAGCAATCAGAAGGAAGAATGGATCAACTATTATTCTCCTGATATCAGTACATTTACATGCCTCAGATGTTCATTTTTCCCATTAGAAACTTTGAAAATTAGATTGTTTCTCTCCAACCAATTACTGAGCTTTTCAACAAGTGTTTCACATATGCTAAGGTATTTGGTGTCTATAGTAAGGTGAAATCGTGTTCCACCTGAAAGCTGATGTCTGACCCAGCATTGAACCTCCCTTTAGTGCAGCATTCACATTCAAGCAAAGCTCAAACCGACACTGGATTTCAGAGTACAAAAGAACATCACCCCAAAAGTCAAATAATGCCCCGATGGATGTAATTCTGTCACATATGTTTTGAAAAAAGGCAGCACTATTCTTGTATGTTTAGATCTAAGAGATGTCCACACAAGATACATATGGTTGAAGAATCTCTCAAAATGTTTAATTATCCAGTGAGTGTGCACTTCACTATTACAATTTCTCCAAGATTACCATAGTGGAAACTGATGCATCTGGAAAGACCTCAGAATATGTCTACGACAGGACGATAAAATTGTCGTATTTGGCTCTAAGGCTCTTGTGATTCTATAGGGTATAACTCTAACACTAAAAGAAAGAGACTTGCTCTAATTTTTGGGATACATCAGTTTTGTATGTATCTATTCAGCAAGCGCCTTGTTGTTCATCCCAACCACTAACATTCAGAAATAATCTATCTGAACTGGAAAATAGTCTTAACATCCATCTCATGCATGTAGTCACTGTCAAACACGTCAGATTTATCAAGATACATCTGGTAATGACAAACTATAAAAGATCAAAAAGAGCAACATCAGAGGCAGCCTACACTCATTCAAAGAGTCACTGAGTCAATGTGTTCTTTCTAGTCATTCAGGATTGAATTAGGAATCTGCAGGAATGTATTCTTCAAAGGTGAAAAAAGAAATAATTCTGCAAGTTCTATCTCAAAACATGCTAGGCAATATTCATATAGGTCACATGAGTGTGGAGGAAATCATGTTTATAATATGCGAATCCCTAAACCAGCCTGGCATGTCTGATGAAGGGTCTAGGCCCGAAACGTCAGCTTTTGTGCTCCTGAGATGCTGCTTGGCCTGCTGTGTTCATCCAGCCTCACATTTTATTATCTTGGCATGTTAAGGATTACACTTGTTGACACGACTGCCATATTCAAAATGTTGAGTGTACTTCAATGTATCTGCTAATAGTCCACAGTACATAAATGCTTTCTTCCAAGGCATTTGCAGGAAGTGGAGCATTTAATATATTGTGTCCACTCCTCAATACTTTCAGTTGAATGGTGTCACAGAATTTACCGTAATATGCATTATTAAATTTAAAGCAGCTTGCCAATTTTTTGCATTGCTATGTCAAATCTGCATGCTACTGATCTCGGCAATGGTTTGCCCTTACCAGCGCTGTCATTCTTAGGAGGAAGACCCACACAGTTCTTCTGTCCCAGCGCTCTCATCACCCAATCATAGGTGCACAATATTGCTGGAAAGAATGGAAAACATACTACGAAAGGATGATCAATGAGCTTGCAGACATTTATCCTCATTGAGTCAGAAAAAAATATGAGTTGAGATTTTCGTATGAACTGCTGCGTTCATGGTAAGATAAGACACCAATCTAAGTCATATAATTTTGTAATGAGCAATGGCCAAGTCCTGTAAAGAAATCAATGACACATCCAAACTGTATATCATCAATCATCTATCACACAGGGTGATGACTTAGATGCCAATGATATCATGGTAGACAACACCCAACACATCTACAACAAATAATGCACATCCACCCATGATGGCAGAGAGCACACCACAGATTGAAGCTGTACAACTAAGACATAATAGCTATATAATAACTAGAGCTGGTTGCGGCATATGGGTTCGAACCCAGGTTCGAATCCCACCACAGCAGATGGTGAAATTTGAATTCAACTGCCAAAAAAACCCACCTGGCTCACTAACGATGCTGCCATCCTTACCTGGTCTGACCTACATGTTACTCCAGACCTACAGCAATGTGGTTGACTCTGAACTGGCCTCTGGCAATTAGGAATGGACGACAAATGCTGCCTAGCCAGCAACATCCTCATCCCTTTAAAGCATAAATAAAGGATGTTCATCAGAGCATTATCTGATTGTCTAAAGACAATTTATCAATTTCAATGTTACCAAAAAATGGTTCCTATCCTTTGAAGGGAAATCAGGGAGATGTTTATTATAGCACAATTTCCAGACTAGACAGGCTTATATCTATAAGGCAGTTACAAGACATCACAGCATATGACAATGATCCAGTATAAAGGAATCTGCCTCTGTTTAGGCATTTTATCTCCATAGAGTCAGAGAGTCATACAGCACAGAAACAGACACTTCGGTCCAACCTGTCCATGGCAACCATAATCCCAAACTAAACTAGTCCCATCTGCCCGTGCTTGGCCCATTTCTCTTCAAACATTTCTTATTCATGTACTTATGCAAATGTCTTTCAAATGTTGTAACTTGTATGTGTATCCATCACTTGCTCTGGAATTCCATTCTACACACCAAACTCACTATGTTTAAAAAAAAATTGTCTTGTGTCATTTTAAAACTTACTCCTCGCACCTTAAAAATATGCCCCCTAGTTTTGAAATCCCCCACCCTAGGGGAAAGACACCTGCCATTCACCTCATCTATAGGCCTTGTGATTTTATAAACCTCTATAAGGGCACTCATCAACCTTCAATATGACAATCAATATACTGTCTTCAAACAATCCAGCTAGGAAATGTGCAATGTAATCAGCAAGCACAGAATGCAGACTGTGTGTTGGTCTGTGATATAATCGCCATGTAAATATTTAGTGTTGTTAATAAACTCCAAGATATCTATCTCAACAAAAATTTTCAAATATTTTTATTGTATCCTGAATTAAAGATGAAAACCTTTGACTTTGTGTCTTCTTTTAGTAATGTTTAAGTTCTGTACAATAAAGAGTTAATTATATTCTGGTGGAATTGTCATGTTGGCTGTGAGTTTTTTCTACATAAAGTAGTTGAAATCCAACAATACTTCCTACACTGTACAAAAGAGTAGTGACAAAAGTTGTAAGTTAATATTTCACTCAGTTGAAACTTAGCTAGAAAGGACAAAAATATATGATGAGACAAAAGAAAATTAGTTAACATTTAATACAATAGTCTAGAAAATTGGATTTAGATTTAATTGTCACAATTTTCAGAATTATGACTGTGATCAACAGCAGCATAGTGTCATTCCTCATATATCTGAATATCTCAGACTCCTTTACAAAAAAAAAGAGAAATTTATGACAGGAACAAATTAGTGTAACTAACATGGGAAAAACAAGATGAAATTCATTTTATAGGCGTTAAGGTAGTATAATGACAACTAATGCAATTAATTATAAATTTGTAGTATTGAAGTACAAAACCAGTTACATTGCATTTCTGACCTCTCTTCATTGAAATAATGAATCCATGACGTAATGTAATACACCAATTACAATGTTGTTCTGAATAGTTAAAGAGCGATATGAAGCTGACCAATCTAATAAGTCACTGATAATATAAAATGTTTTGAGTGGTGTCCTTGCCAAAATTTATACTTCAACCAACACATAAAATGGATTACCTGACTACTTACTTTATTGTTGTTTGTGGGACCTTGCTACATATATATATTAGCTATCACATTTTTTACATTGCAAAAGTGACCACATTTCAAAAGTAATTCATTGGCTGTAAGGCTCTTTGGGAAATCCTGGGGCGTGGACAGCACTGTATAAATGCAAGCCTTGTTTTCCTTAAAAATTATTTTCTTCACTTTTGTAGAGTTCTGCAGCTGTTTTTTTTCAAATACTATGAGGATACGTTGAGATTTATTCATTTCATGACTGAAAAAGATGTGTGGCCACAGACTGAGCAGCACAGTTATTAGACATAACTATGAAATATTTATTTCAGCTTCTGAAATTCTGTGCCTCCTGTCTTCAAATTAAGGTAAGAAAGTTCTAGGATTTGTCTGCAGAATCTGAAAAACTGAATGGCACATAGGTGGTGGGCAATTGGCATTCAATAAAGCCACTTCTGAGGAAGGGGTGTGCAGGCCACCAAGTTTCCATTTGTTATCTATAGTAAGGCACATGGTGACTAATGTTTCCTCTGTGTTCCGATTCAATAGTTCTATCTTTTCTCCAATACATCCTAGTTTGTTCTTTTCCACAAAGCTTTTGTTGTATTATTAAAATTATGGAAATCTGCTTTATATTGAATTGGAAAAGTCAAATGGTAAATGACTGGTGCTGACAGAAATGTAACTGATTATTTTTACCTACATAATTATGCATATTTTTTCTCATTGGCTAGTTGAGGATGATCTCTACTCTTCTTTAACTGGTGCATGAAATAATTTGCATCTATTCAAGGTGGTAGATATTGCCCTCAGTTTCATCTTTTATCTGAAATGACATTTCTGACATCGCTGTATCCCCTCAGCATTGTACTGAAATTTCAGCCTGGACTAAGGTGTTCAGACTCTCTTGTAAGCTTGAGATTCAATCTGCTGCCTCCTAACGCAGAGCCACAAATGATAACATTGAGTTCAGAAGATAATTCAAGGAAGAATATTCCTGAACTTGGAGAAGCGTGTTTAAGTCAAATTAATTGCCTTGGGATATTAAATTTCTAATCAAAAGGTGTTTGGTGAAATCTTGAGTTTCCTGAGAGTGAAAAAGCAGGAGAATAATGGGGAGAGATAGTAGGAACTGCCAATGCTGAAGAATCTGAGATAACATGTGTAGAACTGAATGAACACAGCAGCATTAGAGGAGCAGGAAAGCTGACGTTTTGGGTCTGGGCCCTTCTACAGAAAATGAGGAGTGCTCATTGCAAAATATAAATAATGCACTTAAACATTTTAGTGAGCTTTGTGACATTTTATCAAGTGGTGGATGAACTTTGTGACGTTGAGGCTAAGGTAAAGTGATAGGATCAGGAATTTTTATAGACTATTGCATCAATTTACATTCACCGCAAGAATGAATGCTCCCAAGCAACCATCATGTTGCTCATTTATTTAAAATCAGTACATATCCTCATGTGAGATCAAATTCCTCCACTTTCTCTATCGCTCAGAGATTAACATCTTTAAACTAAACTTAGCTGCCTTTCCTGCCTCAGCCCTCAACAATAATTCATCTACATGCTGGAACCTATTTGTTTAAACTGATCCTCTGAAACTCCATTAGCTCCCTGTGCTTTAAAGCCTCACACCTTCTTTTTCAGTCACCCAGCTTGACCTTTCCCATTTAGTCTCACTTTGCAGATTTCTCCTGTTTATCTCTTCAATCATACTTCTTCATTCAGCCACTACACTTTTCTCCTCTGGAATTCTTTAATCCGTCTTTCCACTTCTTTCATCTCTACTTGCAGAATCATTCTCACAATCATACTCCTCAATAATGCAAATGGTTGTCTATCCTCCCCACTTTTGTCACCTTTTGTTTGGTGTCCACTGTATCCTTTCCCTACTTACTTTATAAAGACTTCTTTTTGCACATGAAAAATGTTATATAAATGTAAGTTGTTGCTTAACCTGCCTCTAAGCTCCTCATAAGCGGTTGTTTGGCTTTATATATATCACCATCAATGCTGTCATAACAGAGGTTATATATTTTTAGGTAACTTAAATTTATGACTGCTTTAAAGCCAGTCATTGGATAGCTTTAATGTAAAAGAACTAATTCCATTCAGAGGACTATACCACGCTTTCTCAGTATTATTCATTGTAATGTTGAATCAAAACATACACCCTTGGATGAGAGAACAGCATTAACTTTTAATTAACAATATGTTGTTCATGATCTAATTCTTTAAATACACAATGGAAAATTACTTTGAATCTGGCCTCAGTTATAGATAATTCAAAGAATCCAGAACAGCCAGTGAAAGGATATTTAATTAGCTGAATTTGTTTATTGAGTTCTGAGGAAGGGTCATCAGACCCAAAACGTTAACTTAGATTTCTCTTCACAGATGCTGCCAGACCTGCTGAGCTTTCCAGCAATTTCTGTTTTTGTTTATTGAATTATCAGAGAGGAGCTGACCAGTTGTAAACTGCAAGGAAAAAATAAGGTAGTGAGAAAATACTGTTGATAAAAAAAACTTCAAACAAATAGTTATATTAAAGAATCTCCTAGAAACATTCTACCAGTTTGATAGCTGTTGTGGAGAAAGATGAAAGGTCGTTGACTTGTAAAATCAACTTTGTCACTTTCTCTACAAATGTCAGTAAATTAGCTGAGAATTTACAATGTTTCTACTTTGCTTCAGCTTTCCAATCTCCACATTATGCTGCTTTCATATTAACTGTCAGATCACAAGCAACAAGGTCTTGAATTGGTGATAATGGGAACTGCAGATGCTGGAGAATCCAAGATAACAAAGTGTGGAGCTGGATGAACACAGCAGGTCAAGCAGCATCTCAGGAGCACAAGAGCTGACGTTTCGGGCCTAGACACTTCATCAGAGAGGTATCAATGATAATGATAACAAGATAACAACCCTCTCTGATGAAGGATCTAGGCCCAAAACGTCAGCTTTTGCGCTCCTGAGATGCTGCTTGACCTGCTGTGTTCATCCAGCTTCACACTTTCAATTCAAGACCTTGATGACACTGGTTTGGCATGTTTGGGAACACAGTGGGTGGCAGGGTGGCTCAGTGGTTAGCACTGCTGCCTCATAGCACCAGGACCCAGGTTCAATTCCAGCCTCAGGCAACTGTCTGTTGTGAGTTTGCACATTCTCCCTGTCTGTGTGGGTTTCCTCCCACAATCCAAAGGTACACAGGTTTAGTGAATTGGCCTTGCCAAAATTGCCTGTAGTGTTCTGGGATGTGTCGATTAGGTGGGTTAAAGGAGTACAGGTCTTGGGTTCAATACTCCTAGGGTCAATGTAGACTTGTTGGGTCAAAGGGCCTGGTTCCACCCTGTAGGGATTCTATGATTCCATTTTTTGGACTTTTCAGTTCCAACATATTAATCAATGTTTAGCTGTAACTTTCTGAAACATTTATCAGTCTACAACATACTAAGGTTAGCAATGAATAAGTGAGCTTGTCGATGGTACAGCTGATGTGGGACGTAATGGTAGATCATGGCTGAGAATAGGTGCCATCTGTCAAGTTGAGAGGGTGTTGGGAAGTGGATGAGTTACGACTTTTAAAACTAACCTGAAAATGTCAATTATAGTGTAAGCAGTACTATTTGAACATTCTCTCTCCACAGAAATTCTGGCAGAAGATCAACAATGCACTCATCTAATTTTGGAGACAATGACCTGCTAAGGTTGGGGGACTCTGTGAAAATTCACCAAGGTGACTGACTGATGGAGGTGACCAAAGCTCTCAAATCCATCTGAGTTATGTCACAGTTGGGTAAACAGAGCAGAAAGAAGTACAATAACCTGATCTTTGTGGGTGGCATAAACATTCTCAGAGGTTCATTTCAGAACTCAGGGTTTTATTAATATTGATAAGCTAGATGGTCTCGATCATTCTGCAATTGTTCTTGTAAAAATAATTTTGATACAAAAGAAATGACTTTTGAAATCTCCTGCTTGTAGCTACTCCTACCAGGAGATCTGTTTTCATGGTTTGCCAAGCTCCTGTGTCCTGCACCATCCCCACTTATCCATTGTAACTCATCTGGATCCACTCTGCAGCACCCATCATCTCTTAATCCATTTCTTTTCAAATTGCAATCTGACTCTAATTAAACTTTCACTTTTACTCACATAGGACTCATTCATTGCTACAATACACGCTGATTCATTTTCTTGTATTTTTCTCTTTTGTATCACTTTCTAATTTAGCACCTCAGTTAGATTAAGCCCTTCCTCTGTTTAAATCGAAGTAATTCAAACTGTTATTTTAATTTAACCCTTTAAACTCCTGTATCATTTTGGTGAATCTGTTCTGCACTTCTTGCACGGTCACTATGTTGTGGTACTATGAGGCTGTTGTTATGTAATGGGATTAATACAAATGAGACCTAGATTAATAAATGGAAAAGGAGAACTCAAATCTTATCATGGCATTTTAAGACGTTGAATTTAGTTCTAAATTTAGTTCTGAAAATACAAAGCTAGTATCAGTAAAGTTATCATCTGTTGGATGTTGTAAATTTCCAATTAGTTCACAAATTCCCTTAAGGGAATGAGAGTTGCGCTGTTTACCTAATCTGAACAATAAGTGAGTCCTTCCCCACACCAACATGTGACCCTTTGAAGTCACTAAGCAAACCATTACATTATATCAAACTGGTGCCTATTATTATCTATTTTGTAGTTTTTAAAAACATTTTTAATACTTCTACCACTTTGTTAGATTTCCATTTTTCCTTGCATTTCTGTTAACTTTTATTTTTTTCGTGATCCTGTGTCATACTACTTAGCTAAGATAGTTACTTCACTGCTAAAGTGAACTATTGATTTTCAGGTGCATCTACTGGTTTTGTATTACACTGTATTCCTTGAATATGTTCCATTATTTGTAAATTCACCCATTAACAGTTCAGTCCAGTCGACTACAGTAAATTTACTTCTTATCCTTTCTACATTTGCCTTACTAGTATTTAATATGTTGCTTTGTGGCTCTACTATCTCCATCTGAAGCCTGATATCAAATTCAAGGGAAAAAACTGGTGTTCGTTCCTGAGGCCACAGAGAAGGTGTGCGACTTACTTACCCTGGTGTTGGACCTTACGTCACTAGAAGAACGCAATTGCCATTATCTGCGAAAGTCACCACAATTCTCAACTTCTATCCTTACAAGACTTCTCGGGTAAAGGTAGGTGACATAGCAGCATGAGCTAATTGATAGGCCACTGATATATCCAGCAGGTGAGCGATGTATTATTCACACAAACTACATAGTCCATAACGCCTCAATGGGCATTGTACATTAAAATGAGATGGCAATAAATCTTGACCAGGATTTCACAGGTGCAAGGAGCAGTCAACTGCATCCATCCATGTCTTTGTCAAGAACACAATCAACTTTCTGAACAGCAAAGTGGATTTAATGATATCAAACACATATTCATGCTGCCAACACATGCTATCCAACCAGCTGTAACAGAATAGTTTCTGTGCAGCTGAATGTCAAGGCCATACCTTTGTCTACCAGTTCATTCTCCTTTAGTCTTCTATTACCTTGCTTCTATTTGGAGAAAGGCCACCAAATTAAAATACTACCTCTGTTTCTATCTTCACAGATACTGTCTGATGTGGCAAGCTTTTAGCATTTTCTGTTTTCATTTATCATTTTGTTTTCTTCTTGATCTTTAGGAAGCCAACATTGAGATCTATTTCTTTCCCTCAGCATAACTTTAACACCAATTGGTTGTGATAATGGAAATCATCATAAAATCAGCAAGAATTAACAATATAAAATTAGCTGCATATTCTGTCTGTATAGTACTGCCCTTGCATGTTACATTTTTACCATCCACAGTTATACAATTGTTTAATCTCCCTAAAGTTCCATTAATAGTCAGATCAGCTTTCCAGCTTCTTTCAAATACGTAATCATCTTCATATGGAGTTATGTAGCTGCTTAAAACCTAAAAAAAAAAGCTGGGCTCTCCTAAACCAATTACACTTCAATCAACAGCAAAGATATCCCCAGAAAACCCATACCCCTTTTGAAGTCATGTAGATTTTCCCTCAATCTTGCATCCAAGTCTATTTGCCAGATGCAAAACACTTCAGCAAAGACACCGTCAAAGTGATTGACTTCATCAGAATTAAAACTGAGCTCAATAATTTGACATTAGAGAATATACAGTTCTTCATCCCTCTATTATATAGTAGAATTTTAAAAGTTATTTTCAAAAGCAGTTTTCCAATGCTACTCTGACTAAAAGGAAAAGATAAATAATAGTCATAACTGGAAAACTATCAAGAGAAATAGAAGGAGTAAGAAATTTGGAGCAGATTGGTTATTGAAGGCAAATCAAGACAGTCAAAGGCTCCCTGCACGTATCGGTGTATAGTTCCCGCTGAGATATTTGAAAGTGATTCTTGGGCCTTCAATCTGCCATTCAAGTAGCCCTTGGAACAGATATTATACCACAGCGTTTGATAAGTGGCAACAGTACAACATGTTACATTCCTTGCTGGCTCTGAGGATGTATATAAAATGAATTTGCATAGAAAATAAGATTATCCATTTCTTCAGTGGAACCCAGAGCTCTACCAGAGCATTTCCAACCTGCCACCTGGAACCCTCCAAAAATTCAGCAATAGGACTTTGTGTACTATTTACTGAGTTAACCAGGAAAATTTGGTATGATTAAAAGTTTCTCTAGTACCTGGCCAGCCATAAAACAGCCAAACTCCTAAATTACACACTGACACCTACTCATCATAAACAGCCCAAATCACCACAGGCACCTGACCACTCCAAAGAATACCTGATCCTACTCCTAGACACCTGGCTCCAGGTACAACCCCCAGCTGCCTCCAACTCCTGATCATCAAGCCTGCATAGATACAAATTTATCCCCTATACCTTACCCCACAATGGACACTTGATTAACCTGTCTCTGCCTCAGACACCAAACAGGACACCACCTGACCAATTCTACTCTCTGACACCTAACACCTACATTCCCTCACCCTGGTTCCTGTTTCCCACACACGCTTATCCATCTGCCTACCCGTTCACTCACACACCAATCAACCTATTCACCTTCCATCCTAGACTTCAGCCACCCATCTGCAACTCTATTCCTCACTCATGTGGCACCCTAACTCCTTCTCCACATACCTGCCACCCTACCCACTCACCTGGCACTGTAACATCTCACCCACTTACCTAGCACCCTACCCCCTCACCTAGATGGTGACCTGGCACTCTACAATTTCACACACTTAGTACTCTACTCCCTTGCCTACATGTCATCCTTCCCCCTTACCTACCCAGCAGCCACTCTAACCCTCTCATTATGGAACGTACCTTCTCTTACCTTCTCAAAGAGGCTTTGGAGCTTTTAAACACTTCACATTTAGTAATAAGACCACTATTACCATAAAAAGGAGCTGTGGTTTCTTTGACAATTCACTCTGATGCTACCTGTATGGCTTGCTGGTCTGTATTGGGTGTCTATATAGAAAAGAAAGTGAGTAACTTTTGTCTGTTCTCCATCAGGAGTGGGATTTCCCAACCTAGTTCAGATGATTCAAACTGTTAATGTTTTATTTAAGAAACATCTCACTGTGGCTTCATCTTGTCACAAGGCTGCATTGATCCCATCACATTTCATCACTACATGTGATCATTCTTTTTGTGCATTTAAATTAATTCAAAGAATCATAGAGATGTATAGCACGGAAACAGACCCTTCGGTCTAATTCCTCTATGCTGACCAGATATCCGAAGTAAATCTTGTGCCATTTGCCAGCATTTGGCTCCTATCCCTCTAAACCCTTCTTATTTATATACTCATCCAGATGCCATTTAAATGTTGTACATGTACCAGCCTCCACCACTTCCTCTGGCACTTCAATCCACACAGATACCACCCTCTGCATGAAAATGTTGCCCCTTAGATCCTTTTTAAATCTTTTCCCTCTTACCTTAACCCTATGCCCTCTAGTGTTGGACTGCCCCACCTCAAGGAAAATGCCTTGTCAATTTATCCTGTCTATGCCCCTCATGATTTCACAAACCTTTATAAGGTCATCCCTCAGCCTGTGACACTCTAGGGAAAATAGACCCAGCCTATTCAGCCTGAATTAATGGAATGAAGATTGGGCAATCCTGTAACTGGGCAGTCCACCCACAATGCTAGCTTTAACAGGTGGCAAGTTGAAAGCAACTTTTCTTTCCCCAAAGAAATATAATTTATCTTTATACTTTTCAGAAAGTTAGAAGCACATCTTTACTTATACGACTTTATTGAAAGTTAACAATTATTTTCCTGATTGCAGATGTTATCTTAATCTGTTACACTCTGTCAAAGAAAAGCACGGAAATGTTAAAAAAGAATATTTGAAAACTTTGTTATCTACCATTTACTTTCTGATGCCACACCCAAATGCCAGTGCAGAAGCATATTAACGAAACAAAGAGGGATTATGAGAACAAAGTGGTGGCCAATATAAAGATGAATCCCAAAGTCTTCTGTAAGCAGTTCAATAGTAAAACTGTGGTAAAAAGACGAGTAGGGACAAATAAAGACCAAGCAATTTACAGTGATTTGGTCTGGAATGAAATGGCTATGGTGGAGATGGGTTTAAAAGAGGCATTCAAGAAGGTATGGGATGAATATTTAAATAGAAACAATGTGCAAAGTAATGGAGAAAGGTAGGCAAATGGCACTAAATTACAACACTCATTGGAGTGGAGATACATTGGATTGAAGGGCCTCTCTCCGCTCCCTAACAGTTTGTGATTCTATGAAATAGTAGAACTTGAAAATGACACACTGTTCTAGCTAATCTTGTATACCTGAAAATGGAACCGTAGTCGAATATATATGTTTAGTCAATGATGGTGAAAATAAGACTAAAGGAGATGAAGACAAGCGTATTCCCCAGCTGGTATGCAACAATGCTGCAGCAGAGTTTGTGACTGAAGCTCTTTTATAACTTAGCACTCTGTAACACAGCAACAAACAAAGAAAATGCTAAAGAAACTCAGCAGATCTGGCAGCATCTGTGGTATTTCACTTATGACTAGGTTAAATATATTAATATCTGAAGTGATTGGAACCAGGTGGACTTACATTCACTTTGAGGTCCTTGATTGGGATTCTTAACCTGGACCAATCAGGAGAACCCTGGCTGCCCAATATAAGCAGCAGATTTAGAAGCTCCTCCTCCTCTCACTCTGAACTGGTTGGCCACAGCCAGAGGACTGTGCACAAGCAAATAAAGGGTGTCTTGGCGATGGAATATTGATCTCTGTGCTGTTATTTAAATATCAAATCAATTTCAGGCAATTGATTCATACACAGTGATTATTTATAACATAATGTTATTGTATGGCACACATTAATTGTCATTGAAATATTTTATTGTGTCTTATTACCTCTAATAATAACGTTCACAATTTTTGTTCCCAGCTTGAGCACATAGAATTAGGAAAGATTCCAGGCCCCTGAACCCGATTTTTAAAAATGATTGCCGACCATGTGATTTCCAGTTTAGTGGCGCAGAAAGCTAAGAGAGTCAGGTTCAGCAATCTGGAAGACGCTAAGACCATTCCTCCTACCCTCAGCACCCCGTCAAATCTTTCTCAAATCATACACAATATATTGATAATTGACCTGCTCTTCAGTGGTATAATCTCCACATGCCCTGGTTCCAGACACCAGAAACTCTGCAATCCCAATTCTCTAGAGCCAGCTGGCGAGTCGAATTCCCAGCTGCCTCTGGGAAACACGCATCTGTGACCCTCCTTCCAAAGCTGCCCTTCGGAAATGAGAGAGGACGGCTTTGGTGGCAGAACTTGCTGTTCTGGACAAATTTCAACACTCCTACCATTGCGCTGTTCCCTGTCATGGCAAGTATTGGAGTCAATCACTTATTTTATTTAGTGAGGTGATTGTCAGGAGGGTTTCATCTGATTTACCAATGTCCTTTAGAGAAGGAAAGCTATCGTCTTTATTGGGTTTGGTCTACATGCAACTCCAGATCCATAACAATGTGATTAACCCTTAACTGTCTTATGAAATTGCCTAGCAAGCCAGCCAGTTGCTAAAAAGTCCCAAAAACGGAATAATAGACTGTAGAAATTCAAGAAGGTAGCTCATTACCACTTTATCAATGTCACCTTCAAATGGACAATAAATGCTGGCCCAGCCAGTGATATCCACAACCTGTGATTGAACTTAAGCAAAACTTTCAAAGGTGGACTTTATTATGTCTTGGGTTCATTGAATCCCTTCATGCTGAAATGAGATAGAGCAAATTTGTTTAATTAGTGGGGTATTATGATCTGGAATACTGAAAGTCTGGTTAAAGCAGATTCAAGATTGACTTTCAAAAGACTTTCAACATAAACTTGAATTGGAAATACTTCTAAAACCAAAAGGAAAGACCAAGAGTTTTTGGAAACAATTAGATAACACTCTCAGAGGTAGCATGGACATGATGGGCCAAATTATTTCCTTCAGTGATTTATGATTACATGATTGCATAGCACAACACAATGGCATTCTGAGGTTGGACATACCAGAATTTGTAAATTAAAGTATTTACTACTGTTTAACCATCTGCAAGGTATGAGACATTTTATATCAATTAAACATTATTCATATAAAACATGCCTAACTTGGGGCAAGCAGATAGGCTTAACTTGGCCTGCACTCAGAGTTTAGAAAGACGAGAGGGGGTATCATTGTCCCCGGATGGGGAGGGGCTTTTAGTTGGGATGGGCAGCCTGTCGGCGCAGGCTCGGAGAGCCAAATGACCTGCTCCTGTGCTGTAACTGTCTTTGTTCTCTTTTTTTCTTTGTTAAATTCTGTCTGAGTTAATAGCAGCTTTCTTAGAGCTTTGTCGGTGGTGCTCACCTCATTGGGGAAAAAAATTCCCCAAAGGTAGATTACAAAATGAGTTAGAATACCCGCAATTTTTAAAGTGCAATCACAGAATATATAAATAAAAGGATAGTGCCATTTATTTTCAGATTTCTTCAAAGGATACTATTTAAGATTTAGCCATGAGGCACCAATACGTAAAATTTCATGTTCCGTGACCCTTCTTTAGAATACAAGGTTATGGATTTACCCTGAGTTTAATTCAAACCGAGCTCACTTCCCTTGGGAAGTAGTTGCAATCCCAGCAGTGGTCACTGCTCTCATGGAGCTGGTGGGACAAAAGAGCTACCAGCTATTTGAGTGGCCAATAGTTCCCTAATAGGAGTGGAAGGCTCACCTCAAGCCATTTAAATGGCAGTGGATCAAGTGGCCAAGTTGGACCAGGCTCACCTCTGACCTCAATGACAGGAGGGCATGACTGCCCCTTTGTGTAGAATCCAGGCTGTGATTTAGAAAGCACATTGGTACCACCCAGTGTTTGTGATCTGAAACTGCAATCCAGAAACTCTTCATTTTTACAGCTATTAAGAGATTTTAGCTACAGGCGCTACTTCATATTCTACTGTATCACTGATTTATTATTGTAATGGTTACAGGATAATGAACCAAAACTCCTACCCAACTTCTAGAAAAGACACACATCTGTATGAATACAGTTTCAGAGATTGTAAGAACTGCAGATGCTGGAGAATCTGAGATAACAAGGTGTGGAGCTGGATGAACACAGCAGGCCAAACAGCATCAGAGGAGCAGGAAAGCTGACGTTTTGGGCCTAGAACCTTCTTCAGAAAATGGGTCTAGGCCGGAAACATCAGCCTTCCTGCTCCTCTGATGGTGCTTGGCCTGCTGTGTTCATCCAGCTCTAACCTTGTTATCCCATGTATGAACACAGTATCAGCTGCTTAATATGACAGTCATTCAAAAGGTGCCCCTGTGGAAAGACTTATAAGCCAACAGTTGAGTAAATTTTCTTTTCTTATCCTGAATGGAACTCATGACAAAATCTTTAAAGGTAACCAACCATACCTTAGACTGACATACGTTGACACTCACAGATCTGTGCTGTGACAGTCTTCTACCTACATACTCTGAAATTTGGTTTGTAACTCACATGGGTAAAAAGCTCAGTGTTTTCATTCAAAGTCCATTTCATCCAGCAGGTGACATACCACTTTATACCTCTGTGGCCCCTTGAACATTGGGCCCTTCAGGATAAAGCTATTTGAAGAAGCTCAAGTAAAGACATAGTCCACATCAAATTATGAAGCTTTTTAGATGGCACTCATTTTACCATGACTGCTTTGATCCTGATGAGAGATTTTAAACTTTCGAAAAATGAAGCTGTTTGAAATTTTCAAGCAAATCCTTTTTAAGAGTCAAAGAGCTGAGGTTTTTCCCAGAAAGTAAATGATGTTTTCTGGTTTAAAAATACCATCCCTTAAAAATGACATTTGTGTTTTTAGCAGGATACTATGAAAGGAAACACAAGGCAAGAGATTTTGATGGGACAAACGTGCAACTATTACCATGGTATTGGACTTTACATCAACCAGCAGAGTTTCAAAAACAACTAGACACATTGAGTGGTAGTAAATAGCAGTGAAACTCAGACAGTTCTGAAGAAAGGTCAATTGACCTGAAATGTTAACTCTGATTTCTCTTTGTCGATTCTGCCAGACCTGCTGAACTTTTCCAACAAATTCAATTTTCCCAGCAGTGGAACTGAGCTGCACTTCTCTGTATACTGCACGTAGATGAAAAAGTGAGAGTAACTTCACGGAACTCCTCAGGAGGAGCGAGAATGACCTATAGATAATAATTATTTTCTCCAATGTTCTTTTCTTGTTATCTGCTTTTTATTGCGTGGTTTTATGCTGCATACTGATTGAGGAGAAGGTAAAGACAAGGACTGTCTTCAGATTTAGACGTCAACATGTCACCAGTGTATTATACATTAATAATAAGTTCTGCTATATGTGGCCATCATAGATATACCTTCAGTTCTGACTTAAAGTTACATTGCTAAGGGCTAGTCTAAGTTCTACCTATGTTCCTATCCTTGTGTTCCCTGGATTTCCTCCACAGAATATCACTCTAATGTTCCTTCCAGTGTAGAGTTCTGCTAGCATGTTTGAACTCCATCCATACTGTTCTTTGTGCTCAATGATGTGCAGCTCAGTGACATCACTGCAAGATTGCTTTGGGGTGCTGAAGCACTTGCATCACAACATGTACCTTAATACATTCTGTTCCTTATGTTTTCTCCTGTCTTTGCATGGGAAAGTGTCTTGCTTTCATTCTGCTGATCCTTTTCTAAGCACAGTTCATTCTCTCTGCACAAGTATATCCATCATTAATGCTTCAATCCGTCTTCAACCACATTCAAACTGTTTCATTTTACCTGAGATAATGGGAACTGCAGATGTTGGATAATGGGAACTGCAGATGTTGGAGAATCCAAGATAACAAAGTGTGGAACTGGATGAACACAGCAGGCCAAGAGGCATCTTAGGAGCACAAAAGCTGGTTTCTTTTGACTTGGGCTGGTTAATTGTCATTTCTCAAGGTGTCCTAATCCTTATCATTGTTTCAATTCTAACAAATGAAAATTGAAAACAACATCAGAAAATGAGACAACTAGAATATTACAGTAAATGGTGGGTATAACTTCTGGGATTTGGAAAATGGGGAACCAGGATCATCTCCTTAGAGGTTTCCATTGACCATTAACTGAATGTAATATAAATACTGTGGCTACAAGGGCAAGTAACAGACTGGAAATTCTGTGGAAAACAACTCACACCCAGTATCCCTAAAGTATTTCTGTGATCTACAAGGCACCATCTGGAGTGCAATGGAATGCTCTCCACTTCTCAGGATAAATACAACTCCAGGAACAGTCACGGAGCTTAACACCATCCTAGACAAAACAGTACATACAGCACCCCATCTATCACCTCCACTATCCGCATTCAGTGTCAAAATAATGCACAGCAGCATCTCACTAAGCTCCATCAACAGCATTTTCCAAATACATGACCCCTATCACTTGAAAACCAAGGGAAGCAAGTGCATAGGATAAACACCTATTGTAAGACCCCTCTAATCCACACACCATCCTGATTTGATCAGAGGTAATAGGAACTGCAGATGCTGGAGAATCCGAGATAACAAAGTGTGAAGCTGGATGAACATAGCAGGCCAAGCAGCATCTTAGGAGCACAAAAGCTGACGTTTTGGGCCTAGAGTCAGCTTTTGTGCTCCTAAGATGCTGCTTGGCCTGCTGTGTTCATCCAGCTTCACACTTTTTATCACCATCCCAATGTGAAATTCGCTATGTTACGTAGCATACAGTTTCAATTAAAACCCAAACTGGCATTGAGCTTCATGATATAAAACAAAATCCCCTGGAAAGTTAAGCATCATACTGACTGGTGTAACTCCATTATTTGGGCTTTGAAGAAAAACAACATGAGACATGTGTGTTTAGATCGAAGATAACTGAATGAGGAACTAAAAATTTCCCACACAAGATTCCTACCCTGAAATAGCTTAATGTAAAGTTCTTAGCAGCCAAGCATTTTTCCAATTTCTTTTATTACTAAGAACAGTTAATAGTTCATGCATCTTTCCCCAAAGTCACAGAAACTGACCACTTCTAGGACATGCCTTGGCAGATATTGTTACTTAAGATTACCATTTGGGTTATCTGACATCCAGGATATATTCAAATAACATATAGATTGTATCAAGTTGTCTCTGTACTACAGTTGAAATTGCAATTCTCACAGGAGCTAAATAACAGCACAATGCACACCTACATCAGATCATGACAAAGGCCAAGAAACATAGTCATTTTTCAATAGAAATAAATGTCAAATTAACATGACCTAATCATATTCTTTATTTCAATCACTTGGCAACTAGTATTGATTCTGACTGTATCAAAATAGGAGATGTGAAGAAGATTCCTACATTGCTAGACAACAATGATTCGCAAAGGTGTTTCTCTAACATTTTATTACCATATCTTTTGAATTCTGAGACCAAAGTGTCAGGCTCATACAATCCTCTCCACAAAAATGGACTATAAATATGGTGGAAGATCACCAGCATACGTTTTCAATTACTCAAAAATGCTGTGTCAGCCATTGAGTGTATTCTTCTCTATTTTGATTCCTTCCAGATGATCACATTGACATTAACATTCCCATAAAGGCTTTGGACCATGCCTATTATAGTTAATAAGCTCATAATGTTCAGTTCTACAGTTCTGAATTTCAGCATTGAGAAAGAGCCTCTTGGTCTAGCTTTTGGGATGCAATGGAGTCAAACGCCTCTGTTTATAAAGCATTTTATTGTTCTTACCAATCACAGATGGTTAGAAATGGCCTGGAGAAAATATTTCACAAAGGTACTTCCACATCCATAATGGCTACTTGTGAAGTTCCAACACAGAATTACAATACAATCCAGGCTCATAAATAACCATTCTGATTCCCTTAGCTGACTTTTGAAACTCCAGTGAGAACGAAGACATTTTGTTCAGCCTGGAAGTGGATGTTATTGAATCTGAACTGGATTACAGTCATAATAACCATCTCATACATATCGGTCATAACAACGCAGAACAGATCCAGCAGCAACAGTTCAAAAGGTTCATCATTAGCATGTGGCCTCAACACATCCAACAGCCCCATGCAAGTATGTTCTTTCTAGTCATTCGGAGATTAACTAAGCCTCCAAAAAATGTAATCTTCAAAGGTAATTCTACTACAACATAGCCTCGACCATACACATGTAGGTCATGTGGGCATTAAAAAAGTACCGAGTGTTAAAAGCATGAATTCATGTATTGAAGATAATAAAGTGTGAAGCTGGATGAACACAGCAGGCCAAGTAGCATCTCAGGAGCACAATGCTGCTTGGCCTGCTGCGTTCATCCAGCTTCACACTTTATTATCTTGGATTCTCCAGCATCTGCAGTTCCCATTATCTCTGATACAATTCAACTATTGACTTTGTATTGAAGGGACATCAATTAACTAATCAAGTTGCATGGGATATGTTAATTCTATCAACCTCAAAACTCAAAAATTCCTTTCCTTACATGCAAGATTTCTCCTGAGCCATGGTGCATTTTTACAACTGAGATTTCCCATGTCCAAGGACATGATTACATTTTGATGAGTCACTATTTCAATAAATTGCCTTTAAATGCAATATGTCAAAGGTACCACTAGTGCAATGTTTGTTGACACATTGATCACCATGTTCAGTATGCTTGGTGCACCGCAAGAAATTGTGTCCATCAACACTCCATTGTAATCATACACCCAGTTGAGAATTGCAGGAAATGGGATATTCAACTTAGTACCTATTGTCCTTATTAGCCTCACTCAAATAATTTCAAAGTGTATACTATTCATACTGTGAAACCTATGACTATATTATGAAGTGACTTATTAAGATTTTCAGATAGCTGTTAAATCTATATGCTACTCTTTTAAGCAACAGTTTACCCTCAACAACAGCTGTCATGCCTGGAAGAAGGATCCACACAGTTCTCCCCTCCCAGAATCTCACCACCCATGCATGCGCATGACATATTGCAGAAAGGAAAGGAGAACGTGGTACAAGACAATGATCAGCAAGCATGCACACAGTTATCTCAACATGAATCAGGACAAATCATATGAGTTTGAGGTTTTCATATGATCACCTGTGTTTGCGAAAATATATTATGGCACTCTGTCCAGCCTAGGACACAGGCTGGTATAATAAGGAATGGTCAAGTCCTGCAAAAAAACTGATGTCATATTCTATTTGCATATTATCAGTCACCCATCAGACATGGTAACAACTCAGATACAGAAGGTATAATGCCAGAAAACAATGCACATCTATAAAAAATGATATGTGTCCTTCCATAACAACAGATAGCACACCAAACAGTGAAGATACAGCCATCAAGATGTTATTCATATGTATAGAATAATATATTTATGTACATCATTGTACATGTTATCATGAAAGTGTTTCAGTACTTTAAAGAGAATAGTAGGGTCATTGTATTATGACATAGATTCTAGGCCAGACAGCCCCATGTGAGAGTGTATGTGTGTGTGGCGGCATGTGTGGGGGCATGTGTGTGGATGTATGCGTGTGT
Source organism: Stegostoma tigrinum (assembly GCF_030684315.1). Lineage (NCBI taxonomy): Eukaryota > Metazoa > Chordata > Chondrichthyes > Orectolobiformes > Stegostomatidae > Stegostoma > Stegostoma tigrinum. The sequence continues at coordinate 26,193,939 of NC_081371.1, read as the reverse complement.
GTGAGTGCGTGTCTGACAGTGTATAGTGCGATGAGATCAGCTGTAGTGCAACATGAACCCAAGATCCTGGATGAGACCATCCTCATGGATACCGAACTTCGTTATCAGCCTCTACTGGGCGACTCTTGTGTTGCTGTGTATCCCAAAGTCTGCCTTGGAGGACGTTTATCCAAAAACCTGAGGCCAAATGTCCTTCACCGCTGAAGTGTTCCCCCACTGGGAGGGAACATCCTTGTTTGCTAATTGTTGCATGATGTCCAGTCATCCATTTTCATCACGTCTGTATGGTTTCACCAACTTACCATGTCTTGGGGCATCCTTGCCTACAGTCTCTGAGATTGGCAACACTGGCAGAGTCACATGAGTATCTGCCGTTTATGTGGTGGGTGGATTTCCCACATGTGATGGTAGTGTCTGTGTCGATGATCTGTCATATCTTGCAGAGATTGCCATGACAGAGTTGTGTGCTGTCGTGGTCGATGTTGCCTGAAGGCTGTGTAATTTGTTATGAACAATTGTCTGTTTAAGGTTTACGGTTGTTTGAAGGTGAGAAGTGGAGACATGGGGAAGATCTTGGAGAGATGCCCATCGTCATCGATAAAATGTTGAGGACTACAAAGAACATGTATCATATGTTGGTCTTCTGAGGGGATCATTATGATTTTTCACTGTGGTACGTTGGACCTGGTGATTGATGAGTTGAGCATCGTCTTCTGTTCCTTTGAGGGCATCCTTCAACACCTTCAAGTGCCTGTCTCATTCCTCCTCATCCAAACAGATCCTGTGTATGCGTAGGGATTGTCCATAGAGGAGGCTGTTTTAATACCTTTAGGAGGGAAGCTAGAGAAATGCAGCATATTGAAGTTATCCATGGGCTTGCGATAGAGTGAGGTACAGAGGTCTCCGTCCTTGATAGGGCAGCGTGTGCCCAAGAATGAGACTGATTCTAAACAGAAGTCCACAGTAAACCTGATGCTAGGATGAAATTTATTGATATCTCTATGTAGTTGTTTCAGTGATGCCTCACCATAAGTCCAAAGAAAGAAAATGTTGTCAACGTATCTGGTGTATAGTGTTTTTCAGAGGTCCTGTGCAGCAAAGAAGTCTTGCTTGAACCTGTGCATGAAAATGTTGGCCTATGGGGGAGAAAACCTAGTTCCCCTGGGTGTTCCTTGTGTCTGGATGAAGAACTGGTTTTTGAAGGTGAAAACGTTGCAGTTGAAGATGAAGCGGATGAGCTGTAGGATGGCATCTGGAAATTGGCAGTCAGTGATTTTGAGTACTGAGGCTGTTGCAGCGATGCAGTCATTATGGGTGATGCTGGTGTAGAGTGCTGAAACACCCACTGTGACAAGGAATGTTCCTGGTTCAACTGTCCATGGGTGCTGAATTTCTGTAAGAAATCTGCAGTGTTGCATAAGAAGCTGGGGGTTCCCTGTGCAATGCGTTTGAAGATGTCCTTGACATTCCTGTTGTTAATTAAGGATAGGCACTAGTGATGCCCAATCCTAACGAGTGAATAAGCAAGTGGATAATATCTTGAGACTGTTTCCAAAAATAGCCATATTACATCCTATCTATAAAACTGGCACAAAATCTCTGCAATAAAGCTGGAAACAGCTGAATGATCGTTCTAACTCTTTTGCTGTAATTTTTCCCCTTACATATCATTACAGAAGCTTCCAGATTAGTCACTACTGAATTTCATGTGGCACCAGATGCTGAAGAAGAAGAAGCAAAACTACTTCTGCTTCATTATGTTGAGGTCACCCAATCACCCAGCTCAGGCATATCTCGCCTGGAAATGTTAGAATGGAAGTTGGAGTTGACAGCGCAGATGGCAACTCATTGAACATAGGTGGACAAGAGCGAGGCAATGATTTTTTAAAAATGTGTCATTGGGAACTGTTTCTGAAGAGTGACCTGATCTGCTTTCTTTCTTTTGTGCCTTACAACGAAGCATTCTTTGTTTGCAGTGGAGACATAAATGAGCCAAAATTTTTCCAAGATCTCTTTCAAAACAAATCAACCATGATAAGAAAGCTAAAACTCAAAGAAATTAGGTTCAAAACACACCACTTATCTGATAAATAGTGATAACATTGTTTATGTAAATCAAAGACAACCCCTGGAAACCCTAAAGTTTCAATATAATTTGAATCCTCTCATGGCCTTGCGAAACTTCATCATTTCCATTGTGGAAGCATAGACTAGTTGCAAATTGCTGACATGCACAATAGTAGTGCACAGTTGATGAATAGCCTATTCAGGATTTTCAAATGCTGCCTCAGTATTGGTGATATACATATGCAATGCACATATATCAAACAAAATTATATTTCGGCATGGACATAATGGGGTAAATTGCTCATGGTTAAACAGGAAGCTATTTTGGGAAGAACAATTAAAACAGACATTATAAAAGGTGTCAGCAGGCAATTAGGTGAATATTGGAAGAGGATAGAGATTTCACAATATTGTAAGAAGGTAGAAAGTGGGAATAATCTTTTAAAAGCAATTTCCTTTTTGGTCTTTATCCTTTTCCAAAAATTCATGTGTTTGCAATATTTTCATGTCCAGAGAGGCTGTGTCATAAAAAAAATGCTTATTGGCCTTGCTTTATTGTATTTTATTCTCCCCTTTCTTCTATCACTGTCTATTGAATGGTAAGCCCTCCACAATGTCTTAGATGTAACATCCAAAATTGCTTCATTTGTCTAAATGTGATCTCTCATCATTTTACAGCACTTGGTATGCACCGGTCACAGCACATTTGAATTCTACCATTATCTTTGCAGCTATTTACCTATGCTGGCAACCACTTGTGAATCTGATTTTAAACACACTCAGGTGAAAATATGTTGATCACTGACACTGGTCATGAAATCAAAAATGTGCTAACATCATGGTTAATTATTATTTTCCATTGTTTCATGTTGTGCTTCTCAATGACTTCCATGACAAATAGAAACAGTTTGTTCTGGGATTTTGGTCACATCGTGTTTCAAGCTATTAAATAGTTAACTAGCTACTGATGCCTAACACGGGGACAGACATCATAATAAGAGTGAGTTTAAAAGCATTTTTTAGACTATGCTGCCCTTTTGTTTTAGGCCTTGTTCCCAGCTTCATGTTACCAGAGACAAAGCTTTCAAATTGATCCCATTAAAAATGCAATGATTAATGATCTGATTAAAAAGTTTGGGAACCATTGTGAGTCTTTGCATTACTGAATTTGCATCATAGTGTTACTTTGTGGAATCTCCAAATGCCCCACCTCCTGTTTCTGTCAGTTCCAATAAGAAGCAAATCCTGGTTTGCAATAGTTTGACATCAGTGTGAATCTACCAATTGTATCAGATTTCTGTTGTTCCAAATATGCTGAAGAAACTGGTGTAGATATAATTACCAATGTAAACTGTCACACTCTGCAATTGGAAGAAAGATATAGGATGTGATTTGAAATTCTCTCCCTTTACATTGATTAAATTTTAAATTATATTCATGTTAAGTGTTTTTCTTCCAGGCTACAAGAAAAGAGCTTCATAATATAAACATGACATTGTGGATTATTTTCCTGATCAGCACAAGGCTTGTCATCGATGTTACAGGTAATTTAGTGACACATCCAGGTTATTTTCTCCATTGTTGATTATTAATGAAAAATAATATGTACTTAGAATCAAGTAATAGGAAATACAAATAGACCATTTTGATCCTTTGAACAATTACATTAAGTTGTCTATTTGTATCGCAGAATCATTTTATGGAAAATAATCAATCAAAATGGGTAATTATGAGAAATTTGTGCTGACATGGGAAGAGGGTGGGGGTCTCTGACAAAATGGATATAAACTAAAAACTAGTTTTGAAATCAAAGGCTGTACAGTTCCTTGCAATGTGATACCAGTATTTTCAGGGTCACGAGGAAATTACTTGACATGCACAGAACAAGTGCCATAATGTCTCACATGCATGTTCACATTTTGAGATGGCAGTTTCAAGTCCTTTTCATGCCCATTTCCTTTTCAATTCGGTTAGGGTTGGAGAGGCAGATGAGTGTTAGGGGTGGACAGTGGGTGGAGTTATTGGAATTTGCTATATTTTAAACAAAAAAAAGTGAGCACCACATTCACCAATGCAGAAGCCAGTACATTGTAACTCATGTATCATAGCAGCTGCTAAATCTATGTTGGTTGCAACTAAACCACTAATCTGGAAAATCTCACTGTGGGAAGCATCCATCTCTGACAGCAATTATCTTGTAAACAGTGGTCCGTGGTCCTGAACAATATTCCCTCCAAACCAGGTAAGTATGAGAGTATAAACAGAATCGGCACAAGCAAACTTTCAGATGTGAAATTGCATGGTGGTGTAATGATCTTAAAGGTACCACTCAGTATGAGAAATTGGTGATGGTCTTCAGGCAGAAGTGAACACTGCAAAGCAAATTAGAGACTTTTGGAAGTGACAGACTTAAGACGTCTGGTTTCTCCACTATGGTCACCTTCTATCTTACTGTTTGGTCATGGCATTTTGCTGCTGGTTTTTTAATTGATTGTCCAGTTTCAAGAACTTGCTCGCTGTACTTAATAGGACAGCAATTGCTCTTTGATCACCAATCAGCCAATTAATGTAAAATCCCTACTGAGTAATTGGCTCCTACACAGTGATGTTTCTGACTTTGGGACGTGCAGAAATGTTCTGAAGCCACAAAAGGAATCCTGCTCTAAAGTCATGTGTTTGGCCACAAATTGCACAAGGCAACAGTGTTCAAAATGTTATGTAAACTACTTTTTTTTATAATCCAGATATAATGAATATACTTCTGCAAAGAAAATTGCATGACGGAATACTAATAATAATGTTTGCACTGAGATTTGCTTGGCAGAATAACTGCATATCTGATGAGTCAGTTTTAAATGTGCTGTGTCATAACACCTTGTAAATGTAAGTTACTTGTTTAACTTATGGGCTGAGCTTTTCTACATATGTACTCACTAGCTCATGAATTCCAGTCCATTTTTTTATGGATGGGATATTGTAGGTTATCCCTGAAGAAGCATAAAACTCCAGTTATATCTGGTAGCATTGTAACGCAGAGAGTTAATATTTGCAGACAAAGTCACTTTTAGAGAAATTAAAAAGTCAATTAAACAGAGAAATTGCTAAACCCAGAGAAGCAAAAAGTTTGGTGGTTCGTACAATCTTGCAGAACCCAAGCTTGCTGGATTTCCACAATATTACAGTTGCTGAAAGCACATTAAATTCTTGTTTGACTGGAGGTGCCACTGTAGATTATTCTTACATCAATGTCCACTATATAGAGGAACCGTGTCTGAGGGCTTTAGCAGGATTCCTGTAGAATTCTGCCCATTGACCACATAATATGCCAAACAGGACTTTCATTTGCTGAGAACAGATGAGGTAAATTATTTTTTAGTGAAGATCCAAACCTTTGTTAAACTAAGATATTCAATCTCAAAGCAGATTCTGAAGGGGTAAAGACTCCAAATGAAACTGAGGTATCTTTGGTAGGAGGGATTTTTCTTAAGTGCCTGAGTCAGAAGTGCCTGACAACAATTAAAGGTGGAGTGTCTGTGGGTTATTCTATTTTCTAATATGCTAGGACTAAAGCTTTGGACTATGACAAACAGGAGTTCCATTCCAATGCAATTGAAAAGCAAAATAGATACCCAGGTGTTGCTGGACCATTGTATTATGTTTTCAGTATCTATTTAATTTCAGACCAAATTTATAACTGCATGCAGGGCTATTTGCATTTTGTTTTAGTCCAATAATTATATCCTTTACAATTGGATTACTCATTCCTTTTGCCTTTCAAATCATTTAAATAACTATTTAGGTGGGGAAATATTATGGATCTGTACTAGCGATGTATTATAATTGGCTAATATTCAGGTAATTTTTTTTCAAAATCTAATGTTGAAATTTCATACTAGAAATGACTATTCAGTTCATATCTTACAAAGTACAATAAAAATATATTTATCATCCATTATGGAAAAAATGAAATGTGGTTGCTGGTATTTCAGAGTTGTGAAATAAAGGATGTAATCATGGCTCTTGCTGGCAAACATCAATTACAATTACAAGATTTATTTGAAGTTGCACAAACACAAAATGGTCTTTGCACAGCACTGAGCAGGTCTGATTGTTTGATGTAGGAGAGAGAGTGAACTACACTGGTAGAGGCACTGTACTTCACATGAGACCATAAAGAGAGTATATGTTTAGCTAAATGGCTAAACAGTTAGACTCATAAATACTTTCCAGTTGGTATCTAGTTTCCCAATGGGATGTTGGGGCCGAGGAGGTGTGTGAATAAACAGTGTGAAGTAGGCACCTAATGGCAGACTTGAATTAGCAGTGCATCTGGCAGGCATCAAGCACTCCTTACATATCCTGGGAGAGAAGTGAGGTTAAGCCAAAGGCAGCCCCTGGAGGTACTCTACCTTAAGTAGTGGTTTTTGCTGACTTTTGCGCTTTTGACGAGAGTTTTGAACAGTCGCAAGCCATTCTCTAAGTTGTTACCTTGTTACCCAGCAAGTTGAAGCTAAAAGGCCTCCGATTGCCGCCTCCTTTTCCCAGCATTTAGAAGCTCTCTACCACCTTTACTTGGACAGGGAACCATCCTCCATGGCACTTAACTTTCAAATTCATCAGTTTCCAAAGGAAGGAGTATTTGGGACCTGATAAAAGTCTTTTCTCCACTTCCCTGGAGGAAGATCAGCCACCTATCTCCTGTGCCCATCACCATAGTACTTTGTTAAATATTAGATAAGACCATAAGACGCAGGAGTGGAAGTATGGCCATTCGGCCCATCGAGTCCACGCCGCCATTTAATCATGGCTGATGCACATTTCAACTCCACTTACCCACACTTTCCCCGTATTCCTTGAGAGATCAAGAATTTATCAATCTCTGCCTTGAAGACATTTAACATCCCAGCCTCCACTGAGCTCCATGGCAATGAATTTCACAGGCCCACCACTCTCTGGCTGAAGAAATGTCGTCTCATTTCTGTTCTAAATTGATCCCCTCTAATTCTAAGGTTGTGCCCACGGGTCCTAGTCTCCCCGCCTAATTGAAACCACTTCCCAGCGTCCAATCTTTCTAAGCCATGCATTATCTATGTTTCTATTAGATCTCCCCTCAACCTTCTAAACTCTAATGAATACAATCCCAGGATCCTCAGCCGTTCATCTTATGTTAGGCCTACCATTCCAGGGATCAACCGTGTGAATCTCCTCTGGACACACTCCAGTGCCAGTTTGTCCTTCCTGAGATGTGGGCCCCAAAATTGGACACAGTATTCTAAATGGCACCTAACTAGAGCTTTATAAAGTTTCAGAAGCACATCGCTGTTTTTAAATTCCAACCCTCTTGAGATAAATGACAACATTACATTTGCTTTCTTAATCACGGACTCAACCTGCAAGTTAACCTTTAGAGAATCCTAGACTAGCACTCCCAGATCCCTTTGTACTTCGGCTCTATGAATTTTCTCACCGTTTAGAAAATAGTCCATGCCTGTATTCTTTTTTCCAAAGTGCAACACCTCACATTTACTCACACTGAATTTCATCAGCCATTTCCTGGGCCACTCTCCTAAACTGTCTAAATCTTTCTGCAGCTTCCCCACCTCCTCAATACGACCTGCCTGTCCACCTATCTTCGTATCATTGGCAGACTTTGCCAGAACGCCCCCAGTCCTTTCATCCAGATCATTAATATATAAAGTGAACAGCTGCAGCCCCAACACTGAGCCCTGCGCGACACCACTTGTCACTGGTTGCCATTCCGAAAAAGTGCCTTTTATCCCAACTTTCTGTCTTCTGTCTGACAGCCAATCCTCAATCCATGCCAGTAGCTCACCTCGAACACCATGGGCTCTCACTTTACTCAGCAGCCTCCCGCAAGGCACCTTATTGAAGGCCTTATGGAAGTCTAGATAGATAACATCTACTGGGTTTCCCTGGCCTAACCTACTTGTTACCTCTTCAAAGAATTCTAACAGGTTTTTCAGGCACGACCTCCCCTTACTGAATCCATGCTGACTTATCCTAATCTGACCCTGCACTTCCAAGAAATTAGAAATCTCATCCTTAACAATGGATTCTAGAATTTTACCAACAGCCGAGGTTAGGCTAATCAGCCTATAATTTTCCATCTTTTGCCTTGAACCTTTCTTGAACAAGGGGGTAACAACAGTGATTTTCCAGTCACCTGGGAGTTTCCCTGACTCCGGTGACTTTTGAAAGATCACAACCACCGCCTCAGGTATTTCCTCAGCCACGTCCCTCAGAACTCTGGGATGTAGCCAACTGAGGCCAGGAGATTTATCAATTTTTAGACCTTTTAGCTTTTCTAGCACTTTCTCTTTTGTAATGCCTACCATACTCAACTCTGCCCCCTGACTCTCCCTAATTGTTGGCATACTACTCATGTCTTCCACTGTGAAGACTGACGCAAAGTACTTATTAAGTTCTTCAGCTACTTCCGTATCTCCCATCACTAGCCTTCCAGCATCAATTTGGAGCAGCCCAATGTCTACTTTTGCCTCTCGTTTGTTTCTTATGAATTGAAAGAAACTTTTACTATCATTTCTAATATTACTAGCTAGCCTAGCTTCATATTTGATCCTCTCCTTCCTTATTTCTCTCTTTGTTATCCTCTGTTTGTTTTTGTAGCCTTCCCAATCTTCTGATTTCCCAATACTCTTGGCCACTTTATAGGCTGTCTCTTTTTCTTTGATACATTTCCTGACTTCCTTTGTCAGCCATGGCTGTCTAATCCCAACCCAGATAATGTTTCTTTTCTTTGGGATGAACCTCTGTACTGTGTCCTCAATTACGCCTTGAAACTCCTGCCATTGTTGCTCTACTGTCTTGCCCGCTAAGCTCTGCTTCCAGTCGATTTTCGTCAGCTCCTCTCTCGTGCCCCTGTAATTACCTTTATTTAACTGTAACACCATTACATACAATTTTGCCTTCTCTCTTTCAAACTGCAGACTGAACTCTACCATATTATGATCGCTTCCTCCTAAGTGTTCCCTTACTTTAAGATCTATTATAACGTCTGGCTCACTACATTGCACTAAGTCCAGAATAGCCTGCTCCCTTGTGGGATCCATCACAAGCTGTTCCAAAAAGCCATCCTGTAAGCATTCCATGAATTCCCTTTCTTTGGATCCACCGGCAACATTATTCACCCAGTCCACCTGCATATTGAAGTCCCCCATGATCACCGTGACCTTGCCTTTCTGACATGCTCTATCTGTTTCTCGGTGCATCTTGCGCCCCTGGTCCTGATCACTGTTAGGAGGTCAGTACATAACTCCCATTATGGTTTTTTTTGCCTTTGTAGTTCCTCAACTCCACTCACACAGACTCCACATCCTCTGACCCTATGTCATTCAGTGCCATAGATTTAATTTCATTCTTAACTAACAAGGCAACCCCGCCCCCTCTGCCCACCTCCCTCTCTTTTCGATATGTTGTAAATCCTTGGATGTTTAACTGCCAGTCCTGAACTCCCTGCAACCATGTCTCTGTGATGCCTACCACATCATAATCATTCAAGATGATTTGTGCTGTTAATTCATCTACTTTGTTATGAATACTACGAGCATTTAGGTAAAGTGCCTTAATGTTAACTTTCTTATCATTATTAGAGATATTGGAAATCGTAAGATGTCCTAAGTTATCCTTCCTTTTTCCTGCATTCCTAGCCTGCCTCGAGCTTAAACCCACCTGTACAGATGCTATCCTGCTGCTTATCTTTCCATTTAACTCCATACTCCCTGTCACTTTCACTTTCCCTTCCCCCCGAATCAGAAGTTTAAAGTCCTACTGACCACCCTATTTATCCTTTTCGCTAGGACAATGGTTCCAGATCGCCTCAGGTGGAGACCGTCCCAACGGTACAGATCCCCCTGGTTCCAAAACTGATGCCAATGCCCCATGAAATGAAATCCCTCTTTCCCACACCAATCCCTTAGCCACGTGTTTACTTCCCTAACATTCTTCTCCCTATGCCAATTGGTACGTGGCTCAGGCAGTAATCCAGAGATTATGACCCTTGAGGACCTGTACTTCAATTTCCTTCCTAGTGCTTGATAATCCCTGAACAGGTCCTCTACCCTAGCTTTACCTATGTTGTTAGTCCCAACGTGGACCACCACAGCTGGATCCTCCCCTTCCCGCTCCAATATCCTTTCAAGCCGGTCAGAGATGTCCTACACCCTGGCACTGGGCAGGAAACACACCATGCGGGACTCCTGATCCGGCTTGCATAGGATACCATCTGTCCCCCCAAATTATAGAATCCCCTACAACAACTACTTGTCTTTCTGCTCCCCCCCTTGAATGGCCTTCTGCACCATGGTGCCGAGGTCAGCTGGCTCATCCTGTCCACAGTCCTTTCCCTCACCCATACATGGAGCAAGAATCTCATACCTGTTGGACAAGGTCAAGGGCTGAGGCTTCTGCCCTCCTGAACTCAGAATCCCCCTACCTGTCTCACTTACAGTCACACCCTGTTGTCCCTGAACACTTATTGAATTTGAATTACTTAATCTACCGGGTGTGACTGTCTCCTGAAACAAAGTGTCCAGGTAACTCTCCCCCTGCCGGATGTGCCACAGAGTTTGAAGGTCAGATTCCAGATCATTAATTTTGATCCGGAGTTTTTCCAGCAACCAACACTTGCTGCAGATGTGTTCGCTGCCGTTCACAATGGGATCAGCCAGCTCCCACATCATACAGCTACAGCACATCACCTGTCCAGCCATTACTACTTATTTAGTTAACTTTTACAATTCATGTATTAAAGAATTTCTAGTACTTCTCTGCTACGGTCTTATTGAATTAACCAATTAAACTTTTCATCAATCACACCATATACAAGAAATGTAAATTGAAAAGCCTTACCTTAACAATACACAAGAGTCCCTCTTGGTTAGAGCTCCTGCTTTTCCTGCTGCTGGAACAGAAATCATTGCAATGAAATAATGTGTGTTATATAACTTCATTTTTGTGACATTTATCTCTTGTGGCAGTATATTCCTAATTTTACACTTCTTTCATCATATTTATTATGAACTAGCAGGACAAGAAATAAGAAATGGTTAAAGGAAGAAACAGTGAGAGATGCAGCTACCAGGCCAAGGAATTAAGAAATATTAATTATGGAATCCTGAATGATGAGTTATAAAGACCTATTAATGACTAAGAGAAATTGTTCAAAAGCTTTTTTGAATTGCTTTTGTGTTTTATCATCAACTGAAATTTCAGAGGAAGAGTATTTTCCATTATAATCGCATTTAGTTTGTGGTGGATTTTTGGCAGAAGTAGTGGGAAATAGGGTACTCAGACTTACCAATATCTCACCTCCCTCACCAAGATGCAGCATCTCCTCCACAACTCCTTTACTGTTCATTCCTCTGTTGTGAACAGAATTGATAAAGGGGACCCAAATGACATAGTAGACTTAGATTTTCAGAAGTCCTATGACAAATTCCTCCAAAGGAAGCTCATTAGAAAAACTTAAGCGCATGGAACAGGATGTGATGTGATGGCATTGATTAATGACAGATTAATAGTAGTCAGAAGTCTGAGAGTATAGGTCATTTCCATATTGGCAAGCTGTGACTAGTGGGGTACTGCAAGGATCAGTACTTGGACTCTAGTATATCAATGATTTGACATGGAAGGGAGAAAGAGGAAGGAGAAATTAGAGTACAAGACAATGTTAGCTAGTTATATTAAAACAGACAGTAAACATTTCTGAAGGCATTGAGAAGAACAAAGTGTAAGTGAGCATTGATTATCTAAAGAGTAAGACAGGAGAATTTGCAATGAAAAACATATTAATTGCAGTTGAATCAAACAAAAATTTAGCACCTGTATCTGCTACAGAGGACATCCCAGAAATAGCTGCACGTCAGGGATGTCAGGCAGAGAGAAACTTAAAAACCGTAGTATTCATGTAGAAAAGGGCACTGCAGAAATTCCTGAAAAAAGGCCCATTTTGTTAAACTTTAGCAAAATTCCCAAGAAATAGCAATGTAAAAGAGAAAACATGCAAATCAGAGCTCACGGAGTCAGATAACATATTAGCATGGATAAGGGGATGATCAGGCAACAGAAAACAGATATAGGAAAATAAGGATTGTTATCAATTGAGAAAACATAACAAGTGGAGTACCACAGGAATCAGTGACCTGACAATACTTATTCTGATTTGAATGAAGGAACCAAATATCTAATTGCAAAGTTTGCTGACGACACAACAAGAGATAGGAAAGTAAGTTGTGAAGAAGATGTAAGGAGTCTGCAAATGAAAATATTCAGGTTAAGCAAGTGATCCAAAAATTGGCACATAGAGTAAAATGTAGTGAACTTTAACAGGAAGTGAACTTTAACAGGAAGATTAGAAAAGCAGAATAATAATGAAGTTGAAAGAGATTTCACAGGCCTGACATACAGAGAGATCTGTATGCCCTTGTGCTTGAACCACATTACGTTAGTATATTCAGGTGTAATAAGTGAATAGGAAGAGAAAATGAATTTATTGTTTATTGCAAGGTAAATGGAATGTAACAGTAGAGATGCTTGGTTACAGTTGTACAACACATTGATAAGACCACATCTGCAGCACTGTGTACAGTTTTGGCCTCCTTATTTAAGAAAGGATGTGAGTGTATTAAAAACAGTTTAGAAAAGCATTCAACTGATAACTGGATTGTCTTATGAGGACAGATAGGACAGGCTGGAGTTGCATTGGAGTTCAGAATAATAAGAAGTAATCTTATTGAAACATTTAAGGCCCTGAGAGGACTTGACAGGATGGATGCTTAAAGGTTTTATCCCTTGCAGGAGAGCTTAACAAATACAGTTTAAAAACAAAGTACCTCCATTTAAGACAGATGTGGAAAATTTTCCTTTGAGAGCCTCTTCCAGAGACAATACTGGGTGCAGAGTTTACAACACAGTTAGTTGGATTCTTGACTAACAGGAGATCCAATTGTTGTCAGAGATGGCTGGGAGTGTGGAGTTGAGGCCACAATCAGATCATCCATGATTTTATTGAACTATAGAGCAGGCTTGATGGATTAAATGGTCTATTTCTGTTCTTAATCCTTATGAACATTCATGCATATGTTTGTATGTGTAGCCATATCAGTGATGATGTTCAAGACTGTTTGATACACAGAATAAGTATTGTCGGGTCACTGATTCCTGTGGTACTCCACTTGTTATGTTTTCTCAACCGAGAAACAATCCTTATTTTCCTGAGATAATGGGAACTGCAGATGCTGGAGAATCCAAGATAATAAAATGTGAGGCTGGATGAACACAGCAGACTAAGCAGCATCTCAGGAGCACAAAAGCTGACGTTTCGGGCCTAGACCCTCATCAGAGAGGGGGATGGGGTGAGGGTTCTGGAATAAATAGGGAGAGAGGGGGAGGCGGACCGAAGATGGAGAGAAAAGAAGATAGGTGGAGAGAGTATAGGTGGGGAGGTAGGGAGGGGATAGGTCAGTCCAGGGAAGACGAACAGGTCAAGGAGGTGGGATGAGGTTAGTAGGTAGATGGGGGTGCGGCATGGGGTGGGAGGAAGGGATGGGTGAGAGGAAGAACGGGTTAGGGAGGCAGAGACAGGTTGGACTGGTTTTGGGATGCAGTGGGTGGAGGGGAGATTTTGAAACTGGTGAAGTCCACATTGATACCATTAGGCTGCAGGGTTCCTAGGTGGAATATGAGTTGCTGTTCCTGCAACCTTTGGGTGGCATCATTGTGGCACTGCAGGAGGCCCATGATGGACATGTCATCTAAAGAATGGGAGGGGGAGTGGAAATGGTTTGCGACTGGGAGGTGCAGTTGTTTGTTGCGAACTGAGCGGAGGTGTTCTGCAAAGCGGTCTCCAAGCCTCCACTTGGTTTCCCCAATGTAGAGGAGGCCACACCGGGTACAGTGGATGCAGTATACCACATTGGCAGATGTGCAGGTGAACCTCTGCTTAATGTGGAATGTCATCTTGGGGCCTGGGATAGGGGTGAGGGAGGAGGTGTGGGGACAAGTGTAGCAATTCCTGCGGTTGCAGGGGAATGTGCCGGGTGGGTGGGGTTGGAGGGCAGTGTGGAGCGAACAAGGGAGTCACGGAGAGAATGGTCTCTCCGGAAAGCAGACAGGGGTGAAGATGGAAAAATGTCTTGGGTGGTGGGGTCGGATTGTAAATGGCGGAAGTGTCGGAGGATGATGCGTTGTATCCGGAGGTTGGTGGGGTGGTGTGTGAGAACGAGGGGGATCCTTTTTGGGCAGTTGTGGCGGGGGCGGGGTGTGAGGGATGTGTTGCGGGAAATGCGAGAGACGCGGTCAAGGGCGTTATTTTCCTGTATCTGTTTTCTGTTGCCTGATCATCCCCTTATCCATGCTAATATGTTATCTGACTCTGTGAGCTCTGATTTTGTATGTTTTCTCTCTTACATTGCTCTTTCTTGGGAATTTTGCTAAAGTTTAACAAAATGGGCCTTTTTTTCAGGAATTTCTGCAGTGCCCTTTTATGTTAAAACATAAAACATTATGCAGATTATTCAGGAAAATGGTCCTAAATTAGAAGATCAGCCATGGCCTTATTTTAAGTCATTGAGTTTGATGGTCTGAATGGCCTACTCCTGCTCTGATTTATTTTTTAATGCCCTAGTGGCTTATCGACTTCAAGCACAGTTGCCTTTCTAATATATCATCTTTATAAATCAAAAGACATGCGATATCTCAGATACTTTTTCTTTTACTGTGAATGGCAGAATAATTCTCCCTGTTTAAGCAGATGCAAAGTATTCAATTAGTACCTAACCTTTTCTTTTTGGATGCACTCGATCTCCATTGTTATATCCTCCTTGTTAGTCCTACTCACCTCCTCTTACTGCCCTTTAACTATGTATATGACTGTAGAAGGTATTTTCCTTTTTAAAATATTCCCTTTTTTTGGTAGCTGCCTGTCTCTTCTATTCCCTCTTGCCTATTTCATTTTCTTTCTCACTACAAAATATGTTCAGTACTGTATTCAGTCCTGATCTTACATCTAATTATCAACCTAAAACTGCCATATGCAACTTTTTTCCTGCATTTTCTAAATTTTTTATCTCTTTTGTCATCTATTGAATTCTGGTTCTGCTTACTCTATTTTTACTGCTAGTGGAATACACTTTGACTGTACCTGAAGCACCTTTCTTTGGAAGTAGCCTATTGTTACTTTAGCATTTTGCCTGCCAATATGTTTACCTGGAACATTTTTTTTGATATCCTGTTAAAACTGGTCTTTCCCCAGTAGAGTATTTATTTCTGGAGTGCTCCATCTTCCATTCCATAAATAACCTAAACCTGATGAGACTATAATCACTACTTCCTAAACATTGACCTACTGACTCTTGATCTATTTGATACTTCTCATTTCCCAGAATTAGAAAACGCAATCCCTCCTTCCTCATTGGGTTGTAAATATATCAATTAAAAAAAAGAAAGCATTTCAAAACATCTTTGCCCTCTCTGTACTTTATATTAATGCTCTCCCAGGCTATGTTAGAATACTTAAAGTCAACATTACTCTATACCTTTCCATTTCACTGTGATTTTGTTGACCATGTGCTCTCTATATCTTTCGTATAATTTGGTGGCTTACAGAATACACACGGTAGTTAACATAAAGGCACCTAATGCACACTTAAATGTACAAATATACAAATTAGGAGCAGCAGTAGGTCACTCAATGGCAGGAACGTAATCCATCATTCAATAAGATCATGAATAATCTGACTGATCCACATTTCTCTCCCCTCAAAAAAACTTTCAACACCTGCTTATCAAAAATCTATCTAGTTCCAGCTTTAAAATAAGTTTTAAAGACTGTTTCCATGCCTTTTAAGGAAGAACTTTCCAAAGATTCTCAACTCTGTGAAAAAAGCTCCTCATTTCTGTCTAAAATTAGCAATCAATTATTTTTATATAATGACCCCTCGTCCTACATTCTCTCACATAAAGAAACATCTTTTCCACACCCACTCTGTTCAGAAACCTTAGTATTACCTAACTATACTTAGTATAAGTATACCCTTAGTATGACCTTAGCTCACTAACCCTATTAACTACACTGGACATATTAAAACATTCAGGCAGTAAACCTAATCTGGACTCTTTTACACTCCATCTCAGTCTGATCTCAACCCAATTCTTATTCTAGCAATGTTTTGCCCAATCCTTTGAGCATATTACTACTCCTTTCCAACAGAATATCTATCAATGTAATCCTTCTGAACAGCACTAGCAAATGTCTTGTAAGAATATCAGTCCACATTCTGGTCAGAAGCAACATGTCTAGCCTATATATGTTGTGCCATTGCTTCTTTATTCCACAAATGTGATGCCCACCCTCTGCTTCACCTTCCCAATCATTTATTCTATCATCTTATATTTATACTCATTAGTGTGTAAAACGTAGAGTAATCCAGAAATTTTAGTGAATTACTGATACAGATGTCATTCTATATTGCCATTCATAATCTATTCCAGTCCCTGGGACTAACCAGTTGGAGCACAGAAGTGTTTTCATTTACCTGTTAATGTGAGAGTAACTGTTATGTTGTTTCCTGGGTCTATTTCATCATTTGAATTTTCCCAAACATGTGGACTTAGCAGTGGAGGCTCCATTATCCAAAAATTTGTAACAAGAATGAAAGAACATGAACAAGTTTGTAATTATTCATGTGAAAGGTCTTCTGATGTTTCCATTTTAGATATCTTCACTTGCTGACTTCACTGTAGTAACTGAGGGCAGGCACTTTCACTTTAGCCTGTCTGCCTTGGTAGCACCCCCTTCATCCAGTGTGCTGCTGGCCTAGTTTCAATGTGGGGTCTCACATCATGTCTCAGCTTTAGGATTTTACTTGTCATCGTTGATCAGGTGGTGCCTTTCATTGACCACTTGGTAAAATCCAGTCCAAACAAGTTATAAATCTTTTTAACAAATGAATCTTCAGGGACGTATAGTGTTAATCATGGGATGGTAACAGTGAAGCAAGGCAAAGGCAGGGTTATATTGGTTGTAATTAGATATTGAAGGTTAGAAAAGTCCTGTCTGATCAGAAACATGAGATCATGGGATGGATCTTTTCAGTGGGCATCAAGATCCTGTTTTCAGGCCCATATGTGGTGCCCCAAGCATGCCCATTTCTTCTGTACCTCTGCTATCATAATTTTCTGAACAACAGCCTTCTATTCAGCCACAATCACACTGTCAGACTTCTGCTCAGCCATGGACTTGCCATTGGGTCAAGTGCAGCAAGTTATTGACAGCGAAATATCTAAATGTTACAGGACCTTTTAAATGGAAACTGTACCCCATAAATATTCATGCACTTTTCTCTAAAATTCCTCAACAATCTGAAGATATAAAACTTCACAATTGTCAGATTGATTGTTTGGCAGTAATTAAGACTTACTATGTCGTTAAAAGGATATTGAGACTAGAATGATCACTTCATTATAATTCTGGCTTTAGTCCATATCAAGTCAGTTTAGAAACTTTGGACCATTCAATATATTTGAAGGGGAGCTGGGTGGCTAGATGCCTTTTTAATGTGGTTTACAGAGTAATGTTGTATCTCAGAAAGTGGTCTGGATTTAATGACGGTGATGAGGTCTGACTCATCATTTGAAGAACGAATAGGAAACACATGTCTCTTCAGTAAAAGGACCATTTAAGATAGACATTTAACCACCCAGTGTCAGGCTTTTTTGGGGATTTAGATGCCTGGCAACAGTCATACTGTCCTGGTAACATTCAGTCAATCAGAGGCTGCAGCTCTCCATCATTAGCAGTACCAGCGAGAACAGTTGTTTCAGTGGGTAGTGCTCCACAGATATCACCACGAATAGTCACTGGACATGTAGTTTCAGGTAAAGTGAGTAGGGCAAGTTAGGGGTCATAGGGAGGGGATACTAGGGAGGGAAATGTAGGTTAGAGGTAAGGACTTCAGCATTCTCTTCCCCACGCTGGCTCCTTCATTTGACAACTAATTACCTATGAACATGTACCCTTCCAGTGGACTGCTGGCCTCCAGGAGGCACTGTAAAGCTAAGAGACAATCTTGGAAGTCATCAGTAAATTCCAGTGGACTCAGCAATGTGTCAAATTGACATCCTGCCGTGAGCTGTGAGTTTCTTGCATCAGACACTTCTTGCCTCTGACTCACTAGTAGGACTTGATTGGAAACTGATATGTGAACAACTTTGAGTAAGTTTCTATTATTTCACGCCCCAATGAGGTGGCTTAAATGCCACCTATTTGTTTCTGGATTTTCCTGTTTAAGTGTGTATATGCTGCAGTTGTAAGTTTTAATCTACTTTACACTCAAGTAATGACAAATGCTGATAGCCTAACTGTTATTTTCACAGCATTATTGGGATTCACACTGGTTATGGGAAAGAATTCACTACTAAGTAATTTTGGAGACGTAATGGCCTAGTGGTATTATTATCACTGGACTGTTAATCCAGAGACCTGGATAATATTTCGAGAACTGGGTTCGAATCCTGCCATGGCAAATAGAGGAATTTGAATTTAACAAAATGCCTGGAATTAAGAATCTAATAATGACCAGGAATCCATTGCCATGAGAATGGACAATAGATCCTGCCTAGCCACAACATCCTCATCCCATTAAAAAATAAAAGATTTAAACATTTATTAAAAAGAATTATTCTCATATCAACTATTTTATGTCCATTCCTCAGCAGGTCTGACAGCATTGATATTTAGAGAAATCGAGTTACTGAGCAAGACACAGTCCAGATATATTCTAGATATAGAGGCGAG
The DNA here is from genome assembly GCF_030684315.1 of Stegostoma tigrinum. Taxonomy (NCBI): domain Eukaryota; kingdom Metazoa; phylum Chordata; class Chondrichthyes; order Orectolobiformes; family Stegostomatidae; genus Stegostoma; species Stegostoma tigrinum. The sequence continues at coordinate 26,175,038 of NC_081371.1, read as the reverse complement.
CAGGTGCTAAATGTAGCGTCAGCCACCAGCATACCGATTCCCTATCAGCACCCTCCGGCAGGATATTTTTGCTAGTATGAGTAAGGCAAGTGATAAGACTACATGCCCATCACCCATATAGAGCCAGTTGAAATAGATCATGAAACTAAAACAGAAATTGCTGAAGAAACACAGCAGATCTGACAGCATCTACAGAGAGAAAGCAGAGTTAACATTTTGAATCCAGTGACCCTTCAGATCTTCAGCTTTTGCAGCTCTTTGATTAATTGAACTAGCTAATGACCATTTAACACCAATTATTGTGGTTGGTTGAGACCTTTCACTTCATCTAAAGGTCTCAGCATGTGACAGTGGCTCTTGAATTGCCTGGAGGCAGGTCCCTGGTAGCAGGCCAGAGTTGGGGTGGGGGGGCAGTGTTCCAACAGATTTACTCCCAAATTCTCTGGTCTCCAGAGATAATGGGAACTGCAGATGCTGGAGAATCTGAGAAAACAAAGTGTGGAGCTGGATGAACACAGTAGGCCAAGCAGCATTTTAGGAGCACAAAAGCTGACATTTCGGGCCGAGACCCTTCATCAGAGAGGGGGAAGGGGTGAGGATTCTGAAATAAATAAGGAGGGGGGGGCAGATCGAAGATGGATAGAGGAGAAGATAGGTGGAGAGGAGACAGACAAGTTAAAGAGGCGGGGATGGAACCAGTAAAGGTGAGTGTAGGTGGGGTTGTTGGGAGGGGATAGGTCAGTCCGGGGAGGACGGAAATGTCAAGGGGGCGGGATGAGGTTAGTAGGAAGGAAATGGGAGTGCGGCTTGATGTGGGAGGAGGGGATAGGTGAGAGGAAGAACAGGTTAGGGAGGCGAGGACGAGCTGGGCTAGTTTTGGGATGCAGTAGGCGGAGGGGAGATTTTGAAGCTTGTGAAATCCACAATGATACCATATTCCGCTTGGGAACACTGTAGCCCAATGATATCAATGTGGATTTCACCAGCTTCAAAATCTCCCCTCCCCCAAGTGCTTCCCAAAACCAGCCCAACTTGTCCCCACCTCCCTAACCTGTTCTTCCTCTCACCTGTCCCCTCCTCCCACCTCAAGCCACATCCCCATTTCCTTCCGACTAACCTCATCCCACCCCCTTGACCTGTCCGTCCTCCCCGGACTGACCTATCCCCTCCCTACCACCCCACCTACACTCACCTCTACTGGCTCCATCCCCGACTCTTTAACTTGTCTGTCTCCTCTCCACCTATCTTCTCCTCTATCCATCTTTGATTCACCTCTCCTTCTCTCCCTATTTATTTCAGAACCGTCTCCCCCTTCCCCATTTCTGATGAAGGGTCTAGGCCTGAAACATCAGCTTTTGTGCTCCTAAAATGCTAATTGGCTGTTGTGTTCGTCCAGCTCTACACTTTGTTCTCTGGTCTCCAGATCATCAGCGATGGGATGTACAACAAAAGAGATGTATCAGGAATCTGCAAAAAATATATATGGGAATTATGTTGGACTTATCTGGGAATATCCCCCGACCAATCACCAATCTCATAATTGGACGACAAATCATTTGACCACCTGACTACTCCCTCCATCCGACTGAACCTAAATACGCCATAACCTGTCGACTATCTCTTGACCATCTGACTACCCATCAGGCCACGCAAGCAGCATTATCCCAACTGACTAGCCTTCTAACACCCAACTAACCCAATCTAACCTAACTACTCTCCCAATCACAGTATATCCACAAACACTGCCTCGACCTAGCCTGAACAACTGGTTACACCATCTCAAACAGCCAACTACTTCCCACTCTCTCCCAAGTGTGACCTGAGATAAGAAAGAAAGGAAGTTGTTAGAATTTAGATAAGTTCAAGTGAATGAGCAAGAATTTAGCAAAATTTGAAGTTATCCACTTTCATACATGAAACACAAAACGTTATTATACTGTTATAAGAAGTAAGGCAAATGGAATAAAAACTGAAAGGACTGTGGATGCTGTATATCAGGAACAAAAGAAGAAGTTGCTGCAAAAGCTCTGCAGGCCTGGCAGCATCTGGGAAAAAAAATCAGAGTTAACATTTCATGTCCGGTAACCCTTGCTCAGAACTGATGTTAGCTGGGAAAACATCAGTTTATATGCAGAAAATAGGGAGGGTATAGGCCAGTGAGTAAATGATAGGATAGAGCCCGAAGAGAGAGAAGAGCAGTTGAATAGACACAGGAGTTAATAGTGATCTAGCTTGGAGGCTGAATATTTGTTAATGGGGACTGTTAATGACTAACAATAGGTAGTGTATAATGGCAGACAAGGCCTGGGAGAGGGCTAGGACATGGAGAGTTTAGGCCCTAAGATTATTGGACTTTATATTGAGTCTGGAGGGCTGCAAGGCTCCCAAAAGAAAAATGAGGTATTGTTCTTCCAGTTTGCATTGAGTTCTGTTGGAACACTGCAACAAGCAGAGAGAGATAAAAACCAAAAGAACCATGGGTGCTGTAAATCAGGAACAAAAACAGAAGTTGCTGGAAAAGCTTAGCAGGTCTGGCAGCATCTGTGGAGAAAAAAAATCAAAGTTAACATTTCAGGTTAAGGGTTCAGGTCTCACTATTGTTGAGAGACAAATTCCTCTTCAATACCAATCAGTTATTCATAGATTGTAAACAGCAACACAGTTCTTAGCCCTACTAGCTGTGATTTCATCATCAATATGAAATATTCTGGAGAAGCTACAACCAAGTCGGTTGCGTTTATCAACTGCTTCAAATCTGACCATTCTCTGTACTGGTTGCCTGTGCTCATTCATTGGAAACAGAGAAGGCTCACTAAATTGATTCTTGGAACAAATGAGTTGCCTCATGAGGAAAGGTTTAGCAGACTGGAAGAATGATTTTGAGAAATTCTTTTCGATGAATGAAGGACAATCTGATTGAAAGATATCAAATTCTGGGGGAGTTTGTTAGTGTGATGCTGAGAGAAAGTTTCCCCTTCTGGAGGAACTTAGAAGTGGGTGTATTATTTACAAAGACAGTTCACAAATTTAGTAGGAGAAATTTTGATCTATAAGGGAGCCTAGAGTAATGAAGGATCACAATCAATTCAGTAGTGATCCTATTGAAAGACATAGCAAGGCTCTGAGTATCAAACGGTCTATTCCAGCTTCTGTTTTTTAAGTTTCTATGTTCTCTGATACCCAACAATGAATACACATGTGCATACATGTCAAATTTTATGATGTTATTCTAATACCTATTTCATCAAAATGAAAACATCAAGTTGTATAAATAAAAATGATGTTCTTGTTCCAGGGTTGACTGTACAAGGCAAATTAAGAATTAAACATCCCATCAAGTAAAAAGCAGTTTGTTTTCAAATTATTGAATTGAATTCCTTCTACTCAATTAGACTTGAGATACTGATAATAAATAAATATGTTGCCTGTGTATGTATAAATGTTACTTTATATAGTGATGTGAAACATGCTCCTTGCTTTAATATTAAATGTTCAGTTATACAATTTGTGGATGTTCAATCATGAATTTGGTCAAAAACTTGCATTCAATAAGTTCTCTTGCGCCTGTCATTTTGCTTCCACTTCTGATATGTCAGTTCAATGACAGGCATTCTGTAAATGTTTTACAATAGCATTAAATCACATTAATTTAACTATAAAAGTAATTGATGGTATTGAAGGGAATTCAGTGTGCAGTTGTTTCAGCTTGTTTATCTAATTTAATCCCAGCTTCCAATATTCAGAACTTATTGGGTGTGTTGAAGAAGCGACAAACGTTACAACAACTTAATTCAGAAAACAAGAAAGTTATGAATCCTTATCATAATCTTGAGCAGACACAACCTCCATTCCATGAGGTATCGCCAAAACCTTCTGAAGTAGTATTTTATCGTGAGTATGCTGATAACCAACGAAGTTACCCTCACCCTTATACAGGTGGAGCATCTTATCCTGAGAATGTCAAACAAAAGGAATCCCATGCTTCTCCTGACGTTACAAAACCTCTTAACCGCATGGTGGAGCCTCTTCCTGATCCCCAACTCATCGGCATTGCTGGTCCTTCATTAGATCTCGCCAATAACGATGAAGTAGAACAACAGTATTATTCTAAGGTTCTAGCACAGCCTTCCACTGAGATGACACATTCGCTTTATCCTGACAATGTACCTCTACCATATGCTGAATTGGCACCACCACTGAATTCCAAAATGACACTTTTACCACCTCCTGAAATGTCTCCACCTTCATCTCCTGAAATGAAACCAGAGCCTATCCCTAAAGTACTGCCACCATCTTCACCCGAAGGGGCAGCTCAACCTTATTCTAATGATTCACCCCAAATGGCACCTCATTTAGCACCTGTTGCAACACTTCAAAATTCACCTAATGTAGCACCACCCCAAACACCTAATGTAGCACCACCCCAAACACCTAATGTAGCACCACCCCAAACACCTAATGTAGCACCACCCCAAACACCTAATGTAGCACCACCCCAAACACCTAATGTAGCACCACCCCAAACACCTAATGTGGCACCACCCCAAACACCTAATGTAGCACCACCCCAAACACCTAATTTGGCACCACCCCAAACACCTAATGTGGCACCACCCCAAACACCTAATGTGGCACCACCCCAAACACCTAATGTGGCACCACCCCAAACACCTAATTTGGCACAACCCCAATCACCTAATGTGGCACCACCCCAAACACCTAATGTGGCACCACCCCAAACACCTAATGTGGCACCACCCCAAACACCTAATTTGGCACAACCCCAATCACCTAATGTGGCACCACCCCAAACACCTAATGTGGCACCACCCCAAACACCTAATTTGGCACCACCCCAAACACCTAATGTGGCACCACCCCAAACACCTAATTTGGCACCACCCCAAACACCTAATGTAGCACCACCCCAAACACCTAATGTGGCACCACCCCAAACACCTAATTTGGCACAACCCCAAACACCTAATGTGGCACCACCCCAAACACCTAATTTGGCACCACCCCAAACACCTAATGTGGCACCACCCCAAACACCTAATTTGGCACAACCCCAAACACCTAATGTAGCACCACCCCAAACACCTAATGTAGCACCACCCCAAACACCTAATTTGGCACCACCCCAAACACCTAATTTGGCACAACCCCAATCACCTAATGTGGCACCACCCCAAACACCTAATGTAGCACCACCCCAAACACCTAATTTGGCACCACCCCAAACACCTAATGTGGCACCACCCCAAACACCTAATGTAGCACCACCCCAAACACCTAATGTGGCACCACCCCAAACACCTAATGTGGCACCACCCCAAACACCTAATGTGGCACCACCCGAAACACCTAATGTGGCACCACCCCAAACACCTAATGTAGCACCACCCCAAACACCTAATGTGGCACCACCCCAAACACCTAATGTGGCACCACCACGATCACCTGATCTGGCACCACCACAATCAACTGATGTGGTATCACCGGGATCACCTGGATTGGCACTACCAGTTTCACATGGATCGGCACTGCCAATTTCACACGAAGATGCACCCCCACAATCACCTGGATTTGCACTTTCACCCATTCTGATACCACCACTATCATTTGACATGGCTGTGCCAGCTTCACCTGGTGTGGCATCACCACAAACACCTGAACTGACATCATCCTCACTGGAATTGGCATCTTCATCACCTGATGTGGCACCACCAACTTCACCTGAACTGGCACCACCACAATCACCTGATGTGGCACGACCACCCTCACTTGATGTGGCACCACTGCAAACACCTGATGTGGCACCACCACCTTCACCGGATGTGGCATCACCTCCTTCACCGGATGTGGCATCACCACCTTCACCAGATGTGGCACCACCACCTTCACCGGATGTGGCATCACCTCCTTCACCGGATGTGGCATCACCACCTTCACCAGATGTGGCACCACCACCTTCACCGGATGTGGCATCACCTCCTTCACCGGATGTGGCATCACCACCTTCACCAGATGTGGCACCACCACAATCACCAGATGTGGCACCACCACCTTCACCGGATGTGGCATCACCTCCTTCACCTGATGTGGCATCACCACCTTCACCAGATGTGGCACCACCACCTTCACCGGATGTGGCACCACCACCTTCACCAGATGTGGCACCACCACAATCACTGGATGTGGCATCACCACCTTCACCTGATGTGGTACCACCTCCTTCACCGGATGTGGCACCACCACCTTCACTGGATGTGGCACCACCACAATCACTGGATGTGACATCACCACCTTCACCTGATGTGGTACCACCTCCTTCACCGGATGTGGCATCACCACCTTCATCTGATGTGGCATCACCACCTGCACCAGATGTGGCACCACAGCCCTCACCTGATGTGGCATCACCACCTTCACCAGATGTGGCACCACAGCCCTCACCTGATGTGGCATCACCACAATCACCTGACGTGGCATCACCACCTTCACCGGATGTACCACCACCTTCACCGGATGTGGCACCACCACCTTCACCGGATGTGGCACCACAGCCCTCCCCTGATGTGGCATCACCACCTTCACCTGATGTGGCACCACAGCCCTCCCCTGATGTGGCATCACCACCTTCACCTGATGTGGCACCACCACAATCACCTGACGTGGCACCACCTCCTTCACCGGATGTACCACCACCTTCACCTGACGTGGCACCACCACAATCACTGGATGTGGCATCACCACCTTCACCGGATGTGGCACCACCACAATCACCGGATGTGGCATCACCACCTTCACCGGATGTGGCACCACCACAATCACTGGATGTGGCATCACCACCTTCACCGGATGTGGCACCACCACAATCACCGGATGTGGCATCACCACCTTCACCGGATGTGGCACCACCACCTTCACCGGATGTGGCACCACAGCCCTCACCTGATGTGGCATCACCACCTTCACCTGATGTGGCATCACCACCTTCACCGGATGTGGCATCACCACCTTCACCTGATGTGGCATCACCACCTTCACCTGATGTGGCACCACAGCCCTCACCTGATGTGGCACCACCACCTTCACCAGATGTGGCACCACAGCCCTCCCCTGATGTGGCATCACCACCTTCACCTGATGTGGCACCACAGCCCTCACCTGATGTGGCATCACCACCTTCACCAGATGTGGCACCACAGCCCTCACCTGATGTGGCATCACCACCTTCACCTGATGTGGCACCACCACCTTCACCGGATGTGGCACCACAGCGCTCACCTGATGTGGCATCACCACAATCACCTGACGTGGCACCACCACCTTCACCAGATGTGGCACCACAGCGCTCACCTGATGTGGCACCACCACAATCACCTGATGTGGCATCACCACCTTCACCAGATGTGGCACCACAGCCCTCACCTGATGTGGCACCACCACAATCACCTGATGTGGCATCACCACCTTCACCAGATGTGGCACCACAGCGCTCACCTGATGTGGCACCACCACCTTCACCTGATGTGGCATCACCACAATCGCCTGACGTGGCACCAACTTCACTGAATGTTGCATCACCACACTCCCCTGAATTCACACTGCCATCTTCACTTGACGTGGCACCACCACGATCGCCTCAACTGGCATCGCCACAATCACCTAAATTCACATCATCACCCTCGTCTGAAGTGACAGTACCATCCCTCCCCAATGTGGCACCACCGCAACCACCTGAATTGATACCACTGCTATCCCCTCAATTTAGACCGCCAACTTCACCTGAATTGGCACCACCACAATCACCTAAATTCACATCATCACCCTCACCTGAAGTGACAGTACCATCCCTCCCCAATGTGGCACCACCGCAACCACCTCAATTTAGACCGCCAACTTCACCTGATGTGGCACCGCCGAGATCATCTAACTTGGTTCCTCCTTCACATCAAAGGGCACCAGCACAATCGACTGAATTAGCATTAGTATCTTCAACTGAATTGAAACCACCATCTTTACCTGACCTGGCAGCCCCTCGATCACCAGAACTGGCATCATCACCTTCACCTGAATTGGCACCTCCTTCACGTGAAGTTGCTCCACCACTATCATCTGAACTGGCACCACTGCAATCAGCTGAAGTAACATTTCCACAAGTACCTGGATCGGAACCATCCCCTTCATTTGTTATGGTAGCACCACCATCCCCTGAATCAGTACCATCAATGTCATCACCTGGAATTGTACCACTATCTTCACCTGATGTGGCACTGCCACGATCATCTGAATTAGCATTATCTTCTTCACCTGATGTGGTACCACCATTGTCATCTGAATTGGCAGCACCATCTTTACCTAATATTACAGCACTACGACCGCCTGACTTAGTACCAGCACCTTCACCTGAACTGGCACCTCTGCTTTTAGCTGACATAGCAAAACCATGGCCATCTGAATTGGGACCATCATCTTCGCTTGATATGGCTCCACAACAATCACCTGAATTGGCATCACAATCTTCACCTGACGTTGCACCATTCCAATCACATGAGGTGGTAACATTACCTTCACCAGAATTGACGCCATTTGCACGAGCAATATCATCACCATTTTCAAATGATATGGCACTATCATCACCACCTGAAGTGGCACCATTATTTTCACCTGAAGCAGCGTCAGAATCTTCATTTGATGTGGCATCACCATTTCCACTGGAAGTGATATCACCATTTTCACCTGAATTTGCGCCACCATTTTCATCTGAATTGGCACCTCCATCTTCACCTGAAGTGGAATTACTGCAATTACCTGGATTGGCATCTTCATTATCAGCTGATGGGGCAATTCTACCATCCCCTGATATGGTATCATCTCCTGACATGGCACTTCTCTCTCCACCTGACATGACATCTCCATTATCACCTGAATTAACACATATGCCATCTTATCTTCCCTCACCTGATCTTGCTCCTCCACCCTCATTTGAAACGGCTTCTCTGTCCTCATCTGAGATGGTATCTTCATTTTCCCCTGATTTACATGATATGAGTTCCCAATCACCTGTCATGAGATCCCCTCCATCACCTAAATTAGCTCATCCAACTTATTCTGAAGAGGTATTGATGCATCCTCCTGAAATGATGACTCCCTCTCATCTTCAAGTAACACATAAGCCTTTTCCTAAAGTGGCTCCTCCAGCTTTTCCTCAAGTGATGTCCCCACATCATCCTGAGCTGAAGTCCCTACCTTATGATAAAATGGCATCCCCACCTAAGTCTAAAGTAATATCTCCAACTTACCTTAAACTAGCAACTTCATCATATCCTAAAGTAATGGCTTCACCTTATGCCAAAGTGAAGTTTTCGGGTAATCCTAAAGAGCTGCCTCCAACTTATCCAGAAGTGGGACACCTTAATTATCAAGAAGTTATATCAAAACCTAATCCAGAAGTGGCATTTCTACCTTATCCTGAAGTTATGACTTCATCACATCTTGAAACACCATCCCAACTTCATTCTGAAATGGCACCTCTGCCTTATTCGAAAAAGGTACAACCATCTTATCCCAGAATGAAACCTTTACTTGAAACTTCCCCATATCTTAGATTAAACCCTCATCCTTATCCTAGAATGGAATCTTTCCAGTATCCTAGAATGAAATCTTCACCTTACCCTGATATTGGAGCTCATCTTGCAGCAAATCCTGGAAAACCATTTCCAATTTTACAAAGAGAATTAACTTCATCAGGACTGGCAACTCTACTGTATCGTAAAAATTCTTATCCACAACTTTCTGCTGAGAAACAAAAACTGGATGAACCTCACCCTTATGTTGAGATAAAGCCTGAAGTATCAGTCCAGAACTCTAAACATCCCTGTCGCAAAGGGTGGACTTATCATAAAAACATATCATCCTGTTATCAATTCTTCCCCAAGTTGAAAAAAACCTGGATAGAAGCTGAGGTAAGACGAAATGTCTTAACTTTATTTTTCTTTACATATTCATAATTAAGATGTGTGCTTCAGAGGCTGTTGTTAAGGTTGTTGTAATAAACCTCTACAACCATCCAGACTGTATGTTGTAGAAGTGAAGTCACCAATTCCCAGAGGACCATAGGGCTGTTCTCTCAATTGAGGGTTACCACACCTCAGGCAAGGGGAAAGGTCGTGAAGGTAGAGCCTTCATGGTAACCTCAGCCAATATAGGATTTGAACCTATGCTGTTGGCATCACTTTGCATCTAAATCACCATCCAAGCCTGAGGTCAGACAGGGAGTTCCAAGATTTTGACACAAGAGATGTAGGCCCAAGTCAGGATGGTATAGAATATTGAAATAAAAACTGAGAGTGCTGGAAAATTTCAGTAAGACTGACAGCATCTGTTTAGAGAGAAAAAGTTAATATTTTTGAGTCGAATATAACTCTTCTTCAGAATATCAGAACAATTCAGTTCTGAAGACGGGTCATATTAGACTCTCTCGAAAGATGCTGCTCTATCTTTTGGTTTTTATGCTGCTCTATCAATTGTGTTTCTCCAGCACTTTCTGTTTTTATTTTGGACTTCTATCATCAGTCATTTTTGCTGTCATTAGCATGAAATGTTGTTGGAAACCGGAGGCTATGGTGTTCGCAAGTGCCTGGTATTTCTCTTCTTCCAGGAAGATGAGAGGCAAGAATTTGGTAGGTAATGCTGAAGAAGTCTTTAAGTTATTGCCATCTATTCTGTAGTTGAGACACATTGTAGCTATATTTTGCCAATGGCGGAGGGTTTTGGATATTCACATTAGAGATGCTAATCAATTGAACTGTTTTATCTTAGATGGTCTTGGGCCTTTCAGTGGTGTATCCAATCACATTCCTAACTTGTGACTTATTGACTGTATTGGCTTTTGGGAATCAATGGATACGCCATTCAAAACAGAATCAACAGTCCTAATTTCTGCTTAACATTCAAAGGCATTAACATTGCTTCATTATCCCCCAACCCTCTCCATGTAACCAACGTTCTGGGGTTTAGAAGTTTAACTGGACCAACGTATAAGTACTACAAGAGCAGACCAGAGGCTTGGAATTCCGTGAGAGAGTAAGTTAACTCCTGAAGCACGAAATCCTTTCCAACAGCCGTGACGCACAAATTGGGAGTCTAATGAAATGTTCTCTACTTGCCCTTCAATAAGCGCAGCTGCGACAACACTCAAAATGCTTGATACCATTCAGGCTAAGGTAGCTTGCTTGCTCATCATACCATTCAGCAAACTAAATATCCACCCCCTCCACTACTGACACACTGTGACAGAGGTCTGAACAACAAGATGTATTGCAGCACCAAGTCAGCTTCCAAATCCACAACTTGTACCATCTAGTAGGACGTGGGCAGCAGATGAAATGAAACCACACCACCTGTAAATTCCCTTCCAAGCCAAACTTTTGAAGTGTATCGCCATTCATTCACTGTTATTGAAACAGAATCCTGTAGCTCCTTCCCTAACAGCATGCAAACTACAACAATTCATCAAGGTGGCTCACCACCACATTCTTCATTGCACCACGGTACTATGTATGTGTCAACAGCATAAGCAGCAAAACAGACAGACAAGGCTAAGTGATTCCAAAGCCAACAGATCACATCTAAGCTTTGCAATCCTGCTGCATCCAATAGTGAACGGTGGTGGACAACTAAATAGTTCACTGCTGGAGGCTCTGCAAATATTCCCATCCACTGTGATGGTGAGCCCAGAATACCAGTACAAAAAATAAGACTGAAACAGTTGCAACATTGTCAGGCAGAAGGGCTGAGTGAATGGAGAGATTCCCAGCGTCACAGGCACCAGTGTTAAACCAATTTGGTACACTCCATGTGATGTCAAGAAATAGCTGGAGGTACAGGATACTGCAAAAACTATGCTCCTTAACAGCATTCTGGCTATAATATTGAAGACATATGCTCCAGAACTTGCTGTGCCCCTAACCAAGCACTTCAATTCCAGCTTCAGCACTGACATCAACCTGACAAATATGTAAAATTGTGCAGATAGCTCCAATACACAGAGAGCAGGACAAGTCCAAACTGGCCTATCATCATTATATCAGTGTAAAGCTAGTCATCAGTACAGTGATGGAAGGGGTTATCAACGCTGCCATCAAGCAGCACTTGCTTGGCAATAACTTGATCACCGATGCTCAGTTTGGCTTCTAAGGAAGCTACTCAGCTTCTGATCTCATAAAGCCTTGGTTCAAACGTGGTCAATAGAATTAAACTGTAGAGAAAGGGTGAGAGTAACTATCCTTACCATCAAGGCCACATTTGGCCAAGTATAGCATCAAGGAGCTCAGGCAAAACAAACCTCAATGGGAAAAGTAGGCTGTTAGTTGGAGTCAAATTGGACACAAAGTAAAATGGCTGTGGCTTTAAGACATCAGTCACTTCATCTCAAGAACATTGAAACATAGAAATAACAGAAGGAGGAGGCAATTTGGCTCTTCAACACTGGTCATTCATTCGATATAATCATGTTGACAATCCAACTCAGTCTCCTGCTCCTATTTTCTCTTCATATGCTTTAGCCCTAACAACTAGATTTAATTCCTTCTTGAAAACAATATTTTCTGATCAACGACTTTCTGTAGCAGCGAATTCCACAGGATCACTACTCTTTGGGTGAAGAAATTTCTCCTCATCCCACTCCTAAATGGTCTACCCAATATCCGTAAACTGTAACCCCTGCTTCTGGACTGTCGAGTTATGAGGAACATCCTTCCTGCATTTATCCTGTCTAGGGTTAGAATCTCATAATTTTCTGTTATTTTCCCCCATTTTTGTAAACTCCAGAGAATATATTTCTAACTGATCCAGTCTCTCTTCAAATGGCAGTGCTGCCATCCTAGGAATTAGGCTGCTAAAACTTCATTGCACTGTCAAGTAGCACTCAAATGACAACTAAGTGCTCAGCAATGCTCAGTTTGTCCTCTGTCAGGGACTTAGCTCCTAACTTCATTACAGGCTTGTTCCAAATGTAGAAAGTAAGATGTGAGGTGACAGTGACTGTTCTTGGCTTCAAGAAAGCATTTGACTGATTGCAACATCTTGCAAAAGTAACAAAATTGATGTTAGTTCGAATCAGGAGAAGCTTTTTATTTACTTTGAGTCATACTTAGCCCAAAGGTAGATGATTGTTGTTATTGGAAGGCAGTCACCTTTGCAGAAGGTGGGACTGGAGCCCAGACCTCCTGTCTCAGAGATAGGGACATTACAATTGCACTACAAGAGCCCTATGAGTACCATGGTAAGACCGTATGTCCAAAACTGTCTAATCAACTTTCTACCTTCCAATACAAGTTCAGAAATGGAGATACTCACGGATGATTGTACGGCGTTCAGAACCATACTGATATAGTCCATGTCAATATGCAGCAGAACCTAAACTGAACCAGCCACGTAAACACATAAACAGCAGGTCAGAGGAATGCTGTGAAAAACTCACTTCCTGGATCCCAAAAATTTCTCCAAAATCTGCAGCATATCAGTCAGGATTGTAGTGGAATACTCTCTTTTTGACTATAGACAGGTACAACTCCAACAACACTCAAAATCTCACCATTTCCAAGACAAATTGGCACCCCTTCTACCATTTTTAATACACCTTCACTCCAATATCAATACATACTGGCAGCAATGCACACTCTTTACAAAATGCAATGAAGGAAATTATCAAAGTCCCTCTGAAGCCACTTCCCAAACATTGCAATCAAGGATAGTGTTTACATGAGAATAACATCACTTGAAAGCTCTCCTGCAAGTGACACACTGTCCTGACTTGGAATCAAGTAACTTTGGAATGAAAAACAAATGTTTGGCCTAGTTAGGAAAGGCTGGAGACTGATAATAGGAGGATACTCTAATTGGCAGAATGTGACTTGTAGTATTGGGTAATTATCTTCCATGAAGCTGTATTTACTAAAGACAGATGATAAGATAGAAAACAATGTCAAAATTTGTCAATGACACAAAGCTAGACAGCATTGTAAGCAGTGTAGATGGAAACATAAAATTAAGAGTAATTTTATTCACTCATTGGATGTGGATGGCGTTGTCTGGATCAGCATTTATTGCCTATTCCTAGTTGTCCTTGAGAAGGTGATGGTAAGTTGTTTTCTTGAACCACTGCGGTCCATGTTCTGTCAATAGATCCTCAATGCTTTTAGGGAGGGAATTCCAGGATTTTGACCAATATTAACTAGATGAAGTAAATGGAAAAAATCATGGCAATTTTTGTTCAATACAGGAAAATGTGAGATCAGCCACTTTGGACCGAAAAATGACTAGAGCGAGATATATCCTACCTGGTGAAAAATTAGTACGTGGACGCACAAAGAGACTTGGTAGTGGGCAAGAAAGGTGGGGAATTAGGGGTGGTGAGGCGTGTCCAAGTATATGGATCATTTCTGCTCACTGGGAAGAGAAGAGAGGACTTAGTCTGCAAATTAGAAGGAACCATTTGAGGAATCGTTTCAGAAATGAAATTAAGAAACATTTGCATTTGCAAAGGGTAGAAGAAATTTGGAACTCTCTTGCACAAATGGAAATTGATGTAAACTGTTAAGTTTAGAACTGTGGTTGATAGATATATTCTTCTGTCAGTGTATTCAGGGATATGGGCAAAATGGCATCCTCCTGTTTCTCTGTTCCAGAGGTGTATTTTGCCCTGAATGAGAAATGGGCAGTACATGAATCCAGACAAGGCAGTACCTGCTGCTGCGTGATAGAGGGACAGAAGGACAAGGACAGCAAGGTGCATTCACCAACCACGCTAGGATTTTTCAATGAAAAACACCACTGAATTTGTATTGTAGATTCCTTTTTGGTAACTTCCCTGCGCACTGCTGGTATCAAGCATCTGAATGTATCATCTTCTAAATTCTCTTGGCCTGTAGAGAATGTGATGGAGAATAGCAATTATTTTCCAAGACATGTGTTTCACGTGGAAACCCAGTCAATTTCCTAAACATCAAGGAATCCGCTTCCAATAAGGTATAGGTAATATGCAAAGCTGCTTCCATAATTTTACATCTAAGTTTGTGTTAGCTGTAATCTAGCAGTGAAAATGTGTACTTATGAAGTAAGCAATGCTTGCATTGCTGGTTAAATTGTGCCTCCCACAGCACTGGCTGATGCAGCTCTTCAAGACTAACAGTGAAGAATAGATATAATGAGATGTTATAACCCTAGACACTCAAATAGAGAAAGAAGGTCTGAATGGCAAGATCCCTTTTCTGAGAAATCAAGGGAAAAGCTTCACAAATTATCATAGCTCACTACATTCAGCCACACATTTAGAATGGGGTCTTCCTTTTGTGGACTTGAAGGAAGGAACAAATATCCCATCATTTAATCATGCACAGATTAATGAAGAAGGAGATAAGGTCACTTTGGGATCTAAGATCACTTCAGGAAAGCTACTGTCGGTAACTCATTATCAATACCTGATTGCGGTATATTGGATTCAGTACATTCACTAAGTGTATTTTCCTCTGCTCATACTTTCTGCTATTCACTATTCCCTGCTGACCACTATTCCTCAAATCAAAACATGTTTGACCTTTTTAGGGAGAAATATACCCGTGAAATTGTAATCAAAAAGACAAACGTTCTGATACTCACAATAGAAAGCACGTGGCCACTCGAATCATTTTCCAATTTTATTCACATTGAAGTTTCAGAACAACCTTCTTTTATTTCACAGAATGTTAGAATTACAGAAATGTTACAGTGCAGATGGAGACCATTTGGCCCATCAGCACTGGCTGTCCACCATGACTTAGTGTCATTCTCCTGCCTTTTTGCCTTACCCTTGTACATCTTACCATCGCCTTTATCGCTTGCATTTGAAACCTTGCTTTCTTGCGATTGTAACTTTCTTACCTCAATGTGGCACTCACTGAGTTGGAAGTTAAGAGATTTTAAATTAATCTTTTCAGCTGGAGACTTACACATTGATATGACACTCAATTCAGTGAAGCTGATGCCTTTGAAGCTTATCATTATAATGGTGACCTGACAATTACCCAAAGATCTCTCATTCACTGGGGGAACAGCTGGGTCACTCATCTAAGAGAGCATGATTCTGGACAATTGTTCAATGAGTCACAATCAGTAAGAAAAATTAACTCTAAGAAACCCTGGAACTGTGAAAAGTATCACACGAGGACAAAACAAAAGTAATTGTAGCTCCCTTTCCAAAAGCCACAACTGCATCTGTATCCTTCGACCTTACAGCTATGGTTCTCAAATGGACAGCCTAACATGAGAAAATTATTTACAGCTGCACAAATTTCCTTCATTCAAATACAGGGGAACCATCTCCACTGGCCAAATGTATGCTATGATGCTGTATCATTGGCATTTAAAGATAACATTCCTCAGATCCAGGTACCTGAGCTACACAGCTAAGAACAATAGGTGCCAACACCTCCTCCCAAAACCCATGCCACTTTATTTTCTATTTCCCTCTCCTGTGCACTAGTGTGCATCACCTTATGCTATTTCCTCTGAGTCTCCCTGAGTGAGTGTATTACAGCAAGTTCACAAGTGATTGACCAAGATGGTTCAAATGAAGCAGGCACTATGGTTGAAGAGATGAAGGTGCCAATTTGGCATTTGGACAATGTCCCAGTTACCCCTGAGAATGGCGTAAAAGATATCTTAGAAAATAAATGGAGAACAGTCAATTATCAAAGTTAACAACAGTTATAATCTCTGAAAGTGTGATCTGGAATTTTCTTACACATTCTGTTGCTGTGCAGCAGCTGCTTTACTTGAGCATCATGGAATCCTTGAAGCCCCAGTGCTGATCAGTAAAACGGAGGATGTCATTCTGGAAGTCAGACTATACTGACCCCTGAAACTGAAAGGAAATATTTAGGCGCAGATGCAGAGAGGAGTTGGTCACCAGCATCACTAGATCAACTTTGTTGAAAAGAATAAGGAAACCTGGCTGCTTCAGTAATAGGTAGGAATTATATATATCTAACTGGCATGCGAAAAGATAAATTCAGGCATTGCCTCTCAGTAAATATTGGTAGTAGGATAAGGGTGCACAGCCTCAAATCTGTCTAAAGAAAGAAACATTTTATGGAAAGCATGACCAAGGAAGGAATATCAAACAGGGCACTTCAGGCTGGAAGCATTTAAATCAAGGTCAGTTGTTGTGATGGAAAGATATGAGCTTTTTAAATATATCTATCTTAATAGCATGTATTCAACTAGCTAAAAATCCAGTCCTTTAAGAAAATGTTTTGTTTAAATTGAAATGTCAACATTTTGGCAAGTATTTAGTCAAAGAAATAGAAAGCTAAGCCATAGCCTCAACTTTACAAAGTTACCTCTGTAAAAGATTAAGGAAAATATCTAGGCTAATATTATACTTGTTGAAGACATGTTGCAAATTTAAAGCAAAAGGGAGAAAATTAAGTCTAGAAAATGAAGCCAAGATGTGGACATTGTCTAGTATGTATTTTAGCTGTTTAAGATGAATAATTTGAGCTGAATTTTTATTGTGTTATTAATGCAATGTCATGTCATTTTCTCTGAGTTGTTTGTTTAATTGGTTAACACAGTTAGATTGGAGTTCCCTGAATCTTTCATCTACTCAAATGTAAATCATATAACCAGACAACAGAAATTAATATGTTAATTGAGATGAATGAAAGATAAGAATTTAAAACCATTTTCTTTTCTAATGAAGCTGCTATGCCAACAATATGTGCCAGGTGGCCACCTTACTTCCATTCATGGGAATGAACAGAACCAGTTTATTCAAAATCTAATTAAGACTAAGGACCAAACACAACCTGAAACATGGATTGGTTTCAGTGATTGCTATCAGGTAACATTACTTTATTTCTTTCAGTGCAGAATCTTGTAAGGGTCTGACCAATGTGGGTATATCGTGATTTGTGGCAGTGTCAGATGAGAAATCTGTGAGGCCCATCTCAATGTTGGGAACATCGCAATCCATCTTTAATGAATTTGTTAAGCAGCATGAAGAGTTTCTCGCTAGGCAGCAGTGGGTTGCAAGTTTGGGAGAATATTGCTCATTAAATGCCTTGTTAACAGTCCAACTCACCTCATTAAAGCTTCTGTCTTAACAAACATGTCTAACGAGCTAGACATTGAGAGAACTGAACGTGGAAATCAAAGTGGGTACCTGGCAAATTCAGTTTGCCACTTACTCCAAAGGGCCTCCATGATGCAAACAAGAAAACAGCATCTAAGGGCACCAACAACATCATCAGCATTGGCATCCTGTCAGCCATTCCACACCATTAAGGTACCTCTCCAATACACTGACAAGTTAATTAGAAAGCACACAGTCATGTTGCAGGTTGCACCAGCATTTAGCATTGAAAAGCTGCAGCAGAAACACTATGCGTGTGGCAGACTGGACAAAGCTGCATCTCAGGCTGCTTGCTTGAGCAATTAGCGCTTGCTGAATTAGCACCTACCTGTTTGCTCGCAGCATCCCTGCTGTGCCGTGCTGTGACTTTCCTTGCCTGTTAGCATATTGGGCTTCAGGCAGAGCCAAAGTCTATCAGTGCTGCCATATTGAGGTGCTCTTTAGCCCTGTCCCACAGAAAAATTGCTTGTCAGTAAGAGTGGGACAACATCTTGATGTACATGATACACAAAATCATCAATCTAACACCTACACAGCATGTGCCAGCTGCCTGCTTGGCAAACACACTGCATATTTTTCAATCAAATTAACATGTTGAGAAGCAGCATATGCTAGTCTTCAGTTCGGCCAACAAGCGAGATGGGTCCGGGGCATTGAATGATGGGGTATTCTGGCACTAACAGTTAGGAAGACAATCGCATATGGTCCAAGGTCTTGTCCATATCAGTGACCCACTTGGGATAGATATATTCAGGGATAGCCCTTTTCTCCCAGTATCCAGCCTTGTAAATTTCCTGGACCCTCAAATACAGTAGATACATTGCTGGGATTGGGCAGCAACAGCTGTCGGTGGAATTGTGTATCATCAGTCAGGGATTTGCAAAGGACAGTGGTCTGGTTCTGAACACCCATATCTAGGGACTCCTCCTTGAATTTAGTGGGAGTACGAGGTAAATACAATACTGGGGTTCCATCCGTTATTTGTTCAGGGATGTAAAAAAGAGGGTCTGTAGGAGCAGCAGAGGGGTCACCGCCAAAAGATATGGTGGAATCAAAGCTGTGGAATAAAGCAGAGGATTTTGTGGAGGTGGGGACAAGGATGGTGTTGGAGACGTGGGTGATTTGGACGATATACAGAAGTAGGACCTGAGGGCTACAGTAGTGAGGGACCATTCTTCACCAGTGGCTGTGTACAGCCATGTTTAACTGCTATGCTACTGGCTTATTCCAGGGACTGACAGGTAACCTGTGTGTGATCTCTCAGTTGGGCATTCACAAATACATTAGGGCAATGTACTGATGCAATCTTTGCACTGAGCCAGCTGTATGACAACACTGCAGAATTCACCAACAGGAAGGGGCTTTATTTCAATAATGTGTTGGTAATCTGTGTTTATCATTGCCATTCCTTGGGGATATGTGCTCCCTATTCTGGCAGCTGCCATGATACATAAATCCTGGAGCACTCTCCTGTGCCTGTTGCATTTGAGGGTACAGGTACCTTACAAGGCTAGTTATGGGGATACAATAGCTACCTGTTGTGACCCTGGCTCATGATACCATTGTGCAGAATATAGATACAAGGCTGTCCGATTAGGACTGTGATGGAGAGGAGCATATGACCGCTGAAGATATCGTTATGCTGCTTAGACCGTCTGAGCTGGGGCATTCAGTATTTTCTGGACAGAGTGTGCTGTGCCATTGTGGCGTGCAATTTTCTGCTCAACTGGAGCAGTCAAAAAGGCAGGATACTGGATGCTGAGAAACAGTCTTCTGAGAGGGAGGAATGAGAAAAGCAAGAAAGGGGGAAAGAATCGAGAAAAACAAGTTGATATTGTCCATTGTCCACAGAGTACATTGTGAAGGGCACTACAAGCCAGATGACACTCACTTCCAGCAGAATAGAACTGGGTGCAACAGATAATCACAGACTGTAAAATATCCAATGCCACAATTTGGTTTCCATTATTGGTTCTATAGGTTTTGTTTGCATTTTACTGTCTCTAAATAAAAGCTCATGTATGTATTTGCCTAATGGCTTACCTGTATGTGATGCTGCCCTACTGGACAATGACAAGCTGCAGGTGTACTGGGTCAGAGCAATGCTGACTTAGAGGGTGTACTGACCCTGTGCTGTACCTGTCCTTGGAGGATTTCCTAGGGACCATATAGATGGAGATTTACATTCAGTTTAACGGAGTAGAGGCAGCTTTATTCTGTATCTAACCCCATGCTGTACCTGTCACGGGAGTGACTGATGTTTACATTTTAAACATATAGACAAGGCTTTTCTTTCAGTTCAAAGGAGTAAAGCGTGCTTTACTTTCAGTTTAAGAGAGTAGCTGGTGTGCAGAAGAGATGTAGCTATGGACAAGTAGAGAGAGTGGTGTGGTGGTTGCACAGTGTCAAGGGTGAAAGAAAAGAGCTGATTGTGTGAAGCAATGTCATCAATGTGCCGTGGGCAGTGTGGCTTTGTGACTGTTGTGCCACAATGCTGCTCATTGTGAAGGGGTGGGAGCAACATCAATAGCTGCTGAATGGTGAGTTATTCAGGGAATGGCAACTAGTAAGATGAAATTGGGTATGATGGATGCGATAGAGGTGGGCTAGGTAGTTAATAAGGCGAGTTTGCTAAGTTATAGCAAGAAAACCTGTTAAGCTTTATGGCAGAAATCTGTCTGAGAAACTCGACAAAACTCAGAATTAGCTAAAAACACATAAGATTCAGCACACAGTCTATAGACTTCTTTAAGCAATGCTTTCATAAGGAAGAAAGGTCCAGGCCCAGAAAGTCAGCTTTCCTGCTCCTCTGCTGCTGCCTGGCCTGCTGTGTTCATCCAGCTCCACACCTTGTTATCTCAGGCTCCAGCATCAGCAGTTCCTACTGTTTCCTCATAAGGAAGGCTGAATAGTTTCACCTCAAATTCTGTTGCTTTTTAACCAAGGCTTCCACCAATTTAAAATAAAACTTCACAAGTTAGAACGTAGAACATAGAACAGTACAGCACAGAACAGGCCCTTCAGCCCACGATGTTGTGCCGACCATTGATCCTCATGTATGCACCCTCAAATTTCTGTGACCATATGCATGTCCAACAGTCTCTTAAATGTCCCCAATGACCTTGCTTCCACAATTGCTGCTGGCAACGCATTCCATGCTCTCACAACTCTCTGTGTAAAGAACCTGCCTCTGACATCCCCTCTATACTTTCCTCCAACCAGCTTAAAACTATGACCCCTCGTGTTGCAAGCTTTATTTTTTCCGGATGCTGAGAAATTAAAATAATGATGAAATTTCACATACAGGAGGGTCTTTTCCTGTGGAGTGATGGATCGCTATCAGATTTCACACAATGGAAGGGAGGCCAGCCTGACAATATGAAAGAAAATGAGAACTGTGTGCACATCAATTCTGAAGGTATGCTAACATTTTAGGTTGCATGTCAAATGTACCATCACACAAATACATTCCAGATACAACGAGAGACTGACTGATATGCTGAAATAATGGGGTCATGTTTCCTTGTGTAATAGCAGAATTAAACTCAGAAATAGCTCTGATGGATAAGTTGACTTTATGTTTATTGGAATAGAGGTCGGATGTTTCCAATAACTATTTATCAGTCTAAAATAGATGACTGAAATTATCACCAAAGAGAATTTTCAATGTCACTCATCATGCCAGTTTTGATCCATTAAATGTTATGCTGCAGATTCCTCATCCGTAGTAAGCTTAGAATCTTATTACGTTTGGTTGGAATCATACCTGGCACAAGGGGAAATGTTTGTTGAGGGTTGGTCATCTCAGTTCCAAGACATCTTTGCAGGTGTTCCTCGGGGTAGAATCCAACCTTCTTCATCAATGACCTTACCTCCACCATCAGTTCAGAAATGACATTGTGCAGTCATCAGCAAACAATGTTCTGCACATTCATGACTCCACAGATGTTGAAGCAGTCCACATCCAAATGGAGCTACCTGGACAATATCCAGACTTGTGCTTACAAGTAACAAGTAACATTCATGTATACCAATCCCAGGCAATCACCATTTCAACAAGTGAGAATCAAATTATCACCTTAGCATTCAATGCATTACCAACACTGAATTCTCTACAGTCAACATCCTGAGCGTTACAATTCCTGGAAACTGAACTGGATTATCTATGTAGATACTATAGCTGCAAAAGCAGGTCAGAGGCTAGAAATCCTGTAGTGAGTAATTCATGCCCTGACTCCCCAGAATCTTTCTCCCATCTACAAAGCAAAGTGAGGGATATGATGGAATAGTCCCCACTTGTCTGGTTGAGTGCCGCTCTGACTACACTCAAGAAGCTTGACACCATCCAAGAAAAAACTGTCCACTTGAGGGGCACCACATCCACAAAAAATCCACTCCCTCTACCACAGTAGCAGCACGTATCATCTGCAGTAATTCACCAAGGCTCCACAGACAGCAACATCCAATCCCACAACAACTTCCCCGACAAGGACAAGGTCAGAAATACACCACCATCTACAAATTCCACTACAAGGCATTCTTCATCCTGGCTTGGAAACATACTGGCGTTCCTTCAATATTGCTGTGTCAAAACCCTGGAACGCCTCTTTAATGGCATTGCTTAACAGCATTGTGGATTGCAGCAGTTCAGGAAAGCAGCTCATCACAACCTTCTTGAGGGCAACTAGGGATGAATAATAAAAGCTGGCCAGCCAGTTATGCCCACATACCATGAATGATTGATTTAATTAATTTAACAAATCCCAGTAGACCCAGTTCAGGACAAGTGCAAAGTAATCACATCTACATGAATCCCAGGAACACCATAGCAACACTGCAATTTAATCAGTTTGCAGTTTTTAGGTGTGTGAAAAAAAGTGAGATGATGGACCGCTAAGGCATGTACGGGTTTAGATGACACCAGATTATTCATGCTAACTCACATATTTTGTAGCTAAAAACAGCACAACCCAAACGAATTATTAGGTCATGGTGTTCATATTCAAATTATGAGGACAGGGTCAGGGTATTCACCATTAAAGCCTGTTCTGGCATTCAATAAGGGCATGACTAATTTGATTGTAGCCTCAATTTGATTTTCTTCGCTATCCACAATGTCCTTTGACAGCTTTGTATTCCTGCAGAGTTACTTACTTACCATTTGTATTAGCAGCTAACATCTGACTAAACTTCACAGTTGCCTGCTCATTATGTTTATCTTGTTCATATCTGTCTTGTTGAAACAAACATTCTGGTCTTTTTTAATAAATTTCAATTTCCTGCTCATTATTTCAGCTTTTATAGAGATGGTGCTTTTTTTTTTAGCTATCAGGAGCCTCAAAAAGGGTCAAAACTGTGGTAATGTTTGTTATGTTGTGACTGGTTCAAAAGTGTTTATGAGATACAATGAATATTGAGCAATATGGAATCTCCTCCATTTGGAGTTATTAACAACTTGAATGTTTATAGATTCTTTATTTTCTTTTATCTTTTGCTGGGATAGGGGCAATAAAGGCTAACATTTCTTGCTCATCCACTAACTGCCCTTGAGAAAGTAATAACTAGTTTTGTGTGAATTGACTCAGACTACATGGTGGAGATGCATCCACATGTATGTATGTTTGGGGAGTTCCAGGATTTTATTGAAACATGGGATGGTTATAGCATGGACCATGTATGTGCCAGTTTTCTGCAATGAACAGCTCAGCTTGTCGATTCCACTGTATTTTTCCATGGCCTTGCAACTTATTTTAATCTGCAGGTGCTTATCCAATTCTATTTTGAAAGATAGGATTTATTCTGCCTACCACAGTCTCAGGTAGTAGATTCCAGATCTTAGCCATCTGCTGTGTAAAGACATTTTTTTCCCAGATCAGCAATGGGTCTTTTTTGCCAATCATCTAATATATGTGACTCAGGCTCTCGACCCTTCTGTCAATGGGAACAAATTCTCTCACTCTTTTAGTTAAACTCGCTCATGGTTTTCAAAGCCTATATCAAATCTCTTCATTATCCATTGTCTGAGGAGAACAGTACCAGCTTCTCCAATCTAACCTCCTAGCTATTGTCCCTCAGACCTCAAATCATTCTCATAAAATCTTTAATAATCTCTCCGATTTCACATCCTTAATAAGGAGTGATGCCCTGAATTTAACAAGTACTTCAGCTCTGAATGAAATATACTGAGGTATAAATGTGCAACATATCCTCCTGACTTTTGCACTCTATGCCTTTATTCATTTAGCCAAAGATTCCTTATGCCCTTTCAACCACTTTCTCAACATGGACTGCCGGCTTCAAGCATTTGAACACCTACGCAGCAAATCTCTCTGATCCTTTGATCCCTGGGGCAGATTTATTTTATATTCTCTCTTTTCATTTTTTCTTACCAAAATACATCACTTCACACTTCGCTGTGAAAAGTTCATTTGTCACATGTTGTCTGTTCTCCAGCCACTGAGCTCCAACACCATTAACATCACAGAACCCATTGAGAATGAAGCCAATAAATATTTCAGGTAGATGGTCAAAGTATAAACAACCAGAAATAAATTTGAAGTTGCAGAAATATCCTAACTCAGCTCTACCTTGGTTCTCTGAAGTTCTATCCTTTATTGCTCTATACTTTCCAGGTAGACTTTCTGTATGTTTATCTGACATCAGCCAGACAAAATCACTTACAGTTATCAGTCACACAAGTTATAACACATTATTGTTTTGAATGAGCAAGAATGGAATATCTTGTAAGTACACCAAGATTTTGTTGTAAATAGTCATCTCATGTTTATATCTAACGGTATTTTTCAGTAGAAAAGAGCCCAGTCTTTTGAATTGTTTATACTTCGACCATCTACCTGAAATATTTATTGGCTTCATCCTGAATGGGTTCTGTGATGTTAATGGTGTTATTGTTCAGTAGGCTGGAGAATGGACCGCACGTGACAGATGAACTTTGCACAGAGAAGTGTGAAATAATGTACAAAAGGACAGGCAGGACGATTTCAAGTTGTTGAGGAGAAAAAGCAGCTGACTGTGCTTCATTTTCAAATGAATGATCCATCCTTCCCTTTCTATGATCAGTCCAATTTTTTTTATTTCTGGGTTTAATGTGTCCTTTAAATGATGGATATGCCTCCATTCATAATAGGTTTGTCTAATGATATAGGGAAGTCTTTAGCTCGTCTGGGGAAGAAAAATAGCAATTGTTTATTTAAATATAAAGTCTAAATTATATTTGTGTACAATATTAAATAAATATTTATATTAAAGGAGGAAAAATAAACCAAACCATTTCACATGAAATGATATGACTCACTGGTCAGTGTTTTTTATATAAAAGGTAATAGTATCTAAACTGTAACATTTTTTCCAGGTGTTGGAGGTAAATGGAGTGATAAGACCTGTACAGAAGAATTACCTTTTGTTTGTACTTACAAGCTTGTCTAAAGTCAAAAACATGTGATGATACTTTATTCACCCTTCTGAAAATGGATTCATTGCATTGAATTGTCTTCAGGTGGTAGTGTTGTTGTACTTGTGGTGATTGTAACTATTTAGTCCACCATTAAATAATAAAATCGATCGCATAACAATTTGTTTGGTATTTTTTAAAATACTTAAAATATTTAACATTCTTAAAATCACAGAACATCTTACAGGGCAGATGAAGGCTATACAGCCTTTTGAAAGAGGTCTCATTTAATACCATTTCTCTTCAATGAGCAGATTATTGAAATTAGTGACTATCTATTTGAGAAGCCTATAATGTAGTAACCAATCTGTCTCGCATGTCAAATATTGAACTTTCTTTCTTCTTGATTTTTAATGAGAGTACCTCAAAGCACCTCCATTCTGTTAATCCCAATGTCATATCGTTCAGACAGTGCCCAGAATTAATAAAATGTGAGGCTGGATGAACACAGCAGGCCAAGCAGCATCTCAGGAGCACAAAAGCTGACGTTTCGGGCCTAGACCCTTCATCAGAGAGCCCAGAGACATTCCTTGAAGCCTTACAGTTATATGCCCAAATTCCTGCTCCCAATAAAGAGAACACTTAAATAAATTGCATTGTTCTCTAGGAATATGTTGTGCAAGGTTTGTGAGGTAGTTACAAAAGCAAATGCTTTGATGCTCAAAATCGGAAATGAAAATAGAAAATGCACAGTTAAGGTTTGGCATCATCTTGGAGAGAGAAACAGAATATTTCCAGCATTTTCTGTTTTAGATTGAGTGTTTACCATGTTATACTTTTTTTCTGAAGTAGATTTATAAATTATTGGGTAAGTCCTTTCCCCCCTTCAACAGATTCATAAAAATAGAAATGATCATAGTTCTGATAATACACTTCACCATTTAAAATTCAAGAGAAAGGCAGAACATACTCAACATTTACAACTGTTGTTGAGAATCCTGTCGGAGGTTGGATGGAGGGAAATATATTCAAAATGATTTCTGTAACATTAAAAGCCCTTTAAGAACCACTAGTTTTTTCCCCAATTTAGATTGGAATTTCACAATCCCTCCAGTCCCCAGAAGTGGGCACACCAGGTCAGTATAAACCCAGATGGATTGAGGAAGGATGATGTACCCTCTTAAGTGCATTCTGATGCTGCTGTTACTATTTTCCAGTGACCCAGACTGCCCACATTATGCCTGTGCGGTTACCTGGGTATCCCAGCCATGCAGGATGGTAGGATCTTTCAGTCTGAGCACCCTGTGCCAAAGACCGCATAGAATGGATTTCTGTTTGTGGCCCTCCATGCTCTCTTACTGGGTCTGCCTGTTTGACCCTAACAAGGTGATCTTACTTATCTTTCAGTCTAGCCATCATCACAGCTCTTCATCAGGAACTGACTGCAGTCCCAGTGGGGCCACTAATCCCACTGACACCAGTTATCCTCAGGCAGAATGGCTGCAGGTATTTTACGGAGTGGAAGCAGACTTTTAAGAAACAATGTTCTGACACTGGGTCAATCAGATAAAATCTACCATGAAAGCACAGTGCCTGAGGAGATGAAAATATAGCAGATTCGACGTAGCAAATAGGCTCATGAGAGAGGCACAGTAAAATAACTGAGAGAATTTGGTACAAACAAATTGCAAGATCATAGCAGCTTAATGAGGTCCACAATATCAAGATAAGTAGATTAAGAAATCATTTAAAATAATTTCATTACTAATTCATTTCAAATCATACTAAATCCACTACTAACGGTTAAATAAGTACATTTTTACAATGTATATATTTATAAATATTTAATAAAGACTGGATGCAGAACGCTTTGATATTCAGAATTGCTGGAAAACAAGAAGCCTATGAGGGAAAATTTGCCCAGCTAAACTCTGAGATAGTGGAAACTGCAGATGCTGGTGAATCTGAGATAACAAGGTATAGAACTGGATGAACACAGCAGGGCCAAGCAGCATCAGAGGAGCAGGAAAACTGAGGTTTTGGGTCTGAAATGTCAGCTTTCCTGCTCCTCTGATGCTGCTTGGCCTGCTGTGTTCATCCAGCTCTACACCTTGTTGTCCCAGCTAAACTCTCCTTTTTCTTGCTCTTGCTAAGTTCGTAGTGAAACTTAACTGTTCTTCTGGGTGAGTGATAGGGAATTTCTCCCTACTGCATTTCCTGGCATCAGAGACAACTGTGTGATTACTGACTTCACTGCACGTGCTAGAACTCCTTTCCAAACATTTTGTACCGCCTCTTTTTGGCCTCCAAGAATAATCAGGAAGTGTTTTTAAATTAAACCTGCTGAGACATTTTTTTTCTTTTTCTGTATGCATGTCTGAGTGTACTTTGGGTTGATTGAAGGGATAGACATTTATACTTCTATCTTACTGGCTATGTGAGTCAATTAGTTATTGCAACTTAATTGAATTGGTTTTGTTTTGATAATAAACCACAAATATTGTATTTTATAAAGAAATCTGGTTGATAGATCTTTTCATTTAAAACCTGATATAGATAAATTATTTAACTGGCCATCTGAGTAACTGTGATATATATTTTTACTTTATGTTGTGACCATGTAGTAATGCAACTAGAATGATGATGCACTCCTCCAGCTCTACCCACTACAATACAAGTAAAAAAGCATTGTAATTGATTAAAACAAAGGAGGTAAATTACACAACATAGGAATTACTACTGCTAAGGGAATACAAAATACCACTAAATAAGAAACTGGCAAATAGATAAATAATAAATATGAGTTAACAAGGTATATAGAACACGTTAATAAAATAAGAAGTTTATACAAGTAAAATTGAGTTGAATACAAGGACAGCTGAAATGCATTGCCTGCAATTCCTACACCATCTGGAAACTCAAGGATACTTTGTGCATTCTGGTTAGTGGCAAACCTCTCGAAGAATCCAGAGATTGCTGATTGCTCAAGCTCGTGCTCTCTGAGTTTAAGGTGCAAATTGAATCACTGCAGGGTAATTTGGGAGGCTAAAAAATTTCCTGGATTGTGCATTCCAGGAAATATCTACCCCAAAGCTAGAGAAAATTTAGGACAGCATAGCTCAGTACAGAGTAGAAAGAAACAGACAGTGCACAATCACCAATGATTCAGGCATTGTCAAACATATTTGCAGCACTGTGAAGGTGATGCCTCCTCAGACCAGAACATGGCACAATGGGGCAATGGACTGCTCAGCAAGTTACAGAAAAGTGTGGAACTGCAGTGACGGTGGGAGATTCAAAGTCAGGGAATGGATAGGAACACCATGGAGTGTTATCTTCTTATTGTCAGGTTTAAGGACATCACCAACAGGGTACAGAACATTTTCAGTTGGAAAAAGGAACAGTGGGCCATGCATGTGTCAGTGACATAGAATGGAAAATGACTGAGGCCCTTCAGTCAGCAGTTTAGTTACCAAGCAGAAAGCTCAAAACAGGACTGCAATGATATAATGTTTGAATTATTCTTGTGCACTAGGGACAGCTGGATAAAACAGTGAAATGCATGGCTGATGAAATAGGGGAGAAAAGAGGGCTTTAAATGCCTTGGACAGGAAGCATCAGTTCTAGGGCAGGAAGAATTTACTCACAATGGAAAAGGTGCAGCTTAACGGACCCAAGCCAGTAGCCACATGGGGAAGTTAGCTAGCACTGTGGGAATTGTGTGATGGAATGTGTCAGGGTAATAGGCACCAGGATGAAACAATAAAAAGGAGAAGCAGGCTGCACAGACAAGAGACAAATAGCCCCAGTTTTAAATGTTCAAAAATATGTGTACTCAAGCATTAGACAATCATGAGGCTGTTTAATATGTATTTGAAGTATATGTGTTTTGTTTAAATAAGACAAGTGACCCAGGTGAATTGGTATTGAAGATTGGCTGGCAAAATCAAACAAACTCAAGCACAGAGGACCTCTAAATAAAGTGAATACAAGTACCAAAGAGAAAAAAATGAGAATACAATAGCAGCAAACAGAAAAGGAATCAACAATCATTCATAAACAAATAAATAATAGTGTAGTCAAATGAAGAGAGGAGTTCCTGACTGAAGGTGGGGATGAAATTGTCAATCAACATTCTCTTTAATAAAGAACATGTGCTCGGTACAGTAAGGGAGAAAGCAGTAGCAACAATAGAGTGAAAAAAAACATTGAGTTTGGTCAAACTTTCTAATTTTTCAGATAGAGAGATAAGCTGGAGGATTGCAAAAGTTGCACTTGTGTGCAAACAAAAACTGGAGAGATATGTTGAGCCTATGTTGGTGCTGAGAAAACAGAGATAATCTAGGATATAACAAATTGGCACTTGAAAAATTATGGGCTTATGAATGAAAGTCACCATGGACTTGCTGAATACTGTGTTTCTAATAAAAGAAGGGTCTAGAAATTATGAGTTTACCTGATTGCATTGGGTAGAGTTTTCATAGAATTGTAGATTCATAGAATCCCTACAGAGGTTATTTGGCTCATCCAGTCTGCACCAACCCTCCAAAGAGCATCACACCCAGAACTAGACCCTGACCTTATCCCTAAATTTTGAGTTTGAAAAAGGAACAATCAGAATTCATGGGCCATGCATGTGCCAGTGACATAGAATGGAAAATGACTGAGGCCCTTCAGTCACCAGTTTAATCACTAATCAGAAAGTTCAAAATTTACCCTGGCTAATCCACCTAGCCAGGATATCCAGGGATACTACTTGACAATTTACTGTAGCCTGCATGTGTTTGGGCCCTCATTGCTTGGTTTGCAGGTGGAAGGGGCAGATTAAGGCACAATGTTCCCCATGTATTCTGCCTCCGCTCACCCACTTGCCCACACCCTATTTCAAGCTCTCATGTGCTTGTTCACTAATTATTGGTCACTTAAGGGAAGTTTCCCACCTTGGCTTCAATGGGAGGATTTCAGTGATTGGTGGAAGTTTGACAGACTATCCTGTTTGGATCTTGGGTAGAGGGCAGTGTGTTTCCATACTGGTACCTTTCTGAGATCGGGAGCCACCACCACACCACCAAGGTGTCGGCCTTCTCAAGTAATACCTCCTCACCTGCCCTTCACCTCACATCCTTCCCTTTCTCTGCCCAAGACACACAATGTTTAGATTCTAGGTCACAGGCCAAGCAGTAGCCTTTTTGGCCGGCAGCTGTATGAGGCAGGAATTCTGAAACCAAACATATTAACATACAAAATAAGAGTAAAGTTAGACTATTCAGCCCATCAAATCTGTTCCACCATTCAATAAGATCATAGTTGATCTGTTTGTGTTTAATTTCACATTCTCATCAGCCCCTAATAATATTTGTTAAATAAGTATGTGAGAGAAAGTAATTTTGTTTTAAACCAGTGCCCAGTGGAGGCTGGGTAATTGACTGTAGTCAAGGCTGGATTGGACAGATTTTTCATCAGCAAGGAAGTTAAGGGTTATAGAGGCAGACAAGAAAGAGGCTACAGCTAGGTCAACCGTGGTCTTACTGAATAGTGAAGCAGGACTGAGGGTCTGAATGGCTCATTCTATTCCTCGTTTTTTGTTCTTATGGCTTCAGGTAAAATTAGATTTTAAGATCCCTTAACATAGCAGAACATTTTTTGTAAAAGTGGTAGACTAAGTAACCTTTCTTTTGAAAAGACAACACAGTATGACTTGAGAGAGAGATAATGGGAACTGCAGATGCTGGAGAATTCCAAGATAATAAAATGTGAGGCTGGATGAACACAGCAGGCCAAGCAGCATCTCAGGAGCACAAAAGCTGACGTTTCGGGCCTAGACCCTTCATCAGAGAGACTTGAGTCTGCTGACTGATTATCTGAAGCATCTGACGGCTTTCAGATATATATTAACAACTTCAATGCTTTTGCTACATGGATCTGCAATGTGCCAATCAACCAACTTACGAACTGGCTTGATCAGATAGTGCGTCACAATTGTGTGTAACAAATGCAGAGTGAATCCAATGTTACAGAATGCCAAGGGAGCTAAAATCTATTTGGTTTTAAAAGTGTTGATAGCTTTCCTGTCTCCCAGTTGCAGTGTAATATTTATAACACAAGATGGCAACAATAACCCATCTAACTAATGAGCCGACTAAAGATGTATCAGTGATAATGGGAACTGCAGATGCTGGAGAATCCAAGATAATAAAGTGTGAAGCTGGATGAGCACAGCAGGCCAAGCAGCATCTCAGGAGCACAAAAGCTGACGTTTCAGGCTTAGACCCTTCATCAGAGAGCCGAACGTCAGCTTTTGTGCTCCTGAGATGCTGCTGGGCCTGCTGTGTTCATCCAGCTTCACACTTTATTATCTTAGACTAAAGACGTAGTCGCTTAGTAAAAACATCACCATTGCAAAGTTCACCTGACACTGCAGTTACTGTCACAACTATAGAGTTCATGATCTTATGTCACTAATAACTTCCGCAAGATTCAAAATCAGATGGCTTATTTAACAAGACATTCTATATAGGAACAAAGAGATTGGATTCCCTACAGAGTGGGAACAGGCCCTTTGGCCCAACAAGTCCACACCACCCCTTGGAGCATCCCACCCAGGCCACCCCCCTAAAACCCACACACCCCTGAACACTGCAGGGTAATTTAGCATGGCCAATCCAGCTAGCCTGCACATCTTTGGACTGGGGGAGGAAACCCACACAGACAGTTGCCTGAGGCAGGAATTGAACCCAGGTCCCTGGTGCTGTGAGGCTGCAGTGCTAACCACTGAGCCACCATGCCACCTAGATCTACAACCTAAATATACAAGTCTCTAAAAATTAAGATGCAAGTAGAGGAAAGCCAGTAGGTAACCAATAATGCTCGGAAATGCATGTACTCATGATACTGATTACCATTTTGGAGTGTACAACATGAACTAAACCAGTAATTTTATTTTGCCAGTTTTCCTAGTTTACCAATTTTTCCCCATTTGGCCATTATGAAAGCAAAGCAAGATCAAGGGTTTACTTCTAGAGGATTGACTTGAAAAGTTACGCTAAAATTGAATCAATTTTTACATAGATCACATATGAAGGACTGCGTGCAGTTTTGGTGGCCAGATAATGAACAGGTTCTGGAGGCACTTGAAAGAATGCAAAAAAGATATACAGGGATAACAGCGGAACTGCAAGTTTATACTCATCAGGAAGAGATGGCTAAAGTGTTGTATTATCGCATGGATATCAGACAGGGGCTATAGCTTTAAAATTACTCTATTAAATCACAACATGTGATGTACTAGTACATAAAGTATGCATATTACTTGCTGTTCGTTCAATCAGTATTCAGAGAGGCATGGCAAACAACCAGCTGTTAACTAATCATTCTGTTAATATAAATGTACAATACAATATAAGCATGGTACCCAGGCTGTAGATGTATGTCTGAAATGTTGTATAAGTGTTTTTCGTTTGCTGTCAATAAATTTCCAGATATCCACTAAATACAGATGCAACACTTTGTTGCATGGAATACATGGACTAACATGTAGAAAACCACAAAAGGCATATTTTGTTGGCAGTGAGTGATTACGTCATTAGGCTGGGTCTCTTCTCTTGAATGGAGAAGGTTGAGAAATGAGTTTATATTTAAATAATGAAAGGTTTTGATAGAATAGAAATAGAGAACAAGAGCAAACCAGAAGGCCATCAACACTAGGTAGTCAACAAGGAATCAAGTATGGAATTTGTAATAAACCTTTTACCCAAAAGTGATTACAATGCAGTTAGAATGAGAGAGAAAGGGACGCTGAATTCCGTTGATTGAATTAGACACCAAGTGTGGAGGGGGGCTTAAGTGGAATGTAAACATCAAGATTTTTCTATCTGATGAAGGGTCTAGGCCCGAAACGTCAGCTTTTGTGCTCCTGAGATGCTGCTTGGCCTGCTGAGTTCATCCAGCCTCACATTTTATTATCTAAGATTTTTCTATCTGTTGTTTTCTATATAATTCTATGTTATTGACTCAATCTCAATCACCAAAAGATCATCAATCTGTGGGGAAACTCGCACCACTTTTATATTAGTCTAAACTCTTAAAGCTTTCTGTGAACTGTAATGTGTTGCTTAAAAATTGCTTCCTTTGAAAGGCTGCAACGAAACATGGAACGCAAACTTTACCAATTCTCCCATTGTCGGGGAGAATGACGAGGAGATGTAGAGAGCTCTTCAAGAAAGTAAACCTTTATTTGCAAACAAAGGCTGTAACAATCAGAAAGTGGTTTTTCCGATCACCCCCGATCTTCAGGGCTTGTTATCTTTTATACCTTTTTTCAGTTATCATGCTCTTTATCAGGTTATCAGCATAACCAATTGTGTTAACTAGTGTTATCTCTCCAAGCTATTCGTCTGCTGAATCATCTTTGCTACAATTATTTCTCAACTTATTAGGCTATGATTATTTTCTGCTGCAATGGTCTCCCACTCCACACCTAATCTATTACAGTAGGTCATCGTGGCCTTCAATATTTGAGAATCCATATCACATGATGGTACTATCCTAATCACACTGTGCTACCATTGTTCCAGTGCCCCTAGTACCACCTGATTCATATGTCATCATGGCCTTCAATATTTGAGATTACATATCACATGATGTTACTATCCTAATCATACTGTGCTCCCATTGTTCCAGTATGCCTAGTACCACCTAATGCAGTACCATCTAATACCACCTAATCTATTACATTACGTCATTATGACCCTCAGCCTAGTTACCTTTATGTCACGTGATTTGACTTGACTAACCTACCCTTACTGTCTTTCATTCATATATACTTAATTTGTTCTATGTAGCCCTATGTCAATTATCTCATTGCTGTGTATGTTTCATTTTATTTTCCATACCATTCACAACTACTTTGTGTGATTCATGAGTCTCAGTGATACAGTGACCTCTGGGCCATGGGAAATGACAAAGCTTAAGTATCTTCTCCTACTCCCCCAGCAAGGAACCTTAGAAAATTAGGAAAAGACTAATCTTATCCGGGTATGTAACATCCAGGACTTGGTGGGGGTTGCGATTGTGTTACTTTTAGTTGGATTAATGATGATTTCACCAGAATGTGAGATTGTCAATTGTAGAACTTCATTGCTCCTGTGGATGAGTGGAGCACAAGTTAATGATTCAGTTTGAGGGATCAGTTTTTCTCCTGATCTTACTATCTCTCTGTATTTCATAATTTGAACTGGTTTGAAAAGATAAAATAATTACATTTAAATCTGTCACATTCATTTGATGTACAATAAGGTTGTGGGCTGAACCTTACAGTTTTGGCTGTCAGTTTCATTGAGTATCAAGAACGGTTTCTTTTAGTGAGGCCTCTCAAGATCTTTTGACATTCTTACAACCTTGACTCAATAACCATAAGCCAACAACAGCGATGCTTATCTTTCCCAAATCTAACCCAATTCTACCTCTCTCTGTACTGGAACATCTCACCACTGCTAAGATAGCCAAAATTGACTGGTGCCAATGTTCCATCTCTCTCACTGTTTCTCGCAGCATCTTCCCTCACTGGCTCTCACTCACTCCAACCCCCAACACACTCAGAAATGCTGAACAAGGGTCTAGGCCCAAAAGGTCAGCCTTCCTGCTCCTCTAATGCTGCTTGGCCTGCTGTGTTCATCCAGCTCTACACCTTGTTAGCCAAAAAGAGGGCAGCAAGATTCAAGACGGTTAATAAGCTGTCCAGCATTTGACACCTCATCCCTCATGTGGAGCGATCCTGACTCTGACCGTCCTGAGTAATTGACTGACCATGTTGAAGACCCTGAATTTATATCAGAGATTGCCCTTGATTTACTGTACCTGACCCACTGACTGAAGGTTATCTCTCTTGATTTGACAAAGGACTGCTGACAACCATAACAAGCTTCCTGGCTTTGTTTCTGCATTATATCGTAAGGCAAGACAGCAGTACTTAGATTAGATTAGATTAGATTCTCTACAGTGTGGAAACAGGCCCTTCGGCCCAACAAGTCCACGCCGCCCTTTGAAGCATTCCACCCAGACCCATCCGCCTATAACCCACACACCCCTGAACACTCTGGGCAATTTAGCATGGCCGATCCACCTAACTTGCACATCTTTGGACAGTGGGAGGAAACCAGAGCAGACACGGGGAGAATGTGCCAACTCCACACAGACAGTCGCCTGAGGCGGGAATTGAACCCGGGTCCCTGGCGCTGTGAGGCTGCAGTGCTAACCACTGAGCCACCATGCCGCCCCTACTTACAGCTTTGTACCTCTGGCCCAGAGGCAAGGTGCAAAGGCATAAAGCAGCAAGGGGTGCTGTGAGTGCCCATGTAGGCACAAAGTGAGTGAGTGCTAAACAGCGAGCAAACAGCTCAGAGGTGCAGCCTGGACCATCCCAGGAGCTGGGTACGTGTCCCTGAGCACACTGTGTCCTTGCTGCAACATTTCGATGATAGTTGATGGAGCAGCCCAAAGTACAGCATTGAAGAGCATAGATGTGCCATGAGGGTTCTTAGAAGCTGGTACATATCAGTTGCCAATGTCCAAGGATGTGGGGTGGTCACGGCCAGCTCCCATGGATTGTACCCTGAGAGAGCTGTGTCTGTTATCCAACATTGAGGTCCTTCGGAGCCAGTGCTGAGTTGCAGTCTTCAGGCACCGACTCTGGTTTCCATGTGGAGCATTCTATGTCTCACAGCAGATAGGAAGATGTATATTAATGGGGCAAGATGTTTTACTAAATAAGTCATTAACATGCAGTAATCCTCTTTAATAGGCAAACTCACCACTACTGAGGAAGAATCAAACTTTGCCACCCAGAATTTAGTCAAAATGCAATGAGTTGCATACCATCCCCAACCGGCCCCACGTCTAGCTAAGCTTTCTGGATTTCCTTCATGATTCTGCCACATTTTTCACCATAACCCATGTCTTTTCAGGCCACTGTAAGATTCCATTGTATGTGTCAGCACATAAATACTTAAAGATAGAAAGAAAATAGCAGCAAGCAAACAGAATGGGCAGAATGGACTGTATTGTAACTACTCCATTAACAAAATGGTCACAAATTATGCAAAAGTTAAGGTTTTGGAGAGATTTAATCATGCATTCTATATGCATGGAGAGTAATGAATGATGTAGTAAATAAGGAGAAAGCATTAGAAGGTCATTAACTGAAGGCTACACATTTCAGATAAACAAACAGGAAAAGTGTAGGCGTTTTGTATAGGAGGTTGCTGAAATCTGGAAGCTACTGTCTTAAAGCAGAGTGGAAGTAAATTCAACAAAAACAAAGTAGAAAAATGGAAAAATACTTAAAAAGATATGCAGGGTTAATGGGAAAATAACAAAGCTGTGGAAATAATTATAGAGGTCTGAAGACTGACACAACCACATTGCATTTTTCGGTAAGAACCTAAAGAACTGCAGATGTTGTAAATTTCGGGAACAAAAACAAAGTTGCTGGAAAAGCTCAGCAAGTCTGGCAGCATCTGCGGAGTCAAAAACAGAGTTAACTGAGTTCTGAGGAAGGGTCACCGGACCAGAAACATTAACTCTGTTTTCTCCTCCACAGATGCTGCTAGACCTGCTGAGCTTTTCCAGCAACTTTGTTTTTGTTCCTTGCATTTTTCTGTATTATATGACCCTACAATATCTGCTTGGTCCACTCCCTGAGAAGAAATCCTTGGTACCCCAATGGCTTCCTGAGTCAAGGTGTTAGTTATCGGAACAAAGGCCCCAATGAGCTGCCTCGTCAACGTTCCCAAATGGGCCCCAACTTACACCTCAACTGCCAAAGTATTTCTGTTGCATCTGTATCAGGTGGCAAATATGGATCAACATGCAGAACCTCCTAATATAGGACAGACGCTCTGCAGAAGGATCCAATTAGGTTCGTGGCCATTTTGCCAGACTCCATCAGTTATGACAGTCCCCTTCCCACATGGCTCCAGATTATCATCCCTGTGGAAATTCAGAAACTGAATTCATAACTTCTAGCTCTATATTTCTCCATTTTTGAGATGTCAATTTTAACATTAATTCGTGCTTTAATTATATGCTATTCTGTCCAATTTAGGACTTATGCTGAGTGATAATTAATATTAAACATGTATAATGAAACAACAGATATTAAAATATCCATTTTCAGTTTATATTTTATTGAAACATAAATATTTCACTTGATTAAAGCAAATGTCTAACAAGTTGAATAAAAGCCATAAAGGGAAAAGCCTTCACAAACCATTAGTTTCTATATTTAGTGGCACACAATGGGAGGAGCAGTGCTTTTATCACTTAACAATATTTCAAACAATGTCAAATCTCAGGAGTCATAGTTGCTGTGATATGACTGTGTAGGAAAGAGCCAGGTGCTAAGTGGATATTTTGCAAATATCAACACCAAGTCAGCATTCCACACCATTTTAAATCCTAAAGTGATTAGAAAAAGCATCCTCTCATTTTGCATTGAAAGGCTTTTTTGCGCATGTGGTGGATAAATATGGAGCCTACTCCAAAAGCATTGTGTGCTATGTCAGGAATTTCCCACCAACAATATTGGTCGCAATTAACCGGGATACACATCTTTCTGGTCTCTCTTGACCCTTGGCTCAATTCACAGGACACAGAGATCCCATTGTTTCCACTTACAAGCAGCATGAAGTGAAACACAATATTCTATTTTGTGGCACGACACACATATGGGATTTCTGTAAAACCCAAACATTATTTGAAATTTCCCATTAATTTCAATTAGTAAGAAGTGGAATCATTGGGATAGAGCAGCGGACGGAGTGTAGCAGAACAATCTGTGCTCTGCTAGTTTGTTTTATTGGTGTTAATCAAGGTCATGGCTGAACTGTGTTTTCCATGAATCCAAATGTGATTTTTTTCTGGTTTTGTACATTTGTCTCTCGGATAATACTGTCTAAACGATGTTCTTAATGTAATGCATAATGGTAACATTCTAATGAATTACAAATAACCATAAGGTTCAGGCAGCAGAAATTCAGTTTAATTGCATCCTTAAGGCTAGCAAAGAGACTTTCATCTCATCAGTGTAGGTGGATTCAAAATACAGGAGCAGATGCCAAAGAATGCTGTTGGTGCCTGCTGCTCGAAAAAACTATTAAGTTTTTGAATGAACCCAATCAAGCTAAGATAATTTTCAGGAATGATTGCATTGACACTTAATATACTTTGACAATGCTCTTTGCCCTTCTTATTGGCAGAAACCCAGCAAGGTCAGTGGATGGAGGGGTAGTGGTTGAACCTGTGGATTTAAGGCATTAAACCATGCAATTTGGAGATTGATATGCCGGCTTTAAGCAGAAATAAATACAAGATATACAATAAATGACAGCCGCTTTAAGCAAAAAGGATAAAATTAATCTCCATTTTCCAATTGCCGTCTCAACACAATAGTTTAACTAAAGTTTCAACAACACCACGGTCTAAACAAATTTAAGCCTGTTTCCAATTTTAGAAATAAAACATATAGAATTATTGTATATTCATAATGCAATTGATATATGCCTTTGGCCTAGATTTTCCAAACTGGATTGAATAAAATGTTAACCTTCAATGATGGGACGTAAAGTTACTGGTAGTAATTTTAAATATTTAAACAAACAAATTACACTGTCCAGGACAAAATAGGAAGGTGCATAGAGAGCAGCCACTAAATCATTTGTGATGGAGCATCAGTTGGGTCAGCTCCTGAATTTTGTTCCAATTTTCCATCTCAACTCATTAAACGTGGTGTATTTCTGTTCATATGTAAACTCAGATTTCTGCTTTCTGCTGTTAAAACAATTTGTTGACACAGTTGCTTGTGACTGTGATGTTGAGAGGGATCTGTGGTAACCATTAAATGTTTGATTGCATTTCTCAGTGTTCTTTGATCATGTTGTATCCCTTGCATACCTGTTTTAAGACAACATGCCTCAGAAGGATTTTTTTTCTGTTTTTTAAACACACACTTTCTTTAAAAATATAAGAACAGCTGCAAACTTTATAGAAGCTGAATGATGATTCTGTGCTTTTTTTCTCTTTCAGGAATATATTCACTAATTACTGTAACAATAAATCATCTGTTATGAATACAACTATTCTATTTTACATCTTCACTTTACACAATTCCTGTAAACAATGCACTCAAAAACTTTTCCATAAAAGTGCTTTCAATTGCAAGACACTGCTTCTCAAAAAAGGGACCATTTGAAAACTTACAGAAAACCTATAACCTATAACCATGCTGAAGTTGGGACTTCATTTACATGACTTCTTCAGTATTTAATATTAAAGGGGTATGATCTTTGGGGCCTTAGTAGATTGTTGGAAATGTGCACAGATTCTCTGGAGTCTCACAATAGTCTTGCATACCCAGGCAGTCAGTTCATCAAAATTGTTATTAAATCCCAAATGTTGCAAAGGGAAACAGCAAATGAAATACTGAAGATCTCTTAATCCTGCCTTGCTACTATTTCATAATGCCATGAAACTGTTGATCAGAGTCATGCTGGAGCAGGACAAATTAAATAGAGTTTGAATCACAGTAACGTTGTGGTCTATTCCATAAATTAAAATCTTCATTCGTACATTTCATTACTTTCATTTATAATGATGAATATTAACTGAAAAAAGACACATCTAGAATCACAGTTAACATTGGGCATGAAGTTGCAAAGTTTGCAAGTGCAGGTTGGCTGAACAAAGTCAGCACTTGCTGCAAACTGCTAAAGGGATACGTTGTTTGATATGACATGTCATTTTTGGGACATATAGTCTACGTTACTGGCATCACACCAGGATTTAAATTAATTGCGAAGATTTACAATGATAACCAGTTTAGGATTGTCAGTAAGCTTGCAGTGTCGTTCACTTGCATATATCAGAAACTCATATATTCATACGCAGGGGCAGGTTCCTTGCAGGCAGAAGGAACATGTACACACTGTGCTTGTTTCAACTCAACTAAACAGATGCCAGCATTTCAAGTGCCTTGGCCAGTCAGGATCAACATATTTGGCATAAAATCTAAACAAAACCTGACAGTTAACTCTCAGTATTATTAACTGATGCATTCTCCATAGCAATACCTCTACCAATCAGAGCCTATCTGCCAACCAATCAGGATTCTCCTCTCACAAAGAGTAAACATTTTTTTCTCTTAAATTGGTATTCCTGCAAATAGTTCTAATGAGGTTAAAATGAAAAGTTTTGACAGAATATGCCTTTTTTGAGCAACATTCAAGTTCCATACTATCAAATGACATTTATATTATAATGATTATTTTTTTTCTTTGTTTGGCAATTTTGAAGTAAGTCATGAGTACCAGATACTTAACATTTCTTTATACTTTGTCATTTATCATTGGATATAATTTGCTAACTATGTGCTAGTGGTAGGAAGCCCATCTACAAGTAAGTGCTTTAATAGGAAAAACCAAACAGTGAACTTTCAATTTTCTGATGAGTTGTCAATGCACTCCCCGCTGACAAATATTCAGAAGATGTCTTTGTTAATTTGTGAACTAGATGGCTCACAAATGTTTTGCATGTTGCCTCCATACAAAAAAAGGGAATGAAATAATATCTGATTAATGGAAGACTGTGTATGCTCATTAAATGGGGCATGAAAAGCTCTTCGATCATTTGCAGAAATAGTGCTTGGATGATTTGGCAAACTGATTGGCTTTTTCATTTTTTTATAGATTAAGATATCCTTATGCTTCAAAGCTTGAAGGAAATTCCAATAAAATAGTCCTTAGAGTGTTGCCTTCCCAAAAAGTAATAAATTGAATCCAAAGTCTGTGATGGAAGAGGAATAAAAACAAAAGGCAGAGAAAAACCATTTGCACCATCAAGTCTATAATCTGAGTCACAGAAAGATACAAAGTAAAAAGATGCCTTTTAACCCAAAAACTACTCAAAGATAATACCTACATTGGCATTCCTAACATTATATGTTTATCTTTCCTTTGGGGAACATTAAGTGCAGCTTCCTTCTCCAAGAAACATCAAAGGATGTATTGCAATGCATTATTATCTTTAAAACTCTGAACCTCTCTTTTTAACAGGCATTGATCCCTTTGAAATATTTGATGGATGTCAAATGGATAACTTACACAAGAAACCAGTTCCATATGTTCACTGTGCCTGAGAAAGAAACATATTTTATTTTCACCAGGACATCTGGTAATAATAAAAATAAAGACCAGAGACCACTCTGAATAATGTAACCAAAGGATGATTTAACCGTAGTATCAACATAACTGAAGCCATAATGTTCCTCAGGCGTTCCCTCCTGCTAATTCATTCCTTCAAATAGTCATCAATATGGAGAAATGGAAGGAGCATCCTGGGGAAGTGAGTGAGGGAAGACCTACCTTGGGTATTTGCCGTGATAAATAAGGGTAAGTGTTCCACAAATTTTCTTGACTGGGAGTAGAAATGGGGTTAACTGCTGTACTTGTGAGATGTGGGAGATCTGTGATGCTTCCAGTGTCTTGGATGACTATATCTGCAGGAAGTGCACCCAATTGCAGCTCCTTGCAGACTGTATGGACAGAGTGGAGTGGCAATCAGATGCACTTAGGAGCATGATGGTGGCAGAATGTGTCATAGGCAACGGCTTCAGAGATATGGGTGTCCACTAGAAGGAGCTGGCAGCCAGTACAGGAATCCCCTGTGTTCGCGCCCACCCCCTCTAAAAAAAAGTGGAATCAAAGGTTATGGGGATAAGGCAGGAACGGGATACTGATTGTGGATGATCAGCCATGATCATAATGAATGGTGGTGCTGGCTCGAAGGGCTGAATGGCCTACTCCAGTACCTATTGTCTATTGTCTATTTGGAGGGGATTGGCTATAATCCCAAATTATGATGAATTAACAAAAATACCACAGAACATGAGCACTACTTTTAAACTGGTTACTTGAAAACCTATGGAAGTACAACTGAAATAACACCATGACCGAAAACTTGTAGTTACAGTGAACCTTTATATAACTAAAACATCCCAAAATGCTTCACAGGAGTGTCATAAAAAAAATAAGGACTGGTGATCCTAAAGCTTGGTCAAAGAGGTAGGTTTAAAGGAGAATTATGAAGGCGGTGAGACAGGCAAAGAGGTTCTGAGAGGGATTTTCAGAGCTCAGATTACTAGTAAGCAAAAGCATGGCTGCCTATGGAGGTGTGATTAAAATGGGCAATGTTGATTTTAATCTTCAGTATGCAATAAAATTTTAGGACTTCATGCAGGATGGTTGTCATAATCAACGTTAACACTGGACTCATTTTAATACAGCTGGGATGGAAAGCATATAACTGCTTGGATGGACTGATGAGAACTTTTTAGAACTGTATGTTTGATCACTGGCTTCTGCTTTACATAGATGCCATATA
The DNA here is from genome assembly GCF_030684315.1 of Stegostoma tigrinum. Lineage (NCBI taxonomy): Eukaryota > Metazoa > Chordata > Chondrichthyes > Orectolobiformes > Stegostomatidae > Stegostoma > Stegostoma tigrinum. The sequence goes on along the minus strand of NC_081371.1, from coordinate 26,132,013 downwards.
GCTGTGACAAGAAGTTGACTTGCTAAGAAACAAAGCCAAAATAAAACAGTTGTTGTGATAATTTGGAATCCTTGGCCTATTGCAAAATAAACAACTTCAGTACCAAATTTAAGGAATACATATCTTCTGTGTTCTGAGGAAGGGTCACAGGACTTGAAATGTTACCTTTGATTTCTCTACACAAATGCTGCCAGACCTGCTGAGCTTTTCCAGCGACTTCTGTTTTTGTTCCTGACTTACAGCATCCACAGTTCTTTTGGTTTTTATAGATATCTTGGTGGTTGCTGGGTTGGAGCAAGTTACAGAAAGAAGGAGAGGCAAGATCATAAAGGGATCTTAAAAAATGATTGAATTTTACAATATGTTGCTTAATTAGAAACGCATTGAGTGTAGGTTAATTAAGTGAATGGGACTTGTTGTGTGTTAAGAGCTAGAGTTATTTCTTTGATCATTTGTGGATGACCTCAAGTTTACAGAGGCAAGAATATGAAAGGACAAGCATACATTGGAATTGTGAAGATCAGAAGTAATGCAAGCATAAATCAGGATTTTGTCAGAGGATGATCAAATGAAAGGGTAGAGAGTTTGTGATGCTGTTGGAGGGGGCTTGGGAAATGGGACATCTTAGTGATGGCATGGATATGGAGTCAGAACCAGATTCGGGAGTAAAATTTGACACAAACTTTGTGAAAAGTCTAGTTTAGCCTCTGGTAATTTGTCAGGGAGGTAGATGGAATTAGTGGCTAAGGAACAGAATTTGCAGAAGAGATTGATGACAATGAATCATAAATAAAACAACAAAAGGAGGTCATTTGGCTCATTTGCTGACATATGAAAGCATAGAAGCCTAATGTCGCGATCCAGCAATTTCAAGCTTTATAGGCTGGAGGACTTTGCATGCACGTCCAAATGCTTTTTAAATGTGATAAGGTTTCTGCCTCTACTATCCTTTCAACCAGTAAGGTGCAGCCCCTCATCACTCTGAAAACTCTCCTCTATTCTGCTTTAATCCTTTAACTAATTATCCTAAATCTATAATCCATGATTATGGCATCTATATTTAGTGAAATCAATTGCTCACATCCCCTTTAACTTGGCCCCTAATCATTACATGCAGTTTAATGTTTTTTTTCTCAAATTGATCTTTGATCAATGAAAAGGTAACCCGTCAAATCTTCCCCCATAGTTAAACTTTATCATCCTGGCAACTTCCTTGTAAGCCTGCACTGTATCTGCAGAGTAATGGCAGCCATTCTGTAATACAGTGACCAGAACTCAGTAGTCTAGTTGTGGTTTACCTAGTGCTTTATATGGTCAGAACATACTGTCATCATTCTTACATCCTTGCTTCAGGTAATAAAAAAGCATTGTATGTGTTCTCAACATGTTATCGACCAATCCTGGTCACTTCAGGGAAGTGAATGCATGTATGCCAAGGTCCTTCTGATCATTTTCATTTCTCAGTATTCTAGCATTTATTGTACATTCCCTTGCCTTCTTTACTTTACCGAAAGGCATTATCTCATACTTCATTGGATTGGATTCCATTTATCAACCTTCAGTCCACTTGACCCATCTATTTGTAGCTTCCTAAATCCACAACGTCCTTTTTTCATTATGAATCACAAAGCCAATTATTTTGTATCATCTGCAAACTCCTCAATTATATTGACCGTGTGTAGCCCCTGTCATTAACAATGTTTTAGTCATAAAAACACACATCGACCATGATAACTTGCTTCTTGCCACTGTGCTGATTTTTAATGCAGCTGCCTCATTCCCTTGAATCTAACAGGCATTTACTTTTCCGATCAGTCCGTGAGAGGCATCCAAAACCTTTAAAAAATACATTACAGACTGTATCAAACATGTTAACCTTGTTACCCTCAAATTATTCAGGTGTAACTTTCCCTTAACAAATTCATGTAGACTGTTTCCCTAATTAATGTGTAACTTTTAAGCAACAATTTAGAATGACAATAGCTATAATCTTCTCAATAGATAATTAGAACAAATTACTGCTCACCTGATGCTAGATGCAACCATCTTATAATTTAGAGATAGTAGAGGGTTTGAGAGTAAAATGTTCTTAGCGTACATGTGGCAACTGATGCAATTTTTTGTTTGAAATTTTCGACGATGACTACATAGTTGAGAAATAGGAAAAGGTCATGGATAAATTGGTGGGAACATGAGAGGTAACTGTGCAGGAATAAAGAAAGAAGTTACTGCAATACTATATGCATAAGGCTACAAAGCTATGGGCCAAGTGCTGTAAAATAGGATTAGAATAGATAGGTGCTTGCTTTTCAGTTGTGCAAATTTGGTGGGCAAAAGGGAGTAGACATCAATGACTATGCAAATGGGACAGATAAAGTGAATACCACTCACTGGGTCACACTGGAGTGGCACTGGGGGAGGATGGTGTTGTCAAATATGCAAAAAGCTTCAGATTAGATGAGAAGAATGATGAAGGATAGTTTACCAATTGCAATAGGAGATATTTCATGGCTGTGATAGGGCAAAAATCTTGCGGCAGAGATTTGAACATAGAGTTCTGAAAGATTGATACTTATTTAGCGGGTGACGGTACATTCATGGACAACTGAGAAATGGTTTGCACAAATGCAGGAGTTATTTTATTTTTGTGGAGAAGGTTAGTCATGGAGGATTTGAAGGTTACAGACAGTAACTCAGAGAAATTGCCAACATTGGCAGTTACCATGGAAGCCACTGAAGTAGAACCAAGGGAATGGAATTGGAGCTTGCGGACAAGATGTGCTCAGAGGGACACGAAGGGATATAGCAGAGAAGCTAGAGAAAGACTGAAGTTTAAGAATGGATGGGTGGTGGAGAAGGGCACGGTTGTTTAATACAATGCAGTGGATGAGGGTAAGAGAGGGCAGCAGCAGAGGCAACTGATCAGATAGACCCAACCTAAGAAGCAAAGAAGTTTTGTGCTCATTGCTGGAGGCACAGGAGGAAGAGAGAATGATTTTGAAACATCCTTGCAGTACTGAAATGAAGTCAGAATTTATATTTGACTTGCCAAATTACCATGCAATTTTTTCCAAAAGACAGCAAGAACTGGTCGTGCTTTAAGGCCAGATCTGATGGTGAATTGTGAAACCAATTGTTCATAATATCAGCTCAAACTGTATCCCTTGGATCTAAATGGCAGCAAAAGAAAGCGTAATGGTTGTTATGAGGGTTGAAACATCAAATTCTGAAATGAGGCATGGTTCAGCAGATTATTAGTTGTACTGTGGTAAATTGAGGATCAAAGGATTTTTAGTAAACGAATTGGGAGTCTCCTCAAAGGTCAGAGACAGAAGGAATGAGTACTTTGGGGGAAAGGGGGTGTGGGCAGAATGTAATACCCGAAAGTGATTATAGAAGGCCCATGTCTGTGATTGGTACAATGAGAGTAGTAAGGTCACTTGTGATGACACAGTCAAGGAACTGGCTATGAATGGGTTGAGGAGTTTACATGGTGGGAGAGATTTTGGTATGATAAGAGGGCAATGAACTCAGACGACTGAAAGCCTGATGAGTTCAGATATACATTTAAAACATCAAGGATGTGAAGTCCTTGGCTAAGGAAGAAATCAGTGAAGATATCGCAACAAGAAGTTTCTATTGCACTTGAAGAATGGTGGAGAACATTGCTTCTGAAAGTGAGGTGAGAGACCGAAACAAGGTGAAATGTGAAATAAAGAAGAGAATGTCCCAGAGCAGTAGCAGTTCAGGCCAAGGTGCCATGACGACAGTTTTTGTGGGTAAATGGTGGATGAGTTTATCAGGCGAGAGGCTTCATGAAGTAACAAGGTGGAATCAATTCTCAGACAAGTTTCCATTAAGGCCATGGTATCAACATGATCATCTACAATAAGGTCATGGATGGCAGGACCTTGTTTACAAGTGGATGAATATTCGGCTGTTGCATATGTCTATTTCATGGTTCTTGTGTTTGAAAAAGTAACTTTTCAGTTTGTAAGTTCAAGTATTGACTGTAAATAATAGGACATCTGACTTCGCTAAAGATCTGACGACATCATATTTGTAGTTACTCTGGTACAGGAGATGCTATTTATGTGGTTTCCCAGAAATAAGATAAATTTTGGAATTAATAGGTAATTAACTTATGTTTCTATCTGGGAATACACTGTTATGGTGACATTGCCATAGAAATGAGTGGAGCGAGTGAAATTTTCTGTTTTGAGTTTATCTCTGTGGATTCAGTTGGTGAATTGCTAGTAAACAAGAACTGGTTACTGCAATGTGTGTGGATGAACAGCAAAGTGATTCAAGTCAGTTTTGGATCATATGTAACATGGAATTTGTTGGAAGGCAAGACATAAAGCCAGACTTTATAAATGCTCGATCTGTCACGTATGATACAGGCTCAGAATGAGCACCAATATTCAGTACAGAATAAGACTAAGTTGGAAATCGGGGAAAAATTGATTGGAAGACTCATTTTACTGAAAGGTAAAGTAGGAAATTAGCAGAAAATATCTCAATAAAAGACAGTTATCCTTGCTACAGTTACAGTTCTGAAAATAATCAGATTTGTTGGAGTTTGAAACCATAGCAGTGAACTGTCAGAAGCCAAAGTTGTTTTCTGATATTTTAAGTCACTGTGCAGGACTCAGGGAGGCCTGTGTTGCTCGAGCTGTGGAATCCAGGTTGTGAGGGCAGTAAAGAAATTGAAAGGTCTCTTAGTCAAAAGCTAATGAAAGGGCCCACATGAAATCTTGTACCTTGGAACATAGCTGTAAGACTGAAGAGAAATCACAGTGAATTCCAAAAAAAGGGTGACTTTTGAGTAGGATCTCAGGAAAAGTGAATGAACCCTAGGGATTTTGTAAGACAAGAGAGCCAAAAATATGAATTGAATTTATAGCACAAGTCTGCAAGATTTAAAGTGTTAATAGTAATGACTCTGTTTAATTCCCTTTGAAATACAATCTCGTCTTAAAGTGGTAACATCCTTGTCTCTAAGTTTGAAGTTCCTTTCGAATCACACTCCAGAATTTTGGGGTCAGGGATAGTGTACTCATAAATGTGGACAAAAATGTTAAGTATCAACTCATAAATCTTTCTAACATACAGAAATGGCAATGGTAAGTGTGCAAATGATTTCAGGTCAGCCACATAATGGAAACAAAGTTGTAGCCTCTATCATCACTGTACATAGCTCTGAAATACATTCTTAATGTAAAAGTATACATCACTCCTTACCACTTAGCACCAAGATCAAAGCTCAGTCTTCAACTGCTGACTGAGTTGCTCTCAACTGAATATCATTTGGAGAAAGCACCGAGGATGACAAAGAGCAGAATGTACTCTGTATGGGGGATGCGGCACTGACCGAGCTAGTCAAGACACAAAGGACAATCTGCTAGAGTGGACCTGCAGCAGGTAGTGAGGGAACCAACAAGAGAGAAAAACACAACTGATCTCATCCACGAAAGCATTGGTAAGAGAACACTGCACAGTCCTTCTGTGGATAACTTCCATCACGTTGTGTGGCACTAGCACCCATACTAAATGAGATTGATAGCTACCAGATTTAGCAACTCAAAACTTGGTATTCACGAGGCAGTGTGGGCCATCAGTAACAGCATAAATGTAAGCAAATACAATCTCCAACCTCTGTTAAGTGATTTGACAATCCATGCGTCAAACCTAATCTCTGCAGTCCTGACACATTCAATCATGAATGGTGACGGGCAATTAGACAATTCACTGGAGTTAAAGGTGCCACAAATATCTCCGTTCTCAATGATGAGGGAGTCCAGCATGGGCCAAATGCTGACAAATGGAACTAGATTAATTTAAGATATCTGGTTGGCATGGACGAGCTGGACCAAATGGTCTGTTTCTGTGCTATACATCTCAAAGACTCTATTAGCACAGAAGGTAAAACTGAAGGGGTCATAATAATCTTCAGCCAGAAGTGCAGAGTAGATGATCCATCTGGGCCTTCTCCAGAGGTTCTCAGCATCACAGCTGCCCATCTTCAGCCGATTAAATTCACTCCACTTGAGAAAGGGCAGAAGGCAATGGTATGGACTAAGGCTATGGGCCCTGACAACATTCCACCAATAGCACCAAAGGCTTCCACACCAGAACTTGCCATGCCCCAGGCCAAGCTGCTCCAACACATTGGAATACAATGCATGAAATTGTCTAGAAATATCCCGTACAGTAAAAGCAAGACAAATCTAACTTGCCAATTACCATCCCATGAGTTTACTGTTGATTATCAGTAAAGTGCTGGAAGGGATAATCAACAGTGCTATCAAGGAACACTTACTTAGCAGTAATGCACACTGACACTCAGTTTTGATGCCTTCAGGGCCATTCACATCGAGACCACAATACAGCCTTTGTTCAAACATGGGTTAAAGAGCTAAAGTCTAAGATGAGGTGAGTGATGGCTGTTGACATCAAGGCCCTGCATTAGACCAAGTGTGGCAATCAGTAAAGTGAGTCACTCGGAATCATGGGGAAATCTCTCCACTCTCTGGAGTTATACCTGCCACAAAGGAAATAGTTTTTGTTGGTACAGGTCAGTCATCTCAGCTACAGGCTATCTCTGCAGGAATTTCTCAGGGTAGTGATCTAGGTGCAGACATTATAAAGACAGAAGTGGGGCTGTTTGCTGATGAGTGCATAATATTTAATATCATTTGCCATTTCTCTGATACTGAAGTCATCAATGTCCATACGCAGCAATGTTTAGGATTGGGCGGATAAAGTGGTAAACGATATTAATGTCACACAAATGTCAGGGAATGACAATCTCCAACAAAAGAGAAGTGAACAATTATCTCCTGACATTCAATAGCATTCTCATTTCTGAATCTCTGATCTCCATCCTCGGGATTACCACTGAACAGAAACTGACTTGAACTAGCCATATAAATACTTTGACTACAAATAGAGGTAAAAAAGAACAGAAATGTTGCATTGAGGAAATCACCTCCTCATTCCTTAGAACCTGTCTAACAACTACAAAGCAGAAGTCAAGAATGTCAGGGAATAATCCCCATTTTCCTGGGTGAGTACAAATCCAACAACACTCAAGATGCCTGTAACCCATTTGTTTGACACCGCATCCAATAATATTTACTCCTTCTATCACCAATAGTCACAAGCGACACTGTTTACCATCTATGAGAAGCTCTGCAGAAACTAAGGTGACTTAGCACACCTTCCAAGCCTATAACCACTAACACCTAGAAGGACAAAGACAGCAGACATGTGGGAACGCTTGCAAATTCAGCTTCATGTCATTCACCATCCTGATTTGGAAACAAATCACTGTTCCTTCTTTTTCACTGGGTCAAAATCCTTGAAATCCCTTTCAACAGAATGTGCATGCCCCTGCACCAAATGGACTGCAACAATTCAAGAAAGCTAACCTCCAACTTCTGAGGGGCAACTAGGGATTTGCAACAAATTCTGGCCTGGCCAATGATATCCACTCCAATGAATGAATTTTAAAAAAGAAGTTAAGCAGGCTAAGATGGAGTCAAGCTTGCAACAGCAGCGTGGAAAGATTCAGTTAGGGATTTGGAAGGGCAGATTATCTGAAGAGGGAGAAATAGAAGAATGCATGTTGAAAATAGGAGCCTTAGAGAGGTAAATAGAGCTGAAGTAAAAAAGGAACAAAAATAAAGTGGAAATAAACGTGACGGTCTCAAGTCTGGAGCAGTAACCAAGGCATGCACGTCAATGGACACAGAGAAAAATCAGGCTACTTCAATAACAATTACAAGGATATATAAAGCCTGGCACTTAACTGGGAATGGAGAGGATACAAAATGAAATGTTCAAAATTATATAGTATTCCACAAAAATATTTGTACTTATCTTTCTGTTCATATACATATTACACACGCTAAAACTGTCTAAATGCAGGTTCGTTGCACTGAAAGTGATTTTCAAGCACATAGCCTATCCTATCACACACTGAACCATGAATTGAAAAATATTCCAAATAAGCTGTATTGATTATATACTGAAACTGTTTACTTTCCATTTGTTGTGGGATTGAATTTTGATTCAATGAAAAGTGTGCATTATTGGACCAATATTACAATTCTTCCAAAGCTATCTATGCTTCTATCCACTTAACAGAGATCTTGGAGGATTTTCAACCAAGTGTGTTTTTTTTTCCTCACAACATAATTGTATGATTTTTAAAGTCAAATCTGACCAATGCTAGTTTAAGAAAAGTACACACTAAAAGATTATTGGAAACAACAAGAAACAATAAATACTTTGATAAGGAGCATCATGATGTCTCATCATGTTTAGGGCATTCATTTCTCAATCTATTGGCATAACTTCATGAAAAGCACATATATCACATAGTTCCTAACCTCTGCAGAATCTATGTTTTCATCACTTTGTTTCAACCACTATTCTTCAAAACACAGTGCAACTGTTTAAATCTTTTAACTTTTCTATCGAGTGTTGCTTGACTATTGTATTACCTAAATTGCTTATGCGATGAGAAAATCTAAACAATCAAAATGGTGCTATGTGACAAAAGAAAATATAAAATTCCTGAAGATCTATTCTAATTTGAAGTGATCTATAAATACAGGTACATTTAAAAAGAGCTGTGCATGAAAACTCAATATAAAAACTTACTCTGCTTTCTTTAATCTACCAAAAGCTTATTAACAGCAATGTTCATGATTCAATGTAATCTGAGAGTCTGGATTATCTACAGTAAAGTGGGAATGTGTCCATCAAGAAGCTTTTACATTTGGTGGATTTTACAATCTATGTTATTAAAGCTGTGCCCTTGTTGTCCAAAGATACACAAATTTCATCAAATATTCACCAAATCACTAGTTGCACTAGAAAATTAATAATCAGTACTTGGGAAGTTGTCTTGTGTATATATGTTTTTCAAGCCAGGATAAGTCTATTTCTGATTTCTCAAGTACATAGCTACTCTGCTGAAGGATGACTGGTAAATCCTATGATTTTAGCATATAATTTTCCTGTACAGTGACAGCATGTATTCATGCACAGACTGATAATGAAAGATTTATAATACCCAGGATCATTCATTAATCAAATAGGTTGTCGAATAGCAAATGAAATCTGAAATGCTGATGGGGATTAACTGGTCCAGAGCATTGGACCCCAGGAAAGGCAGTCCTGATCAAACTGAATCAGGTTTCAGCAAGTTTCCCAGTCTCAGGAAAACCATCTAGTGAATAGAGGATGAAAAGCGAAGAAGCACTCTACCTATCATTCAACACATCTCTGATGGCATTGAAGTTAGCCACAGAATTAACCATGGGCATAAACTATGTTTGCCGTCTTGATTAACACATCCAAACAGAATCTTGGGCAATAAGAACTGATGCTAGAGGAAAGATAACCTGTTGTGGAGAACATTTAAAATTAAAACATTATTTACATAATATTTACAATTTGACAACCCATCAGATATCTAATTTTGCTCAAGAACAGGGCAAAACTGCCACTTGAATGATGCAGTCATAAGGAAAGGACAAATGGAGATTTCATTGGAGCATCAAGTAGATATGGACCTTTTGAAACAGAAGCAGACTTAATCTGGCTCCATCATTGCTTTGTGTAATACTGACTACACTAAGCTTCGTGATCCACTGGAATATCTGCGCCTACGCACAAAAGGGTTAGGAGGGCAATACTGGTGCGGGTGGTTGTAGGGTGGGGGTGGAGGTGGGAGAGGTGGCTGATGAGTGGTTTTTACAGGTGTTCCTTGAAGTCCATCTGCCTTTAATTTGCGAGGCGTGGAGCTAGTGGAGTTGTTTTCTGTTCCTGTTTGGTGAATAGGTGTCTCATTCTGAGGCGTGTCAGACTTGTCCGGCTTCACAGGGAGTACTATGACATTCACAATCTGTTGGCATTGGAGTAGTGTTTCAGGGAGATGATCCATGGCTCCTGATACTGCTGAGTTTTCTTGTTTGATGTTAAGATGGGTGCTTTGCTGGACTGTGCACTCCTGGTTCCCCTCTGAACTGTGTTGATAGGCTTGAAGCCTATTGTGAATTGAAACCTAGGTTAGAAACAGTCAACACATCACATATTAATATATATATTCAGTGAACAAGCTGTTCCTGCTCTTTGTGGCTAATGACCAGTAGACAGAGTGCACTAATTAGCTCAAGAAATTTTATCATATTGTGTGTGTATTTATCATATTGTGTTTGACAATTGTTTCAGAAGAGATGATCTGACTTTCATGAATACACATATTCGAACACAAATTCACATATCTTTATAATTTTAGGGTTATTTTCAAAGCACTTGGACTGAAACTCTTCAGTGTGCGCAATCTGCAGTATCATGTCCATTATTCCCAAAATTGCACAAATTTTGAAGTATCCACCTCAGTTACATATTTCTGATTGAAAATCTGCCAAATCTAACAGCACCAAGCAATATTTCTAAATGAAAATTTCATAAAAATGTTATTGGTATTTACTCGGTAAAATTTGATTAATACGCTGAAAACAGCTTTATTACAAAAAATTTCATTCATCACTGCAATCACATCTGAGTAACTCAATTTTGAATAACTGAAAATGACTTTAAACAAGTCACCAGCATAGGTACCTCTTTAATGGTGTTGATTGAAATGAAGCAACAGGGCTTTGCCAGCAAAGTTCATGACAAATGGTCTTACCTTGCACCCAGCAGGGCTGCTGAAAATCTCACCCTGTATCTCACACATTGTGGGAGTGGAAAGAGTCAGTGTAAAATCGGTATCTTAGAAATGATGCACATTTACCACAATTTTATAATTTGTTGCTAATCTGATCTTCAATCTCCAGCTCTCCAAATGTATTAAAAATGGCCGCTGTAATCACCGAGTGTAAAGGAGTAGAGATAAATTCACCATTTGGAACCTGCAAATGCTGAAAGCAAGCACTGAAATGAACATTTTTGTTCCTGAAATGAACATTCATGCAGGAGAAGCTGGTGCTATACTTTTATAATGGTATGAATCAGGTCTCACTGAATCTCCTTTAGCTTTACTGATAACCTCTAACCATTTCCAGAAACAGCACTGTAATTTATGACACTTAAATTTTCTTCAGTCCTGCTCAACATAGTCAATCACATCAATTAGTGTCACAGGTCACTGTGTATTGAAGGCTTCTAAACCTTTATTTGCAGATCTGCTTAGACAGCAGAACTAGTCACAATTTTGTTATGCTACAACAAATGGCTTCAGTTTAGTCAAATAAGGGCAGTGTTAATGGTTCTCACAGCAAATGTCACCTCAACTTCAAATTAAGTCAGGTACATGATTAAACGTAGAAATTGAGAAATTGATGCTGGAAAAATATTTTTCCACTGTTAGCTTCCCAAAAATGGAAGTTGCTGTCAGTCTCAAATGCATTGGTTGATATGATGTTGCTATGTTTACTTGAATATATGAACTAAATGTGTCAGAACAACTTAGAAACCTGCCCGTTGGTTTACATCAGCCAAAAACATTAGCTTTCAAATTTTTGCTGACAACTGCAACCCTACCTCATCACCAACTTTGCAGCTCCACTGCTGCCAAAGTATGTACTACTGATATCCAGCATCGATGAGCAGAAACTTCCTGCAATTAAATATGCCAAGACTTATTTTGATCTCTGTTCCTAGCAGTGTTTGCAATCTACAGGCACCATGTGTATCCGTTGCATCAGTCTAGGGTTAAACTGATTTACAGCATCCACAGTTCTTTTGGTTTTTATTTAGGATTAAACCAATCTGTTCGTAACCTTACTGTTTTGACTCTGCGATGCATTTTCAATCACGTATTCATGACACTTAGGACATCCTGCATCTGCTTGACATCTCTCAACTTTGTCCTTACCTCAGTTTACCTGCTGGTGAAATCTTCAACAATGCTTCCATTACCTCTTGCATACTTTGGACTGGTATTCCACATTCTACACTGCTGTTTGTTTTTAAACTTGCGGCAAATTTTGTTTACCTACCGAGCCTGTGTTTGCTGATCTATATTAACTTCCAGTCAAGCAACTTTAAAATTCTCATCCTCATTTCCAAATTTCTCCACAGTCTCACCCTTCCATTTATCTATAACCTTCTCTATCCCCAACACCACCTTCCAAAATATCTGTGTTCATCAAAATCCGAGCTTTTGAACATCCTCAATGTTAACCATCAACTTCTAGTAGCAGCACCATCAGTTGCCTAGGCCATTAATTCTATAATTCCTTCCCAACTCTTCCATGCTCTCTACCTTGTTGTTCTCTTTTAAGACATTTGTTGAAATTTATCTCTGTGACCAAGTTTTTGGACATCTGAATCTGCATCATATTTTGTTTTACAATGTTCCTATGAAATGATTTAGGATACTTGATTATGTCAAAAGTAATCATTGTCGTACTTGTTAGAAGTTAAATCAAGTCAATTCAATTTGGCAACATAAAAGATGGAACAAGCCATTTGGCCTGTAAAGCCATCTCTGTCATATAATCTCTAACATTGTTGGTCTCAATATAAGTTACATCCTACTCCCACTCCTATATTTCCTGATACCTTTAAGAACATGCTAAGGGGTAACTACAGCCAATCAACCTCACCTACTCCAAACATGAACTACCAGAAATTTGAAGGCTCACTCCTTCAGGTTTTCAGTGTCGGAATTTCAAAAACTAACTTAATGTTTTATTTTCTTTGGGTTAATTTTCATATTTCTCCTTCTGTACCAGATTTGACATAAATTTGCATTTCCTGATTCAGGCTCTTTGTTCTGATTGATTAAGAGAAATAGTTGCTCACACAGATCCTGGATGCCCTTTGGAGGCATTTTTATCTTGTATCTCCAGCAATGTGTAGGGTAAAATCTCATGGAAATTAAATGAACAAGTTCAAATCTAATTAAAGTGGGTTCCATTCATTAACTCACCACAACAATGTGTGGCCAATTGTGATCTTTCACTTTCTTTTGTAAGATAAGCCTTGACTTGATTGAAAGGAGTAATGCTTTACAAGCAGACTGCAATATCTCAGTCAGATCACAGATCTGTTAATTTCATTTCACGTATGGAAAAATTTAAACTGATGAAAAATTATTGCAGAATGTCTGGGAGAACAAGTGGGCTCTCTCAATGTTTGATCTTATTTCAGCAGGATCTTAGAAAACTGCAAAAGTTACAATTTGTGCTATTTTTCAGGGATTTCTGCCAAAAACTTGGAAAAAAATCCCTGCAGAAACTGTACCTGATAGAATTGACTATTGAGCAATGTTTCCAATTCTCCAACATGATAACTCAATGCTCTTTTTCCTTACAAATGCTTAATGTAATGACTCAAAAACACTATAAGAAATGAGAAGGATGGCTACAACCATAACCATTCAGTGGGGAAGGAACTGTGCTCAAAAGCAGGATAGATCAGACGATCAGAATTCCACTTTATCACCCTAATTGGATTGGCAATTTCTGTAAGTGTACAATCTAAGGATATGAGAATACAAAATTAACCCAATTGTAGCATCACTTCAACATTATAATCTTGTGATGAAAACTGCTCACTCTGCTTGAAAATCTTCTCTTGCTCCAAACCAAAAATACTAGAAAATATTTGACACACAGTGTGCCATTCTGATCATCATGAGATGGGAAAAATAGTTACATTTAGAAAAGTGACAGGACAGGTCAATGGCGGTAGCCCCAGTATTAACACAAGCCAGGAATTGGGTTGAGGATGCACAAAAGACCTGAACATGGCTGTGTAATGCTTAAGATTTTTCCTGGTCAATGGCCCATCTAAGAACATAGAACATAGAACAATACAGCGTAGAACAGGCCCTTCGGCCCTCGATGTTGTGCCGACCTGTGAACTAATCTAAGCTCCTCCCCATACACTATCCCATCAGTTAGCTGAGAAGTGGCAGCTGATTGATGGATGGTGTGAGAAAGCTGCCTAGCACTCAAGTAGTGTTGAAGATTAGCTTTACAATCAGAGAATAGAAAACCTGGGAAAGCCAAATTTTCTTTATGAATCCTGGAGAAAATAAAGAACGCTTGCTTCTCCTGATCCCACAAAGTAAGTAAAAAGATTTTGTTATTTTAGCATCTTCCAGCTTGACTGTTCTTCCCAATCAGACCAAGGGAGGGCAGCACATATGTGGTGTACCGTTGGATGTTGAAAATGAGTGTGGGGAGTCATATGTTGGTCATATGGAGTCAGGTATCATGAAGAAGTTATACGTCAGAGGGGGACACATACATGGCAGGATATAAATATGAGGAGGGTGTGAGAGAATCCAGTGAGAGTTAGGGGTTGGAGATAGATTTTGGTGGGGGGATCAGACAACAAGAGAATGGAGTGGGTGATGAAGTAGAAGTCGAGGGAAGTCAAATATTGGGGGTTGGCTTCGCATGGAGGCAGAAGCAGACTGTGTCCCACTATGTAAAACTCTGATAATGAAGGGGTTGCCTGATTACAGGGTCAGATGTGGATTAGCTTGAAAGGCTAGTGGGAAGCACTCACACTCCTCTTGACCCAAAGGAGGGCTGGAACGGTTCTTACCAGTTCCATTCAGGTGTTCTCACCTTCCTTCAGCTACCAAGTTTCCTTAGGCATGGTAGACCTAAGCAGCCAGTGTTAAATCTAGAACAAAAATAAAATCTTAGGTGTGTAATCTTATAAAAATGTTTTGATGACTGGCCCAACTTCAGATAACTTCAGGTTAATCTCCTGTCCATTAATTTGCATCCACTCAAATCAGGAATTGGCATGGTGGAGACAGACAGAAACAGATTCATATGTTACTTCTAATTCAGTTAAAACGTATTAAACAATTTAAACAAAAATGGCACTTTAATTTGCTATGTGAATATTCTGCTTCTGACTGATAACAATGCATTTGTGGTCATGAATATAGGATGTGTTTTCCCTGACCCCAGCAGGAAATCAGTAGCATTCGTACCAGACCTCCAAATGCCTAATGAAATCATATAATTATTTTAATAAATAACTTGTAGGCCTCACTTTTTTAGCTAAATGTCACTAATATCTGCTTAATTTCACCTCCAATGACTGGTGATAAGCTCGGCAATGAGAACATAGACTGTTTCAAATAAACCTGAATATCAGCAATATCACTCACAGAAATATTATATTTTATCAAAAAACTGAAATGAAGCTTTCAGAACTTAAGATGTTTGTGAGGCTACCAATAGCATGAAAACGTTGCTTGCAAATATTTTTCTTTATATCTTTAATCAGTGTTTGCTTTGCTAATCAATTTGGATAGATCTCTTGTTACTTTAATCCACTTTAGATAGTTTCATTCATTGGACTGGAATCCAATAATCTCTCTATGGCCAGCCACTCTGCACTGTGTCTTGGAGATTGGATTCAACCACATGTACAAAGTCAAGTCAACAATGATCACCATTTGACAAGAATTTGAAATTATCACCTGTCAATTAGTCTTTTAATGTCAATGAATGATGATTTGTGTATCTTTTGCTGAGATCGCTAGAGGACTATTTTGGGGGAAATACAATATCAAACTCCACAAGAGATTTTGACTGTCACAGGAATGATGGGCCCAGAGGCCCAGATTTTCTAGTGGGCAGATAATTTGTTTCTGTAGCTAGATCGGAGCTGTCCATGAATATGCTGAGGATTCCCAATTGTAGCACACTGCAGAGAAATTGTTCAGAAAATTGAAGATTCCACCAGTCAATTCTGCAACATGTAGGACCCTCCAAACGTTCTCCATTTATATCAGTGGATCAAAGGATAAATTGCAGTTAAGTAAACAATTACTCAGTTAAAGATTACCAATTAAATATACCAACTTTCCTCACACACTCTCAACTACACCTTCCCCAAGACTCCCTCAGACCATGAGCCCGACTCAACATACCACTTGCTACCGAAACCAACACCCAAATACCCCATCCACTCTAATTACTTGACACCCGACCCACCTGGCACCATATCCCCATGCACCCGGTACCCCAACCTCCCCCATTAGCAGGAACTGTCAAATTGGCTATCTGTGCTGTCGGAATTAAATTTCAGAGTTGATAACTGCTTGCTTTGAAACAGGAGTACGGTTTGCCTGCCCCGACTGTTCTACCCAATGAGGGACCTGGCCGAAAGGGAGTACTTCCGAAGGAGCGCAACTGGAATCTCCTCAGAAAAATGGAGCTCTCTCATTTCATAAAATAAGAGCACAGCAGCAATGTCCGCATAATTGCCACTCCTCAGAAAATCTGGCGTAATGGAAATCGTGTTTGCTGAAGCATCTTGAACAATAATTGTTTTTCTTCTGATAATTGAATATAACCCCCTCAACACATTCTTGCTGGTTCAATTTTTTCCACTAGATGCCCTTCTTCCAAACGATCTCAACAATATAAATTGTTGCAGCTAGAAAGGTCATACAAGAACATATTACCACCATTCACAATCATCCGTCACAAGAAATGAATAACAAGAGTGAAATCAAAGGTAATGTTCACGTTGTTCTGAAAAAAATAGAAATGTTTTGAAAAAGTAAAACTAGAACATTACATCAAATTAGATATTAAGATTAAAGCTACAGGTTGATACCAGTGGAAAGTAGACTTAGGACAGTAGTGAGGAGGTTCTTTATACAAGGGCTGATGAATACATTGAACAGACCAGAATATGTATCAAATTCAAAATTCTGAAATATTTTAATAGTTGGAAAATAGAGTTGGGGGAAGGGAGGTGCACATATTTTCTGAATGGATTGTTTTGAGTGAGTTAATTCATCATCTTCGCCCTCATTTATTTTGTGTTCACCGAAAGTTTATCTAATATACGTTCTGGTGGATTTGTAGATTGAAAATAGCATCCCCTGTCCAGGAGTTTGTGTGACATTTTCAGACAGTTCCTAAAATTTAGAGCTCCTGAGTACCTGAGCACAAAATCATCCTTGCAGTCGATGCCACAGAATTCTACAAATACTTATATCTTTTCAGTGACCTCCATCAACACCAAAGCCATTGTACA
This sequence comes from Stegostoma tigrinum, assembly GCF_030684315.1. Taxonomy (NCBI): domain Eukaryota; kingdom Metazoa; phylum Chordata; class Chondrichthyes; order Orectolobiformes; family Stegostomatidae; genus Stegostoma; species Stegostoma tigrinum. The sequence goes on along the minus strand of NC_081371.1, from coordinate 26,114,964 downwards.
CTGAAGTTCATGACACAGTGCGAAAAGATTCCATTTCAATGATTCTTGGTAGATTTTGTTTTTGTTCGAGCAACCACGAAAATCACGTGAACTTTCATGTACTAACTCATCAAATTAATGTTGAAATGGCAATATTCCCTACCCCAGAGTTCTGTGGATCCATCATTGCATTTATTTAGAACTCAGATCAATAGATATTTAGATGTCAAGGAATCAAGGGAAACTGGAATAGATGGAAAGTGATACTGAAGTTGAAAATCAGCCATCTTCTGACAGAATGGGCAAGCAGACTCGAGGAGAATATGAACCACTCCTGTTCTTAGGTTCAATGTTCTAAGAGGGACAATTAACACCTGCCTTACTAATGGTATGTCTGAAGTGAACTGGATCAAGGTGCACAAAAGAAGAAAGTATTGATACAATCCATAACAAGGGAAGTCCTTAATATAAATATTTCTACCATTCGTGTGTACAGGTATTCATAGGCTTATGTATGCCCTGCTTTTCCCGAACAAACTCCTTCTCTATAGCCATAAGGATTGTGAACCATCATTATTTTTTAAAAAAATGCTAAATTGTTGACTCAGCATAAAATTCAGCAGGTCACTGCAGCTTTTACAAAATATTTACTCATATTTTTCCCTGCTTTCTCAAACATAATTTCTTACTCAACAGATCCAGTTTGAAAATGGAGGCAATTATAACATGTGGCAGTTTTCCAAACTGGGCAATAATCAACTACAAACCGATAAAGGGGAATGCTGCACTATTGTTTCCAATTCAGGATAAGACTGATTACATTAAGAGAAATATAGCAGTTGTGAGGACGTGAGAAAGAAGGTGACAGAGAGAGAGAGAGAGAGAGAGAGATTAAGAAACATTTTAAAACGGGCTTGATAAATATTGGGGGAGTGAGAAAGAAATTAAGACAAGAAATAGATAATTGTGGTTCTAAAAACTGCATGTTATTCAAATAACTGCAAGTTTCAGCAAAGAAAAACACAATATAACTGAGATAATTGACAATGAAAGGCCAGTCAAGAGGGAAAGGAGACCTTTAATTAATCAAAAAAAGCAAGATAGAGTCTGGAGAACTTTTGAAAAGACACAATTAAGCTAGCAGAGAGTTGGCACAAATTATCAAGGAAAAAACAGATTGAGCAAGATAGGAAAATGTCCAAACACAGAGAATTTAGCTGGTAGACCAGTATTACAGTAAAGGTACAGTTGAGTGTCCAACTGATAGAAAGGAGATGATCAAACTGAAAGAAGTGAGGAACAAAGAATTCTGTCAGAAAGATACTGATTTTAAGATTAAGGATATAAAAAGGCTGAAGGAGTAAATGTTGAGCAATAGCAACAGCTCGGAAACAAGGAAACTGATTGTGCATAGACTGTAAGAAAGCATGCACAATACAGAAACAAAGGAAATGGTTGATGTATTTTGTGACAGTTATAATTAAAAAGGAAGGAAAAATAATATGAAAAAGGGTAAGACTGAGGACAAGAAAAATAGATATTGTATATCAGCAAATTATAAAAAAAAGAGGCAGAAAATATTTAAATATTACTGACATGTTGAGAGAAGAAAATTAGTCAGTGATTAGATAGCACTGAGAAGGAATTAAAGAAGACGGTCAATGATAATGAGAACAGGAAAAAAAAATGAAGATCTTAGATAAATCAGAACTTGAGATTAATTACAGACAACAGTTTTCTTTTAATTCTTTGATGGGATGTGTGCATTTCCATCTAGGCCAGCATTCCATCACTGATTACTCTTAAGATGGTGGTGAGCCACCTTCTTGATTTGCTGCCGTCACTGGGGTAGGTACACACACATTGCTATTAGGAAGGCAATTTTAGCATTTTGACCCAGTGACAAGAAAGGAATTGAGATGTGGTTCCAAGTCAGGATGGTGTGTAATTGAGAGGGAAAGCTGCAAGTGGTGGTGTTCCCATGTATCAGTCGCCCTTATCCTTATCCTATATGGTAAAGGTCACAGATTTGGAAGGTGCTGTTGAAGAGGCCCTGGTGCATTAATGTGGTGTATCTTGCAGATGTTACCAGCTGCTGTTACTGTGTATTTATAATGAGGGTAAGTAAACACTTCAGATGATGAATGTGGTGCCAATCAAGCAGGACGTTTGGTCCTGGATGGCATCAAGCTTCTTGAATGTTATACTCACCTATACTCATCTAGGTGAGTGGAAGGTATTTTATTCCACACCCAACTTTGCCTTGTACAAGATGGATGGGCCTTGGGAGTTAGGAATTATTTGGTACAGAATTTCTAGCCTCTGAGCTGTTGTGGCTAGAGTATTTACTTGAATAATTGTACTCAGTTGCTGGTCAATGGTAGCCCCCATGAGATTGATGATGGAGAACTCAGTGATTGGTAATGCCATTGAACATCAAGGGACATTGGTGATTTGACACAGCCCCAGATGATAAGGAGGAGGATTTTGCAGAATTATAGTGATTGTTTCCTGTGTCTGGTTCAATGTTGGGTGATCCATCTGGTTTGATTCCTCAGTGATTTTTCTGCAATGGTTCGATCCAACTCAGTGTTATGCCAGGCCATTTAATAGCCTGGTGTCACATCTAGGCCAGACCTAGCAAAGTTGGCAGATTTCTTTCTCTAAAGTGAACCAGATGCTAACTTTTAAAACAGATTAGCTTTAAATTCCAGATGTATTATTTGATTTTAAATTTCACCAGCTGTCATTTCAATTCATGTCCCTAGAACATTAGCCTGTGTCTTTAGGTTGGTACCCCAGTGATGCTAACGCAAGACTATCACTTGTCTACAGAAACAACACTGACGGAATGATTTAGAAATGTAAAATGAAAAATACATAGAAAAACAATGAAGCAAATTTCCACCCTGACTCCACAACATCATATATTAATATCTGTTCTAATAACTCAAGTGCACACTGACATTTCCTCTATCTCAGCTTACTCCTTTGCACCTCCCAAGCCCCTAACTTCAGCAAATATACAATTATTTCCTAGCTACTATTAATTCTGAAAAGAGTTACCAGACCTGAAACTTTAACTCTGCTTTTTCTCCACAGAAGCTCCCAGACCTGCTAAGTTTCACCTGCAATTTGTTTCTGCTGCTTTTGTCTTCGCTACTTTGCTTCGATGCTTATTTCAAGCATTGTTTACTCATAAATAAACTTTGCTAGTATTCATTTTACCTTTTATTTCATTTTAAGCACGGGTAAAATTCTATATTTTGTTTTCTAGCTGATTTTAAAGTAACAAATGTAGAAAAAGGAACAAAATGCTTGAGAAGAATAAAGTAAAGTTATGACAGCGTTTGTGCACTGTTATCAAAGATACAACAAGTAAATCACAAACATTATAAAGACATAAATGCTCAGAAATGCAACAATTCAGGGAAGAACACACTTTAGATGGCATAGAAAATGATTTGTGGTAGACAGAAACAAGAGAGGAGACCTTTGGTGAAATTTCTTAAAGAGTGAGTCAAGTTCAAGGAGAAATTAATAACTTTGAAAGGGAAAGAACAAGTTATGAGAAGAAACAACTAAAGAGGAAAAAAATGAAACTGAAGGGATACGTTGATCACTGGACAGCAAGACTAAGCTGAGAAAGAAGCACAAGTAGAGCTCACAGAGTTCTGAGAATGGAAGAAATAAACTGGGGTGAAAATGAAGGACAAATCACAGAGGACAGCATGGAGCAAATAAATATGAAGGATATTCAGAAGATAATGGCAACAGGCAACAAAATTGAGGGAGGCGAACGCATCCAAGATACAAGGAAAGGGCAGAAGCATAGGTGTGGGAAATGGACATTAGAAGGGAAATAAAACTAGCACACTAGACCTTCTGGGATTTTTTTTGAGAAAAGCATTGAAAAAGAGAGTACAGTATTATGACCGGTGAGAAGAACAGATAATCAAAGTGCAAGCCACTCAGGAGGAGAGGAAGTAATCTCCTTAGAAGGTAGAGATTACTGGAAAACAAAACAATATTGTGGAAAAGATGCCCACTTGAAAGAAGTGTAATAAAGTACAAAGAAAGCATTTAGGCAGCAGATAACATACACTTGGATAAAGCAGGAAAGTTCTGTGTAAGAGATCAGGAAACCTGGAGAGAACAAAAGGCTTGAGAAGGTGGAAACTGGGAGGGACTGTAATTTCAAAAAAATTAAACTGGAACTAATAAAATGCACTGGGAAATTGAGTTGATCTGGAACAGTTATGAGTTGAGGTAAAGAACCTGGGAATGGATATTATTAGCAAATAAATCAAAAGAATGGCTTTGTGTAAGAAACAAACTAGGGAAGATTAGTATTATAGTTTATTCACAGATTGTCAGTATCAGCGGCAAGGACACCATTTACTGCTCATCTCTACTTGGCCTTGGGCTATGATGCCTTCTTGAACTGCTACAGCATAGATGGTGCAGACCCATCCACAATGCTGCTTCCAACTTTGAGAAATAATACAAATTAAAGGAAGGCATAACAGGATAAGTAGAGATATAAAAACAGTAAGGAAATGTGTTGGAAGGAGATAAACTTCCAGAGGAGGGACAGTGCTTTTGGAGATATAGAGAAAGCTGCAAAGGAGATAGGCCACCTTGGGAGATGGTGGCAATCTGCTGGTAAGAAAAACAAATTGAAGCACAGCTTGGAGGCTGATGGGAATATTTATCAATATTTTGAGATGACAGAAAGAGGATGGGAATTGGCTTCGAAGAAAGACACTTCAGAAAGAATTGCAATGTAATGGAGGTACTGAACTCAAAAGAAATACGGAATAGGGCAAGAAGCTGAGGACTAGCAACACCAATCTCCGAAAGAATTTGAGCTTCAGGTTTTTTTCCCAGTCAGATCATCTCTCCTGATTGTTAACTAACACTCACTGTTCAATAATATTAATAGAAAACAAATGAGCAAAGGATGCCAACATGGCTGCAAATTATTTATTAGATGATGACACTCCTTGTTTTTATGATCTCAGATTTTCAAATTGTACAAACCATACCCGAGTATGTGTCAATGACAGAGTTAAAGGCAATGCCAGGCCTGGATTGTTTATATTAAACTTTAGGCAACCATGAAGCAAAAACACAGGCCTGTTCCAAAGCAGGAGCCTCTTACCTCCACAGCGTTGTTTGTGCTCTTGTTTTCTCCAGACTCTTTTTTGCCTTTAAAAAAAAGAATAAATTTTTTGACATGAGTTGGGACGTAGCTGTCTGTAGTGCTGATTTCTGGCTGAGCTGTGGTATTTCAGTCTTTGTCAATCTGTACCCCTAAATAAAAAAAGGTGTTGTGATCCATTGACTTGCCTTATGATTCTTCAATTTTTTTGAAGGGAAAAATCTGTAAACTCACATGTAGCTTTGATTCACATTCTTCTGCTATTTCATTACTCAAATTCAGTGATATCATGAATAAGAACATTGTTCGTGGCCTGTATTCTGCTTCATTATACTATTGGCATAACACTTCATGCCATCACAGCATAGCAGTCCAACACAAAATATCTTGTCTCAGGCTACTTCTAAGTGTCATTCAGAAAGACTAAAGAATAATAACAAGGACTGAGTGATTAAAGTAGTCTACATTCACCACCGAACCACCTATCATTTTATTAGACAAACATGGCCATTTCAGTGACATAATCTTGCCTACAAAATATTAACAGCTCTTCTATGTCAAGCTGTGCTTTTTAAACATAGAAGCCCAGTCAACAGTACTATAACTTAAAAGATGCGCAGTTTCAAAGTTACGAACACCCTGTAACATTCCAGGGGTGGCTTTGTTAACAAATGGCTTGAAGTTTTAAAATGTTCTATTGGAGAAAACAAAAGAGAATTCCAGTGCTGAATTGAGTGGCATAACAATTAGCTGGTATGTCCAGTTACAATTCAGGGGTCTGTGGACAGATTGGCAAAGTCGAGAGCAACCCCATTATTCTGCTACATGTCGGGGTGATTAAACATATATAGTGGAAATGGCCTGAATACATAATATATCAGCCAATGTATACTGGAAAAAGAGCAGGACTAAGAATAGATGTCAATGTGTACAGTTAAAGCTAATGCTAAAATTAATAATCAACTATGCAGAATCATATTAACCTAAATGCTTATCATCCCTTTAATGTCCTGTTTACAGAATTTAAATTGTGCAAATTCTAAATGATGAAGCAAGTCACTAATTAAAGTTTCTAAGCAATCGTTGTTTTAAAAATGAAAAAAAAATGCATCAATTCAGCGTCAAGCACATCTGTACTGTAGCTATTGTTGAAAAATTAAGGAAATGTAACAGCCAAGTCGCGCACAGCAATGTGATAAATGGTGAACACAGAGAGCTAGACAAGTGACAAATATTGGTGAGGACACTAGAAGAATTCTCCCTTCTTTTACAAATCTTACAGGTTGACCCATAAGGTCAGAGGAGGTCCATATTTTTTATTGGTGCATGGGTCGATGACGGACCTGAAAATTTTGGACAGCCCTATCTCATCATTTGCTAGACAGTCGGCAAGAGTTTCCAGTTGCTGTCAGGGCTGCTGTCCCTTTAAAGGATGGATGCCTGTCCTCAGGTGTTGTATTTGGACAGCCTTCAGTCCTGCAATCTCAGCAACACCATCTGGAATAGTGGAAACTGTTGGGATGGTACCTAAAAGAGTGAGCACCATGGAAGTGGGCAGTGTTCCCAAATAGGCAAATGATATCGGAGTTGCCATGCCAGTCAGCCAGGCACTGATAATGGACACAGGGGATTCTGCAAGGACTGCCATTGTGATTGGGAGGCTCCTTCACAAAGTGTCTGAATAAGCGGAGTCACCCATATGTCAAACCTACGCAAAGGGGACCAGGATTTTCATATGGTCTCCCCACTTTGTGGAGAGCCCACTTGCTGCTGGTAAAATGTCAGCAGTGGCAGGAAGAGGCCCTTAATTATCACTTATGTAGTTCAATTAGCCTTTGGTTGACCATCCTCCACTTTCATGGTCTTATGTTAAATGGCATGGCTTTTTCAAATCATTACAGGATGCGGACATTGCTGGCTAGGATTATTGTCACAGCAATTATTGCCCATCACTAATTGCCCAGAGGCCAGTTAAGAATTAACCACATTGCTATGGGTCTGGTATCACATGTAGTCCACACCAGGTGATGATGGCAGTTTCCTTCCGATAAAGGACATTAGCAAACCAGGTACTGTTCTTTTCCAACAATCACCTCATGGTCATCAATAGACTCTTAATTCTAAATATTCATTGAATTCAAATTCCACCATCTGCTGGAAACTGGATTTTAGCCCAGGTCCCCAGAATAGTACCTGGGGTCTCTGGATTAGCAGTCCAGTATTAATACTATTAGAACTATTGCTTCCCCCAGTTACTTCATGAAGGTGATGATACTCCAGTTATGACACTCCCCTTCCACTTTTACATGCCCTCTCCCATGTCACCCAGTTTGTCCCCAGACCCAAACAGCTCATCATTACATTACATCCCTCAGTGCAGCACTAACATTTCTGCCTGGATTATGTGTTCAAATACCTGGAATGGAGTTTCTAACATGCCCCAAGACTCACGCAAAAGTTAACAAATGGGACAACAGTGCAAAGCTCGTAATTTTATCTCAACTATCATGCAATTTTGTGAAAAAAAAGCAGAGGACTGGATTTATTCTTAAACCATGATTGACTCATATGAAATTATAATGACTAGTATTGCAATTATAGTCTCTACATTCATTCTTATGCCTCTGGTGGTCAAAGGTGTAAATGGGATGTCTGCTCATAACATTATTAGCATTTCTTTACTTTCAAAAATCATGGCCTCATTATTTAGCAATGAATAGAATAAACATGTATAAGAGTATATGCATTCATGCGTTTATATTGTTCAAAAGACAGAGAATACTGAATAGAAGCCTCACAGAATCAACAGAAAGTGCTTGTAAGCAAATTGTGGCAGGATCATTGTGCAATTTTTGCAGAGGTTTAATGGAATTAAAGTTTCTAACCTTAAATGCAATATGGAAGAAATTGCTGATATAACTTGAGACATTAAAAACATCTCAGAATAGGCACTGCCTCACAACAAAGCTGTTTAGAGGGCACAAAGCCTTACTGCTGTTCCTATCAAACCAGTAAAGCTGTTGGTGGCCACTAACATTTCAACACTGGATAGCACCAAGGAAGGGTTAGGTATTCATTCTCTCTCTAGTATAGATCTGTCACCTAAGAACTGAAGCAGGGGAAATTACATGTTGAACAAAATCATAACAAGTGAGCATAGTTTTGAAATGTACAGCTTCAGCTCAAGACCCTTCAAAGTACCAAAGTAACATGTGGGAAGTTAAAAATAGGTGAAATGTAGGAAAACTACAGACATGAATTTTCAATGTAAAAGTGAGAATAAGGAGAAGAACTGAAGATTGGAGGTGACATGAGAACAGTGAATTGACAAGATGGAAAATTTTTTTCAGGAATAGCTGAAAAGTGAATTATTCCAAGCCAATCAGGGAGTAGAATAAAGTTGCAGTGAGATGGAAGGTGTTTTTGTTTTTAATTCATTCATGGGGTGTTGCCATCTTTGGTGGCCAGCATTTCTTACCCATTTGTAATTGCCCAGAGAACAGTTAAGAGTCAACTACATTACTGTGGGTCTACATCCACATGGAGGCCAGACCAGGTAAGGACAGCTATTTCCTTTTATAAAAGGCAGTGAACCAGAACGGTTTTTATGACAGTGTTCAGTGCCACATGGTTGCCATTTGACTAGCCTTTGTTCCCTCCTCCCCCATTTCCAGATTTTTGTTGAATTTAAATTTGCCATATCGGTATTGGAACCCATGTTCCCAGTACATTAGCCTAGGCTTCTGGATTGCTAGTCTAGTGCCACTATCACTACACCTCCACCTCTCCTCCAGCCCCTCCCTTCTCCTTGGAATTCAGATGTATTCTTGGGTAAAATACAGGGAGAAGGCAGAATTAAAAAGCAGAGTGTTCTGTCGTCTTTCCTTTCTTTATTATGCTGAGGATGATGAACTTGGACCTTGTTTATTTTGGGATATCTACCTAGACGATAAAATCAGACTACTTAATAAATCAGGACTCAGGCTGTTGTACTGAAGTAGCTCCTGTACGCATCCTCCATAACGAGATAAAATCCAGACACCGTATAATGTCATGAGGATAAAAATTCGATTCACTAACATGCCTTAATAGTTTGGCTTAATGAACTCTGATCACTCTGTTCCTTCTGACTGAATATTCAACAGTGCCTCATGCTGAACAAGCTAATTATGCCAATTAGCTGTCCATGTGCGTATTGCTTTAGGTCTCCCATCTTCCATTCATGTTTGTAATAAGCATTTTACTTGAGTGCCATGTGGGTTCCTCCTACTGTCAATAAGCCCAAAGATGAGAATCACTATTTTGATATATCACCAAGTTCATCCTCCTCTCCTCTGCACATATCAACAGCAAGAATGTTGCTATTTGAGTGATGGATATGTATTTGATTTTAGCTACAGAACAGATGTTCATGTATTTTTTGTTGCTAAGAAAATCACAATCACTATTACTTTTCAAAATCATTGACAGGGAACTAAAACAAACTTCAGAATCCTGGAAACATCTTCCTGAAGTATTTCTCTAGCAATACTAATGGTTTCAATCAATCATCAGATATTGAGAAAAAGTTAATGGTTAACAAAAAGCACAAAACATAATACAGAACAAAAGCAATGTGGATTTATAGTGTGAACGGTACAAAATTATTGGTGAACTGAATAAGGAGCAATCAGATGATGCAGGATTCAAATAGAATTACAAGGTCGTAATCCAGTTGGTAACTTCAGATATTTCTCAAGTGGTTTGTGAATATCATGAAAGCTTCACAATTTAGTTTCTACCTGAATTTATTATTTTATATATGATTGATTTTTTGTCTGATACAGGTTGCATAGAAGTATCACCATAAGACTGAATGCAAAAGGGTGATATAACTGGCTGCAATTGGAACAATACCTCATAGCATTCTATGTATTCTTTAGCAAACATTTATCCATTTTCTTTTACACTGACAAAGGAAAAACAAAAATAGGAACCTGCATTTATATAATTTGGGTCTAGTGTTAGACTTCACAGAGATAGACTTGTGAAATAAGCAGAAACATGACAAAGGAAATTTAACTTAGAGAAATGTAATATAATACATTTTTATAGGAAGAATGAGGAGATGGAATGCAAAACAAAGAAGACAATTTTAATAAAGTACAGGAATAAAGGAGGCAAGAGTCATGAGCACAAACTATTGAAGGTGGTTAAAGTGGCAAAAGGAAATCTTGGCTTGGCACAATGTTGGAGGAAAATATTATGAACATTTGTAAAACTCTGGTTATGGTTCAGCCCTACCTGGAGTATTTTGTATAGCTCTTGGCCTTCCACTTTAGGAAAGATGTGTAGGCTTTAGAGAGATCACAGAAAATATTTATGAGAATGGTTCCTAGGGTAGATTGGAGAAGTTTGGATTTTTCTCCTTAAGAAAAGGTTGAAAGAGGTTGTTTGAGATGCTCAAAATCATGAGGCATTGAGACAGGGCA